>NC_080633.1:61983835-62298561 GCF_027579445.1 Ammospiza nelsoni
ACAGGAAACTGGAGGGGCCTGATAATGTATCACCCACAGCACTGAAGCTTTAAAGGAGACTGGGCAGACAAACAGAGCTACAGCCACTTTTGCATTTGCACTGATAAAACAGTCATTCCCCAGCAGATCATCATCCTTCATGAAGCCAAGAACTATAAAGTCCTCTGTGATTGCCAAAGGTTAAATAGCTGTACCTAAAACCAAGTCTCGGTGACACTAAACTATACACAAGTTTTCAGCCACCTTGAAACATCAAAGGTGAAACTGTCAAAAGGACCTGAAGTCCCATTCCTAAAGCAACTCAATTCCTTCAACTTTGATTTTGATATCCATCATCCAACACAATGCATTTGCTTTTGAACATTTAATCTCTGGCCTGCTAGATGTCCAATAAGATTCCAGAACTGAGTGTCTGTAAACAATTAATTAGTGTGACCAAGAAATTAATCTTGTAAGCACTCGTCTCTCACATTTTTGTAAAATTTGCTAGTATGAACAGTTGTAAATTGTTTTTTGAAGCAGCAAATAGTTTAGTTGTGGCTGGAAAAAAGCCTACAGGAAAATACCATGCAAGAAAGAGCACAATGCCCTCAATTTTAAACTATGTGTTATTTGGCCTAGTGGACTGCCAGTAATGTGCACATGCCACTGCTATTTAAAGTAATCTTGCAGAGCACTGAGGAAATTCACTGGAAGGCATTAATGAAGATATAAGGGAGGCTTATTATAATAAGTAGGGCAAAGAGTGGAAGGGAGACTAAGTTCTGCAAACCCCATGCTGGGGACCTTCAGAGGCATGATACAACAGAGAAATCTGTGCCAGAACACTAATCCTGAGGTCTTCCCTCTGGGTCACAGGGTCCTGACTTCTAAGGACAGCAACATCCAATCCAAAGTGGGGAGGGAAAAAAAAAAAAATAAAACATGAAACTTTCCCTCTATAAGATAAAGTTTATGACATTAATAAATAATAGTGCATAGCATCGTTAATAGGGGTCTGCATTACCAGCATTAGAATTTCAAAAGATTACAGATACCACGCTGTTGTGACAGATTAACTGTGCACCTAATCAGGCACTAATATCTTTCACCAGCTCACAAAGCCATATTAGAGTAAAAAACACAAAGCAAAGGAACTTACGGGCACAAAAATGTTTCCCAAAACATAATAAAACTCTACAGATGTGGCGTGCCTGTTATCAAGAAGTGAGATTTTCTTTGCTTTACATCACAGTGAGGTTTTCAGTTACTCTACAGCTGTTTCTCCCCATTTCAGTTCATAAATCTCCAGTGTAAAAAAAGTTGAGAGTGAGGTAGTCTTTAGTTTTAACTGAAAGTTGAGGAGAAATACATTGGTTAGGTATTTAATGTACAGTTCCTACATGCCCAGTAATTGTCCTGTGTTCAGTTTAAGATTAAAGTTTTTTTTCCACTCTACAGTTACTATATTTATAATTTTTTATCTCAAAGAATCACAGGATGGGTCAGATTGGAAGGCACCACAGTTGGTCACCTCCTGACTCGAGCAGGGAAATCCTAGAGCACGTAGCACAGGATTCTGTTCAGATGGTTCTTGAATATTTCACATGAGGGAGACTCCACAGCCTCTCTGGGCAATCTGTTCCAGTGTTTGGTCATGTGCACAGTAAGGAAGTTCTCCCTCATATTTAGGTGGAACTTCCTGTGCATCAGTTTCTGGCCATTTGTTCTTGTCCTGTTGATTGACGCTGTGAAGAGCCTGGATCATCTTCTTGGCACCCTCCCTTCAGATACTGATAGGCACTGATGAGGTGCCCTCTCAGTCACCTCTTCCTGAGGCTGAACAGGCCCAGCTCCCTCAGCCTTTCCTCATAAGAGGACACTCCAGTCCCTTGATCATCTCTGTTGCCCTCCACTGGAGCCTCCACTGCCCTCCATCCAACAGCTCCATGTCTGCCTTGTCCCGAGGAGCCCAGAACTGGACACAGCACTCCAGATGTGCCTCACCAGGGCTGAGCAGAGGGGCAGGATCACCTCCCTTGGCCTGCTGCCAGTGCTTTTCCTAATGAACCCCAGGATCCCTTTGGCCTTCTTGGCCACCAGGGCACTGCTGGCTCATGGACAGATTGCTGTGCACCAGGACCCCCAGGTACTTCTCCACAGAGCTGCTTTCCAGCAGGTCACCCCCAGCCTGTGCTGGTACTTGGGGTTATTCATCCCCAGGGGCAGGACCCTGCACTTGCCTTTGCTGAATTTCAGAAGGTTCCTTTCTGCCCATCCGTCCAAGCTGTCAAGGTCCCTCTGAAGGGCTACACAGCTCTCAGGGGTGCCAGACACTCCTCACAGCTCTGGGTCATCAGTAACTTGTTGAGGAGGCACCTGCCCCTTCATCCAAGACACTCATGGATAAGTTAAACCATTCTGGGCCCAGTAGGGAACCCTGGGGGACACCACCAGTGACAGGCCTGTAACTACACCCTGTCACTGATCATGATCCTTTGGCAGCTCAGCCAACCCACTGCCCCTCATCCAGCCCTCACTTTCAAAGTTCTTCTATGATCATATTGTGAGAGGTAGTCTGAAAAGCCTTGCTGAAGGTAAGGTAAAAAATATCCACTGTTCTCCCTTCATCCATCCAGGAAGCTCTTTCATCATAGAAGGCAATTAGGGTGGTCAAACATAATTCACTTTGAGTATATCCATGCTGATTGCCTTCTTGTCCTCCATGTGTCCTCCAGAGTGAGGCACTTCATCACCTTTCCAGGGATTTAGGTAAGGCTGACTGGTCAGTAGTTCCTAGGTCTTCCTTCTTGCCCTTTTTGTTTATGTTATGTGAGTCCTGCTCACAAGCAGCTCCAGCTGTAACTTGTAGCATGCATCACAGGCTGGAAAGCCAGAAAACTGAGGAAGGCAAGGGGTCCTCCAACTACCTCTTTTCACCTCCTACTTTATCAGAATGCTGATGTACCTTTTTCTTTCTTTTCACAGTAAGACATGTTGGTCCAGCCTTAATTCCAGCATTGTTGGATTTCCATGGGTTGCACTGATCAAAGGTTTTAGGGTAAGTCTCAATAACAAAAGACTAAATAATATCAAGATATGTTCAGATGCATGAAAAAGGAGTCATAAACCCTATTTTGTGTCTTTTCTTAAGCACATTCAAAATGTTTTCTCAGAATTTTACTTAAAGATTCATAATAACCACAATTATTTTGAAATGTGTGTAAAAACAAGTAGAAATTTATTCATTAATCCTGTCAATAAATAAAAGACCATAAGCTGAGCCTGGTAACAGAGAACAGAATGTGACAGAATGGAGTATTTGATTCAAAACTTATCTGAAGGTTTAAAAAAGTTATATACGTTTACTGCCTTATTTTTTCTTGCTGTGACATGTATATCCTGTGTTGTCTCAAAGCAACGATGAGTCATTTAAAAGTATATTGTTATTAGGTACTTGGGCTCAGGTCAAAAAACTGGATCTCCTCAAGGGACAGGACAGTATCTTGGACATGTGGGAAACCATACTGTTTATCATTGACTCACACATCCTTTCAGTTTGTTCCTAAAAGACTTTAAGTATGTTTTTCAATGGAAAATCCCTATATGCTTCCCTTTCACAATTTCTGTAATATTCTCCAATTATACCTGACCAAATAAGTATTTAACTTGCTGCTTGTCACCATTGCATCTCATTTCTTTTCTCTCATAATGTTAACTAACTCACAGCATGATGGAAAAGCCAAAAGCAATTTAAGCAATCAAAACCTCTTACCCAGTGTAATAGGTTATCTGAGTGTAAAAGAGATCTTCTTCAGGCCTATAAATGAGAATATTTCTAGTGTCGCGTCCTATCCATGAATCCCTTCCTACTTCAGGAATCTGGAAGGGGAGATGGCTTTTAAAACATGGTCTTTTAGAACCAGAGCAGGAAGTGATTATCACTGTTAATAAAAGTCATGTCAATAATGCTCTATGAGCATCAACTGTGTTCAAATATTGCTCTTTGCAGAAAAAAAAAAAACACAAACATACTTTAGCTGTTCTTGTGCTTATTTTGTCCATTACCCCTACTATTACTTAACAATGCATTTGCATTGGTTTTGATCAAAATATCCTAATTCTCAGATCTTAACATACATTATATTTTGATTTGTAAAGGGTTATTGGCGTGAATTGCACTGTATAAGGCAGAATTCCTTCTTTTCAATGTATCAAATACTATAAATCATCAACAGGTATGAAATTTTCCTCAAGGCTTAAGCTACTTTACTGCCAAGACCTATGTCTCAGAAGCATAACCAGCCTTTGGTTATGGGCACTATCATCTCCTGCTTCATGTTCTCTTCTAGTAGGTTTTGTGTCTTCAGGTAATTACAGAGGCCCTTAAACATCATGCTGATGAACAGGGAGTGGGACAGAAATTCCCTCTCCAAAAAATGAATTTGAGGCTGCAGTAGGATTTTTTTATACTGATAAAATTCCCACAAAATACTGAAGAATACACCCTTGCCATGTTAATTTTGGAAACACAAAATCATTACTGTGAGTCCCACAGTAAAAAATCATGTGCACATTGGGTATGTATAATTAATGAAAACAGAGTGTGCACTGTGAACAATACAGGAACTGAGACATATTATGCACAGAACAATTTACCAGAAAAAAAATTGTATCTTTGGCAAGCAAGCAAATTCATATTTTGATTTAAACCTTCTTTTATTACCAGCAGTAATTCACCTGCAAAAGTCTCCATTTTGTGACTTTCCACTTTCTCATATGGCTCTAAAAGAAAAGACTCAGTTCTTCTGGTTAACACATAGGGCACAAAATTATTCATTAGACTATGAATCACAAAATATGACAGATGCCTGGCCGAGCATCCAAGGATGGAGTTAAAGGTCTTCCCTTATTTATACACAAGTCAATGTGGAATGGTGCCATAGGCTTTATCTAGACAAAGATTTAGAAGTGAGCTGTTAACATGTCTTAGCTAAAGCATATGTTAAAAGTCTTTTATTATTGTATATCTACACTTTGATGCACCTTAAACTGATCAAAATGTAGCATGACAGGAAATGAATCTTAATCAAGGGAAGAAGATGTATTCCAGGGGATGCAATCCAGAATTCTAAAATATATTTGCCAGAACTTGATAGCTGAGGTTTTATTCCGCATCCACCTCCAAGTGATTGACTAGAAAAAGATGTGGGAGAGAAAGTTAAGTACTGTTTACGCAAATGATCAGCTAGAATCTCCAATCTTTCTTACATCAAAGTTGAAGTAATAAGGCATCACCCCATGTCACGTTAATTTAAGCTACAATGCTCCCAGTTACCTATAAAGTAACCCTACCAAGAAAGAACAATAGGAGAAAAAATTCTGTATATGAAGTTAAAGCATATTAAATCAAGAAAACCAAAAGAACTCTTTCCAAATCAGATGACACTTTAAAAATGAAATATGAAGCATTAAGAATAAAGTAAATCCTCTGGCCCAGAAAATGGAACTATGCTCTTGGAAAGCCAAAAATAATTTTAAAATACCAAAACCTCCCATATTAACCACATGAATAATGTGAATAACCATGAATAACCACTTTTATTTACTAAAATCATAACAATGAGGTTATTTGGATAACAATAACCCATGCTCTATAAATTTCCCATCCAACAGTGGTAAAAGGATGGGTACCATGGGTTTGCACGACTGTTAAGAAATAATACGCAACATAATGGAGTGTGCACATCCGAGGGCAAAGTAGAGATATGTCAGTGTATAATGTAAAACTGAACTAAAATGATTTGATAAGTGTTGTAATCTTCACTGCAGTGTTGTTCCTGCCTCTCTGCTGGGGCTCTTCTCCATCCTCTGCAGCACAGTCCTTCCTGTCTTCTCAGGGACTCCTCCTGGGCTCTCGACCCACCCCTATTTATTCCAGTTACCTTCACGAGCTACAGCTGCTGCCCAACTAAGGACTTTGCAGCCGTAGCTCGTTTGGAGCAACTCGGACCCACACAGATCTTACAATACATAGATCTTAACAGGGACTCTCTCCATAACAATACATATATTCAGTCCCCCACAGATAAGTGATGGCATCATGTTCATCACCATTGTTGTCTGTAGAGAATAAGGTATCCAACCAGCCAAAAACATTTCTGTTTTATTAAAGACACATATCCATGAATTTGCATATGTATCGGTATGTGTCTCAAAACCCGGGTCTTAAAAACAGGAAAAATGTTAGCAGTAGCCAGACCAATCCATCTATAAAATTGTGTCTGAATTTTCACCTCCTATTGATGGAGTTGTGTTATTTACTTCAGCCTGCAAGTCCATTAAATAGGCTATCAGCTCTATTTCTGGTGTATACCCTTGGACTGAGGCACTCACAGTGACTCAGGCAGGAGTGGGACAATTAAAAAGAGGAGGTCTTTTGTCAAGGGAGGTTTTTTTGTGACACACGAGTTGCAAAGAAATGCTAACACAGCAAACAAACAAGCACAAATAATTCCTCAGGTCTGGAAGTGAAAATGAAAGCAATGCCATTCTCCTAGTGGGAAGACACATTTATTATTTCAATATGGAATTTATGGTGGTTAATGGATGAAGACTGAGAGAAAAAAACATCAATAGAGTCATGCATGTATTTAATTTGATAGATGTGGAGTCTACTCTAAGCAAGGACAGAAAACTGGGAAACATTTTAAATTTTTTAATAGTTTGAAAAACAGTAACTGATTATTATGAGTTTTACTCATGGACATTAACTAATTAACTAGAGGATGTCATCAACCAGAATCAGAATGGGGAAACAAAAAGCAAGGCAACTTCCCATCTGTAAATAGCCCTTATTCATCTTTTATTCATTCCTTTTATAACACAACCTGCAGTCAGTACAAATTTACTAGCAGGATACATTAAGGAAAAACAAAAAATGTTCTGTTTCCTCACCATTGCCCATACTTCACCTTTTCCCTATAAAGAAGAGACAATGAAAACTCATACAGTTTATGACATTCCCCTTGCAAACTGAGAACAGTAAAAGTCTGCCCTTCTTACTGGCTTATATGTAGTGTAATTGTTTGGCTAAGGCTCTAATCAACAAATATTGTGTTTCTTCCAGGTGACCATCAAGGCAACTGGTCTCTTTAATATGTTCTTTGGAAGAATCAGAACATGGGTAGAAAAATGTCACGAGAGAAACCTAAACCCAGGCCAGGCAGTAAAACTCCCCAGGGGAAAATCATGTTTATTAAGTTACTCCTTTTGCTCAGTAAAGGTTAGCAAGCATTTCAATGAATTTTCTCTTGGGTTAGATAAAGCTGGAAAAGGACTGGATGTGATACCACCTGACAGGGCTTGATTTTCAGATGGAAGCTACAGTAGTATTTTGGACTCTCAGGTTTTCAATCTTGATTTACAATAATAAAACAATATCTCCATAACTGTTTTTCAAAACACTTTTAAAAAGTTATTTTATTTCTGGAGAAATTTACTGAAGTTTGTCCAATGTTCCATCATTAGATGTGAATCTAGAGCAGGCTGACAATGACAACTGCCATGACATCTGCAACTGTGGGGTACTGCAGAAAATTGCTTCTGCTTAACCATTAAAAAAACTAAATCATCTACTTATTTTTTTCAAGCCTTAGAAAAGTACATTCCTGTGAGAAGTTCATTGTGTTCCTCTAGGAAAATAAATCCACTGAGTATTTACAGAGAGATGCATTCTATGGATGATCCAGCATCTCATTAAGTTGATTTTACCCCATACTGTTCTGGCGCAGAGGCTCTCACAAACAACATTTTCAATACTCTGCTCTTCAGATCTCATCACAATCTTAAACTAGGTCACCTGGAATGATGGTGTGGCACAAAAACAAATAGATCAGATCCAATTTCTCCTTTTCTTAAGTATCTGATATTAACACATATCTTCCTTACAAAGGAAAATTTAAGAGCAAAAAAAAAAAAGTTTTCAATAGCTGGTTCTTCAAAACAAGCTCAGGTTGACAATGAGTGACAGCGACTGCCAGTCAAGGGCTGTTCAATAGGTTTGCATCACCAAAGCTCTAATTTCTAGCAGACCAGGGCACAGATTTCCACCTCAGGGGGCTAAAGAACTGTGGCTGGAATGGCTCTGGCACATGAACTATCTCTACTTGAGACAGGGAAGATCCAGGTCAGGGCTGAGGTCACTTCTATTGAGGCAGAGAGCAGCAAGACCTATTCTTAGCACACATGAGCTGACGTTTGGTAAAACTGTCACAAAGACAAGGGAGTATGGGAATACTTTGCCAAGAGGCCAAGAGCCACGTCACCCTGCTAACTCATATTACAACTACAGCTTGTAAGTTACAGCTTGTAACTTACCTAGTGTTAGTTACTGCACACTAGCCAAGGTGTAGGGAAAAATACATCCATTGTCCAGGGAAGACAAGGCAGCTAAAAATTAATGATAAAATGGACTTGCTATGACATTGCCATATTTAATTTATTTTATGAACAAAACCCTAACATTTCAAGGGACATCAAACTAATAGTAATGTTGAACTTATGATCAATCCATAGGAATGCAGACTCTTAACAGCTGGCATCTTGGAAAAAAAAATGTTTTGACATTGCTTTGGTATTTTGCTTTCTAAAACACACCCAAAAATTTGCTTTAAATGGATAGCCATTATCACCAATGGTATTTATTTTAGCTATCTCACTCTTGCTACGCAGGCAAACCTTCAGGGAGTGGGAGAGGGACAGGAAGAAAAAGATAAAGGAAGAACAAATAGAAGCAAAGTAAGCAATAAAATATTGAACAAGGACTACTACAGAAAATTGCCAAAGATGAAATTAAATTAGTGCTAGGCACTGCTTGAATCATCAACACAACTTAAATTCCAAGCTAGGTTTTGAATCAAGGTCTCTGAATGAAAAAACAGTCAATTTGAATTCCTTGGCCTCCACCTGTTGTAAATAGTTGCAAAACACACGCCATCTTCTTTTCACCTATAACTTCTGCTGAGTTCAGTAGTGCAAAAAGTCTCATTATTGCAGCAGATAAGACAGAGTTACGACTCGGTTTGACATAGTGGAGTGCCTCATTACTGTCACAGACATCACAGGATGCACCAGAGATTTCTTCGTCAAGGAGAAATAATGAGCTGTCCTGGCTCCACAGCCTTTTATAGCCTCCCAGATGTTTCCATTTATTTATTTATTTATTTATTGAATTTAAAACACCCCCAAACCTGTATCAACTAAGTAATGGAAAATAAACCTTTATCAGCAAAACCTGATAAAGATCAAAATACTGAGATTGCTGACAGGGCACCGTAATGGAAATAATCTGTTTATTCAGCATTCTGTTTCAATAATATGGGATGCATTCAGATTCCTTCCACAATTCCCTCCTCATTAACATCCTGTCCAGTTTGCTGCAGGCCATGACGTAGACTCTGATAATAGTTTTGGCATATGTTTCCTAAGGAAAGGCCCAGGCACCCTTCGCCTGGGGGGATGTCGATTGTGTTAATGCTGAAGGTGCCTCTGCACCACCTCCTGCTGGGCCCAAGCCCCAGCACCCACGTGATCTGTCACTGTCACTTAATGCTAACCCCTGGAAATCATGCACATGTACTGCACGCCTCCTCTGTGCATGGGCAATGCCTGCTTCTGTGTGAGTAGGCAGAGTCACACACACACCAGGCACGCACTCAAAGTGCACAGAAGAACTTATTATGTCTTGAGAAAGAAATCACCATGAACCCCTGAAATCTTACTGGACGAGCAAAAGTATCTCATGGAAAGGCAAGTTCTTTCAGTTCTATCATCCCAGAGCCTCATGGTGTATAATAGCCAGTGATGTAAAGCTTCTTTTTCAATTTTTAATTTTTTTCCCTCCAAGAGAAGGGGGGGAAGTAGCATGTGCGTCATTTTAATGCAAAACCATTACAGTCTTCAGCAGTGATAAGACAAAATGAGCTTCCAAACACATGAGATGCATCAGTTGGAGTGCTGATCCTCAATAAACACAACCAGAGATAAGTAGTCAAACACTCCTCTTTGGCCTCTTCATCAGCAAATTAAACAGTGCCAAGAAGCAAACCCAGACAGTAGATTTTAATTGTCTCTGCTGTTCAGTTATTAGACAAGTTCTTGGCACAGGTTTGGCAGACTCCCCAGCACCACAGGGGAAAAACACAGCCCAGAGATAAATCCCATAAGATTGGATGTGGTCACCTTCTTTTGGAGGGTAAGAGCTGTATGATTTCATCATGGGCTGTCCGTATCCTAAGTGCCAGAGGACACTCCCAGGCAAGTTTAACTTCTTAGCTCAGACACAGTCTTGCTGTCCACTGCCAAAGCAGAGCCTTGGTTTGAAACAGGTACCAAATCTCTTTCAAGCATGGAACAACATCACAGTATTGTTATTTCAGACTAGAATTTTATTACTTTCCTTATTCAGTGAAACAAACTGAGCTCCATCCTACAGTTCTGTGAATAGTTAATAGTTAATGGGACAATATGTAGAACAGCAAGAATTTGCTGCATCAAATGTAATCCTTACACAGCATTCTCAAAAGATGAAGTAATAACAGCAAAACTGACTCTATAAATAACATCTAGAGGAACAGAAAGATATCAAAAGCAACAAACCAAGCCTTGTCTTTTAAAAATAACTATGGATAGACAACATTCATGCAACTCACAACATCACAGAAGTTTCTGAGCTATTGTACGTTACAAGCACACTGCCTATGTAGGCAAGCAATGCATTTCTGCAGGGTCTAAAACTCCACTGAGGGAAAGCAAGATAGTTGCCAATGTCCTAAAACAGAGTCTACAGGATGGAGTTCCTAGCTGCTTCCAAAGGGATTTCTGGGAAACTGTTCACCATGCTGCACATTCTCCCTAAAACCCATGAGAAGAAGCCAGAGTTTTACTCTGCAACGGTATCTATCATGCACTGCTCAACTAGAAAACACAGTAATCTCCACACAAAAATTACAGAAATTCAACAAAGAACCACCTAAACTCTTTATTCTAGATGCAAGCAAAAGGAGGGGGAAATGGAGAGTAAAGTATGTCTCAGTATTTCACATTTTTCCAAGTCAAAAAACCTCAACACAATTTCTCACAGCAATGCAACTTTCACTTGTCCATGCCTGTGTCCCCTCAAAACTGAAGCTCTGAATTCTCATCTCCAACAAATAGAAGGATACCTTTTGGTACATGTCAAAAAAAGAGGTGACTTGACTGTCTCCTTCACAAATTCTTCCTATAAAGTTGCATATCTTCACATTCTCTCATTACAGCAATTAAGCAATTCAATAGGGCAACAGATTCTAGTAAAGTTGCCAATATTGATATAACGTCCTAATCTACACTCCTAACCTATGTTTACAGTGATTTAGTGTAGCATCAATACTAAACACAGCCAAAGTACAAATTCTCTCACTGCTGTTCCTTTCTTCAGTCTGTCATCTCCCTTTCCTCACCATGCCCTTCACATGGGAGGTGAATGTGCATTGTGAAACTTATCTTGAGATAAGAAAAAGACAGGGCAAGAGCTAAAATCTGGCACAAAACCCTCCTAGAAAAACAAGCAGGATGGGCATTCTTTCCTAGTACTATCCATCTCAAGATTGCAGGGTTCTGAGGGTTGTTGATTTTGGTTTGTTTTTCCTAAAGTCCCATTTCATATAAGCCCATGTTTGACAACACCCTTGTGAACTGCTGACTTTTCTTAAAATGGTCATTTATTATCCCCAAAAGTAAAGCTCTTTTCAAGGAAAATGGTTGTTCCCTTATATCTATAATTTAGAAAGGAAATATGAGAACACAGACAGGAAGGAAAGTATGGGAAGCTACAAAAGCAAAAATGTGTAAACTATAAGTAGAGAGTCTATATATAAATTCTAGACCAAAGTAAAACTCCTTATTTCAAAATATGCCTCTCACAGGAGTACATGTATTTTATTGGACAATATTCACCTGCTCCTTGAAATACTGGACTCAAAGGACTTATAACTGGGAAATGTATTTTAGATTCAATGCAATATATACTTAGAAACCAACAAGGTAGAGTACTGAAGTGAGTTAACTGCAAAGCATGGTAAAGATCTGGCCTCCTTTCTCCTTCCTGCATGTTGCAGCATCTCTGAGGTGGTACTGAAAACTCAGCGTCGAAAGCCAGCCATGAGAGATGTCACTCATTGATGCCTGTTTTGGTTACATTTCCCATCACCAAAAAGACAGGGAATGTTCTCAGGCTCACAAAAAGGCAAAGAGAAGCCAGAGTTAAAAGTAGACTCCTTTTTCACCTCCCCTGCTGCACACTATTAATCTGAAAAACCGGAAGCCGTATGGGGATCGAGTTATTATCCAGCTATTTATTGCCTTCAGGTGGCTCCAAATTAAAAAGAAAGATTGTCAGCAGATGTAACCATCTACTCTGCCCCTTTTTCATGTCTACCACATTATTACATTTACACCCATTACATTTACACACTGTAGCCAAATGTGTGCCAGTATTTCACAATCCAACCTTTTTTATTTTCCCTCACTTAAGAACTCCAAGGTCAATAGTCAAGTTTAAAAAATCACACCATGCTTCAACACCATTTTTTTCTTTTTTTTAAAGAGAAGATCCAGAGATGTATTTTCTTGTGCTGCTGCACCTGGAATGCAGCAATTATGGCATAGATATCTCCCCAAGAGCTCTGTCATCTCCCACATCAGCTGTCTTTGCTGTAAGCACTGCAGTACCATGCCTCTGTTCTCTTGTCATCAAATGCATTTCACTTCTATGGATCTTAACATCCTACTAATCTTAAAGGAATTTTCAAAGGAAGCAGCTACTAAAATGAACAACTCCTCCAGAAGTTTAATTACATCTATCCCAGTATCTTCTTTTGCACACTTAAGGCTGAATGCAATTCAGTCTTAAGTGTGAAAATTGATGGAATTACTGTTCAGGGAGAAGGCTGTCACTAGCAGTAAATTGACTGTTTGAACAAACTAGGTACATGGAGCAAACATAAATAATAATTATCAACACACTCTCCCATATGCCAAATCCACAATATCTCAAAGACACAACATAACTGATGGTGCAAACGTGGTCTACTCTAAAACTTATTGGCAGCTCATACTGATGAAATTGCCAGATGATCAGAGAGCTGGAACACCTCTTCTACAAGGAAAGGCTGAGAGTTGTCCAGTCCAGAGAAGAGATCTTGTTACAGCCTTCCAACACCTTAATGGGTAAAAACCTCATAAAAACCTTAACCTTATAAAGAGAAGGGAGAGAGACTTTTTATATAGGCAGATAGTGACAGGACAAGGGACAATGATTTCAAACTGAAAGAGGGCAGGTTTAATTAGGTATTAGGAAGAAATTAATTGCTGTGAGGGTGGTGAGGCACTGGTACAAGTTGCCCAGAGAGACTGTTGATGCCCATGGAAGTGTTCAAAGACAGGTTGGATGGGGCCCTGAGCAACCTGGTTTAGTGAAAAGTGTCCCTGCCCATGGCAGGTGGATTGGGACTAGGTGATCTTTAAGGTCCTTTCCAACCCTAACCATTCTATGATTTCATTTTATATCTACTTTACAACAAGAAAAATCGTGTACACATCTATAGGTGTAGCATCTCAAACTCATGAACTCATTGGCTTACCTATATCTTCATAAACTTGTGGGCTAGTTTGCAAGAGGCATAAAACGTAAAAGGCCAACCAGTTAAAATACTAACTTCAGGACATCTGAGTGTAAGCTTTTCTCTGTTCACTCATACAAACACAGAGATTCATTACCAGTAACTGGTGATCGTTCAGAAGCAGGTCAAAATTTCAGAAAAATTTTTGCCATGCATGTATTTGAGTTATTTGATATTTTCTTAATGTAAATAATGAGAATTCTTTCTGACTTCTATTTTTTTTTTCTAGCTGTACCTTGGTGGAAACACTTCAAAGTATTGTTTTTAGTATTGTTTTTCTTCTACCACAGAAACATTCTTTGTGCAGAAAGAAATAAAGGTAGTAAAAATTATATCAGTTGTTCATTTCACAATTCAACCAGAGCTATGCTACAGGGAAGTGAAGCTGAAGGTTAAATTTGGGAATGCGGCAGGACAACCTTTCAGCTGCAAATATTGAGGCAGCTTCCTCATGAACACAAACTAGAGATGACCTCATAAACACTAAAATATTATTTTAACCATGTGAGAAACAATTTAAACACAAAAAAAAAGTCAGTATAATTTCCAAGATGGACCAGTTGCTCTTATTCTTTCAAATCTACTTTGAAACACTCTCTTCTAGGCTCAGTTATTGAGTCCCCAGTGCTGAAGCATCCTTAAAAATCACTCGGTTCAATTGAAGAAGGTCCGTGTTCTCAATCAGAAGTGTCCTCACGCTAATAACGACTCTGAATGGATTTGGAAAGCACTATCCAAGTTGGCATGCACTTTACAGTAACACAGGCTTAGTTTATGCTAGTATTACATGAAATTACTCCAGGGCCCAGGAATGCAGATATGCGCTCAGGTTTCCCCACACATGTGAATGCATTCAGATACCTTCATTCTGAAATCCTCTTAGAGGACTTCAACAATTCATTTAAAAGGCTTGTTGAGATTTTCTGGTTTTCAATACACTTCAGTCTCCCTAGTGATTATAATCGGCCCCAAAGCACACAGCTATGTTGGTAGCACTGCTAAATCCCACTCACCAACTGCATGCTTTTTATCCTAACATGAAGTCAAAAGAACAGGCACCTAGATTTTGCATATTTTCAAGAAAATTTCCAAACATCGTTTGATGTTAACAAGATGTTAACAAAAATATATATCTATATATGGATGTTAATATTGTGATTCCAGAATATGTTTCTAATATTTTATTTAAAACTCATAAAATTAAAATCTTACTGTTATACTTCTTGTCTTTGAATAGCGTTTCCTTTCTAAACTCTCATTGTCATTAAAACTAAATTAAACATTTACAACACGTTTTTAGAGACATAAGGAAACAATTTATTTGTGCATACACTTTCATAGCAGGCACCCCTTGAATAAAAATTGGAAAAGAAAAGGCAGTATGATTCAATTTCATCATATCATTATTTACTAATTAATAAAATGTTCCCTCTGGATTCAAATACAGCTTTCTGCAGTCATTTTTCACTTTAAATAAGAAGCACTACTGCAGTATAAATTCAGTGCTTTTACACAAAGGTAAGGCCAAGATGCAATTTGTGCCACAATACAAAATGTGACTACTAACAACATTATCATGTACAGTTCAGTGAATGGCAGCACTCTTCTATCTTTGGTGCACCCTGCATTCCAAATCACAGAATCATAAAACAGTTGTGGTTGTGGTTGTAAACACCCTTCCAACACCCCTGCCATGGGAAAGGACACCTTCTACTAGACCGCGTCTGTCAAACACTCATTCAACATGATTGTTGACAGAAAAGAAGCATCTACCAGCTCTCTTGCCAACTTGTTTCACTGCTTCATCATTTTCATAAAAAAATTTCTTCCTTAATATCTAATCTAAAGCCACCCTCCTTCATTTTGAAGCCATTTACTCGTGTCCAACCACTACAGGCCCTTGTACAAAGTCCCTCTTGAGCCCTATTGTAGACTCCCCTTAGGTACTGGAAGGCTGCTCTAAGGTCTCCCCAGAGCCTTCTCCAGGCTGAACAACCTCTCAGCCTGTCTTCAGCCTGTCTTCTGATCATATTTGTGTTCCTCCTCTTGCTCGAACAGGTCTGTATCATTTTTATGCTGGGGACCCCAGGGCTGGATGCAGCACTCCAGGTGGGATCTCATGAGACCAGAGTAGAGGGGCAGAACCCTTGAATGTGGTGTCCACACTTCTGTAGATGCAACCAGAATATGGTTGGCTTTGTGGGCTGCACCAGCTCATGCTGAGCTTCCTGTCTATCAACACTCTCAAGTCCTTTTCCTCAGGACTGCTCTCAATCCATTCCTCAACCATTTAGCCTGTATTTGTGTCTGGAATTGCCCCAGTCTGGGTGGAGGATCTTACACTTGGCCTTTTTGAGCTTTGAGATTAGCAAAGGCCCACCTCTTAAGCTGGTGAAGGCCCCTCTGGATGGCATCCCTTCCCTCCAGCATGTTGACTGCACTGGACATTCTGGTTGTTGGCAAACTTGCTGCTGGTGCACCAGTCCCACTGTCCATGTCACTGGCAAAGATGTTAAACAGTGCTGGCCCCAGTACTGACTCCTGAGGAACACCACCCATCATTATCCTCCACTTGAACATCAAGACATCGATTGCAGCACTTTGAGTGAAACTGTCCAGCCACTTCCTCATTCACCACGTGATCAATCCATCCATCAAATCTGTGCCTCTCCAATTTAGAGGATGTTATGTGGTATTGTGAAATGCTTCGCACAAGTCCAGGTGGATTACATCAGTTGCTCTCCCCTTATCCACCAATATGGTAACCATGTCACAAAAGACTACTAAATTTGTCTGGCATGATTTGGCCTTAGTCAAGACATGTTGGCTGCCACCAGTCACCTCTTTATTTTCCTCATGACTTAGCACAGTTACCAGGAGGATCTTTCCCATGATCTTGCCAGGCACTAGGGTGAGACTCACTGTCCTGCAGTTCCTCAGGTCTTCCTTTTTACCCTTTTATGTTTCCCCTTTTCCAGACAGTGACAACCATAACTTTTGAAATATGATGATCATTTGCAGTCATTTACTTGTAAATTTCCAAACTTTTCGGGTCCTTTTAAAGCCCTTCCCTGTCCCTTGTTGAAGTTACTCTGGTCCTATACTTTGAAATTAATGGACTGTAAAAGACTGGGTGTGTGAGGTGACAGTAGAATGAACAGACATTGGGTGCAGAAGGTGACTGATGAGCTGACGCAGTGGTCATCCTGTTGTACATCTGGACCCATGAGGTCCTGCACTTCAACTAGATGTGTTGGAGATACCATCATATTCTCTTCCCAAAGCAGGTATTTGCTACAGTACTAAGGCTGAGACAACCAAAGATACTGAAGAGTCATCGCTGGACAGGACCTCTTAGTCACCCCACTACTCCAGTGACCCACAATTCAGTGATCCTAAGTCAGCCCTTGGGTAGCCCTAGGGTAGCCCTCTTCCCAGAAAAACCCTTCTGTTGAGGATATGTTGCCTATAATACCTTCCTCCCTGCTGCAACAAAGCCTCTGCTCCATGGGATTAGATGAGCTGCTTGAATTCCCTGTACTTCTCAAGGGGAGGGGGAGCTGTCCAGAAATGGTTGGCTCTTGGTTCTCTCAGAGGACAGGAGAAGGAGGAGTAAAAACTCCACTGATCAGTCAGTTGTTTCTTTTTATTGACAATGTGCAATATTCTTATAAATCTGTCACCTGCAGGACAAGACAATTACCTGAAGAGCTAAAATCTACAATCTACTCTCGGGTCACAAGCAAGGCTGAGATATCTAGGTAATATCAGAGGCACAATCACCTACAGAGAGGAAGCAGACAGAAAGAGGATGATAAGCACCACAATTTGCTTATATAACAACAGGGGACAGAGAGCCATATATCTTCAGCAAAATAGCATCTCGCTTCCTCCAAGAAATTGAACTATAATCTCAGCTGACATAATACAAATCTTCTGAGTATTATTTTAGCATGAGGAATAATCTTACTGCCAGCTTTGTTTCTGTGATGTGTCTGCTTTCCAGTTGCTCCAAACGGCTGTTCAGAGATGCTCAGGCAGAAACTGTTTGAACAGGGACTGGAAAAATTCGTGTGATAAACCAGTGTGAAGTATAGGTCTGTGTTCATTGCCTCCTGTGGAAGTAACAGAATTAATTATTTAGCTGCTTATGGCCTTTGAACCTTAAGGGTTATGATCTGAACAAGAATACACCCTGTCCCTGAAGTTCACTGAAATGCAGATGCTGAAGTTATGAGGTTAATTCCCTTCCATAAAGGCAATCAAAACACCCTGATGGCACCTGGTGAACATTAAAGGCAGCTTTGGTTTCAAAGTCAGAAGCCCTTGGGAAAAACAGAGGTGACATTTGTCAGGTCACTCTTTGCTCTCCAAACATTGCTTTCCTCCTTTCTTTCTTTATGTTTTCATTAACACTATCAAGCCTGACAAACATTTTCCTTCTTTTTTTCCTTTCTTCTCCCTCTCTCCCTGTCTCCCTTGATTTCTTCCACCATCTGTACCAGCCTGTTCTACCCTTACCCTGTGAAAACTTGATTAAGAGAGTGAGCTCATTTATATGGTAAAATAGCAAACCAGAGCTGGTAAAGCCAAGCATATCTATTTTGTAATCTTCACATGGCTGTTCTCATGTGCATCGGCCTTTAGTCAACATCCATGCAATGTTATGCAAGGAAAGCAATTCCTGTACCTTAAAGCAGAACCACTACCCATGTGGCTCCTGAGGGTGAAACACGTAGGGAACAGCTTTTAAGGGAAAAGTGAAAAAAAACACGACACTGAAGCAGCTGGTCTAGGAGTTTGTTTTCGAGAGAGGTTACTGGCAGGAAAGAAAAATAAAGGAGTGGGGGAAGAGGAGACTTCTCCCTACAAGGAGATTCTTCTCAACAGTTCAGTGGTGGTGAGTTCACATCCTAAGCCAGAAAGACTCAGACCCCCCTTCACAGATGTCACACCCATCCAACCTTATGTAACAGAGCTGAAGATGGTCCCAGTATCTATGTAAGCTGCACTCGTGGCAATTCTTAATTAAACACTTGAAAAGTCATTACATTTCATCACTAAATAAAACAGTGTTTCAAAGCTGGAAATACCTTGTAGAAGTCAGAACTGCTGTATTGCTTCTAACAACCCAGCACAGCAGAACTGAAGCTGCCTCCTTTCATGGGTCTAGGCATCTATGCCTGTTATTATCTGTTGGTGAAAAGGAACAGCATGAACATATGTTGGCATGGCAATATAGGGGGAATTTGTTCCCAAGCAGACCCTTACCCTGTAATTTTGTATATCTGTGAATACACTTAATCAAGAAGTCTACTGTATTTTAATGGATGAAAAAGTGCCTTTTCCTTAGAAAGGATTGCTACAGTGATTAACATCACTCCTTCTTAAAATCCTGCTATCTCTTACTTATGTGTAAAGATAAAATAACTGAATAAGCCCTTTAATTTAAACTGAGTTTCTTCATACACTTGTTCAGAAGCAAGGTTTAGACTGCAGCTGGAAGGATGGTACACATGCATGCTGTCCTCCAGGCTCTGAGAGAATAAACTGCTACAGGCAGGTTGAAACACACCTTAAACTTAATTTCTGGAGACATTAAACTTTTGAGATCCCACCTACAAATAATAAAGACATCATTCTGCCAATAGTCATAAGAGCATGCCCAAGACTGGAGGCACTGACCATCTCCACAGTCCTTGGATCTCCTCCTCTGCCCACCTCCATATATCAAAATAATTTGATCCAATATACTACATCTGCTTAGCAAAATCAGGGCTAATAGATATCCTACATAAATCACCTATATCCTGTATAAATCACCAGAAGCTGACACTGAATTCTCCTCTCATTTGTGCTCATGCAACCCAGAAACACTCTAGCAAATTCCCAGGGGCCAATTAAGCCAGCGATACCCTTCCACACTGACCTAGACACAGAGTAAAGTACAGAGTATTTTCACTACACACAGTCAATTTATTTACAGGTAGGTGTTGGCATACTACTACAAAACACTGAGACACCAAAATAAAGAGGGCTGGGTAGGGTAAGTCTGAGTTCACCTTTTAAGGAACGAAAACAAGGGGCAATATTGGTGCTTAAAAAAAAACCCAGCACTAAACGGACATGAAAGCAGTAGCTTTGCAAGAACTTTTCCCCACAGCAAAGCATCCGTCTGTGCTTCAAAAATTGACCAAAACTCTCATGACTGATCTAGCCAACTCTGCTTTTGCCTTGACACAGCCTCGGTTTTCCCTCTCTCTCTCTCTGTTTATAACTGGTTGACACCTTAAAAAGCATGGCATTTAGGAGAGGGTGCTATATGGACATCTGCAACATTTTATAAAATCATTCTCCTTGTTCTTCTTTCTATTTGTTCTACCCCAAAGCACCTGTGAGAGACAAGGATGGTTATAGGTGGCGGTGTGAGTGCTGGAGCTGCAGACTAGAATTTATTTCAGGAGGTAGACCTGATGTACACAGAGCATGGGCCAGGCACTGGTGGCTGCCCCACGGCAACGTGACAGTCATCTGGTGTCACTGTGAGCTCTGCCACCTGCTCCAACGGTGCCAGGAGCTGAGGGCTGTCCCTGATTGATGTGTGCTCCTGGCCCCTGCGGGTGGAGGATGTGGGCTGGCCCCGCCACTGCACCGACCTGAGCTTCCCTCTGACATTGCATAAGACAGACCAAGACTCATACCTGCCCACCCACATAGACAAGCCAGCAGATATAAAAATACATGACCTTAAAAAACAGCACACAATCTCTCCATTTTAATTTTTTTTCCCCCTTTCTCACCAGCACCAGCTCTGCAGACTCAAAATCAAGTTACACACACAAACAGGGTTGGGCTGTTACCTCCACATTTGCTACCACATTCCTATGGCCACCCTCCTGGAAATTCCCTCAGATATTTCTAACTTCCCACTTCTCTATTTAATTACAAAAAATAAAAAAGGGGAGGTGGGGAAGAAAAAAAGGGAAAAAAATGCACTATTCTCTGTATGAAAAGTACAACTTTGGCTGAAGAAAGTATCTATAAAATAGAGAAGGACCAACTTTTCAAGTTTACAAAAACAACCACTTCTACCACATATACTCACCTATCTCCTGAAAGGAAATTCACTGCTCAGAAATCTGATATTCCACATGTTCTAATTAAGGAAAAAGGAAATAGCTTTCAGTTTCTTGTGCAAGGGCCAATGAACATAAGTCAAACACTCACCTAAAACCAAGAAAACACTTCAAAAAGAAGTAAAACAAACATTCTGCTAATTTCCCAGATGTATTTCCAGCAATGTTTCTGATATAGACCCAATGGGTAGGAAAGAGGAAAATAATTTAGTAATGTGGAAGATATACCTTTATAACACATCCTCAGCCCTTATTATGCATTTGTGATGGAGGGATTTTCTCTTCTCTGCTTTAGCAGAGCTCCCTGACATAAAATGAACAGTGTCACATCTCAAAAACGCTACTTTCTGAAAAGCATTATCGTTCTCTGGCCATACTTTTTCCTGTAGCACCTCTTAAATGCTTAAATAAAGTCAACAAGAGTCAAGGTTTACACAGTAAGTCTTCATTTACACTCTGAAGTTTCAGGAAGAAAGCATTCCTCCTCCACGTTTTTAGGAAACTCCAAGACTTCCTTCACATTGAAAAAAACACTCTCTGTGATGTAACCTTGTTGCTTTGCTTGCTTCCAACCAGCTGAGTGATGGTGAGTATTCATCACATTTGTACCAAAGAATAAAAAAGAAAAGCACTAACCAGAAATATAATTTACATGCACATTTCCAGTTCCACTGAACATCACAGCTACCTGCCCAAGTCTGGCCCCTTTGAGGTCATTGACAGTGCTGAAAGAAGGCAGGTTTTAAAATTAGGGATTGTTACCAAGGATTGTTCATTAAACAAGTCAGCTATGGGGGTTTTTTCTAAATCTAGAAACTAAAAAGAACTTCAGGTTTTCAAAGTGAATGCACTTTATTCTATTTCAGCCAGTGAAATTGGAAAGGAGACAGTGACAGGAAAGAGATCACTTGTTGAGAGACAAGCCCTGATGCCAAGACATGGCCATGCATCCTTATGCACATTCTGCCTCAGAGTCAGCTGCAGCAACAATAATTGGGATGCAAAGGTACAAATAAGAAATGTAACTCTTCTTATCTATTATATTCCACCACTGCTAGTGCAGTGTAAGACACACTGTTCTTTAGATGCTAATGCTATGGGACATCTAGCCCCTTCCATCTTGTTTTGCAAAATACAAGCCACCTTTAAAAGCAGAAAGTAAATGCTAGCTTCCTTTCTCAGTGTGTTTTATTTGCTGATCATTTCCTGGGAAAGTGCTAAACACTTCTGCTGAAAAGCATTAATCTGAAAATACTTTACAGCTATGGGCTATGTTACACACCAGGAAAAAGCAAAGAGCTCCGGGATGTTTACAGGTTGTGCCTATGAAATACATTCAGAGAAATTTCAATTTTGCATCTTTAACACTTTCTGTACCTTAGCACTGTTAAGAGAAAAAATAGACATAATTCTGTCTGAATTAAAATTATGGTGAGAATAAATCCATTATTATCATATATATTATTATTATCATTAGAAGTACTAAAACAATTTTTATACAGCACCTTTTTATTCACAGAAGTCAAGGCACCTTGCTTATTGTTCTCATTTTACAAATGTATGACCTTGGGAACTTTGAGATGCAGTTTCTTTATTAAGGTCATACAACATGCCACTGACAGACCCTGGGACACAGAACAGGCTCTGCAGTCCTTCCAGAAGGTAGGCAACAAAGCTAGATACTCTGTTTTTTTTCCTTTTGTGTATTTTGATCTGCCTCATTCAGCACTTAACATAGCACTGCTTCAAATCCTGGCTTTGCAGGAACACAACTGCTTTTTTTCCCTAGAACTGCCCTGCTTTGTGCAACACTGAACATCTGCATGTACAAACACACTCAACCTCAATTTGTGCCTGAAGAGTCATGCTCCCCCTGCTATCACAATTACCACTAGAGTGCATATTTGGAAAAAATAGATGAAAAAATACTCAAAAGTTTGAGATTCTGCCCTGTCTTTTTTCTGGCAGGGCAAAAATGTAGCATACTATTGCAGTTTTTTCTCTTGGTCAGAGTGCATAATGCCCCAATCATATCTACAAAAGTAGCATTTTTTAAATAATTTGTATTGGTTGTGAATGTATTCTACCCCTAAGACAGCAGCACCTTTGCCTTTCACCCTCAGCTGAGCTAATAAATGCAGGCTTGGAACTGACAAAAGACAGCAAATATGTCAAAAGCAAAAGAAAAAAAAATCCAAGCCACAAAGAGCTACACATTTCAGGAATAATAAAAAAGCTCACAGTGATTCCTCAATTGCAGATGATATCAGCAGAATGTCATAACCATCTTTTTCCCCCCACCTCCATTTCATCTTGAATACCTGGGACTGCCAGAACTCCCTTTAACAGAGCAGAAATTTCCCTGCCAGCTACAGCTGTTGAAAGCTTGAGCCAACCAGCCCAACACAGCTGGATGAATTATAGTAAGTTATAACAAATTCAAGGACCTTCAGCTACCAGCTGTACATGTTTTCACTGCAGAGGTTCCTCCACAAATGGAAAAGTTGTACAAGTCTGTCCTCCTGCAATCCAACTGAAGCAGGAAGAAGCATCCTTTAGTCTCACAGAAAAGTTCTACAATTTGCAGTGTGAGCTCCACAACAACGTCTTTGCATTGCATTGCATTGTCTTTTTCTTGCCCTTACAAAACTTCCCAAGCCAGACAGCAGCTCCAGATTACAAGGCCCCAGTGTGTTGGCACTACTGAGTGAAAGACTGAGTGGATGCAGTAACCAGAGCCTGCCCAGCCCTACACAACCTCCTCCTAAGCCAGGTGTTTTCCTTTGCCTGGAAAAATGTCATTAAACTGGAGAGTAGCAAACACTGTGGTGTTTAATCTTGTGGCTAATAGCAGAAAGGTTTTTTGTAGTTGGGATTTCAAAGCAAGGGGCCTGAGAAACAGGAGATCTTTTAAAGCTCCTCTGCCTATAGTTTGCTGAACTTACACTTTTGAGACAAAATGCAAAGTTTTCTCATCTATTCATCTACTAAAAAAACCCAACCAACTCATATTCCTGTGCAGCTGTAATACCAGGGACTTTGGAAGTACTTCTCTAAAGTTTCACTGTGCATTTTCTGACAATTAACACAATAAATCAGTTATGAGCTTTTTCAGACTCAGAAATAAGTATCAGCTATTCAGACACATTTGCAATTACTGTGGCAGGACAATGAACACTATGTGAATTGTCTTGCTAAGCAAAAAACAAGTGGAAGGGATGAAATAATTATCTTACATCAAACACATAGTCAGATTCCAGCTCATCTTCCTGCTCATGTCTCTACACACTCTCAACACAGAAGAAATCTCATCTTTTAAGCAAGTAAACACATTTAGGTCCTAACCAAATTAGAAACTCTACAGAGTCAACAGATTATGATCTCATCACTTTTTTTCCCCCTCTCAAGCATTTCCTTTCCAAACTGAATTGAATTAATTTGAAAAAAATTTAAGCACAGAATATATTGAACTCTCTGGAGGAGGCAAGTTTCTCAGTCATGACTACACTACACTTTCAGTCTGGTTTTAATTTGACTTAATTTATGAGCTTGATTTTAAGCAAACACAGAAACCTTGTAAGAGTGGATGCCGCAGTACTAAATGGCATACTATTAAAAACCAGCAAATATAAATGCATTTTAAAGAAAAAGAACTCTCCTGTCTTGAGCTAAATGTAGCATATAAAGAGTTAAATTTAGAACAATAAACCATTACTTTTTTTTTCCCCCAAAGGCAAGAACTTGTAATTAACCCTCAAGGAAAATCATCAACTTCCACATTGCTCAGTTCTCTGTCCTTGAGACATTTATGGCAAAAATAAGCCCTGTGAGGCCCCACGGTGCAGGAACGCCCAAGTGCAGGTGTGTCTGTGGATATTTGTCTAATTCTTTTTTTCAACATTTCCACACTGTGGCTGCTTATCTAGACTGTCCTCTCCTTTCTATATTAATCTCTGTTTATTCTCCTGTTTGGCAGTGACAAAAACACTCACACGCTCCCGTTTATGGCCCTCTGGATCCTGCCTAGTAGCTGTGCTTTGACTCAACAAATTTCAGGAAAGTCAGTGCTGAGAAGAAATGTGCAACTTCCCAGACACATCGCTCTGGAAGGAAATGAGCTGTGCTCTGTAGGGAAAAGGAAATTGCTTTGGAAGTCTAGACCGAACCCTTCCTTTTCCATCCCTCGTCCTGTTTCCCCCTTGAATATATGTAAGACAAAACAAAAGGAAACTGAAGGATGAAAAAGAATGATCGGGCGGAGTTTCCACCTCTGTGTGTAATAAAAACACAGGTGGGTGTGGATTTAAACACCAGCCAAACATCAGCTAGAGGAAAGGCAGGAGAGACACACGACTACTGAAGCACCTCAGAGACAAGGGTGTTGGCAGCATCTGGCAGAGCAAAATGGGAATCAGCAATGTGGTGAAAGGCAATATATTGTAGGCAGCCACTCTGATCCTCCTCTAGGATTTGTCTTTAGAATGCAGTGAGTAATGCAGCTGCTGATCTAGTTGCCTGTGATTGTGACAGTGAGAGGGAACAGGCTGCAAGGTATTTAGCAAATTTCCTTTGTTCCACCAAACCGAAGACACAGTAAGAAAAGCAGGTACGAAATAGGACTAGAAGGGCAGAGAAGCTTGAAACAATCAATTGAACTCAGCTGCATTTTAGAAGAAGTCCATGGAGACTCTATGAACAAAGATAGAGGTCAGACAGTTTAACCAACAAGGCCTCAATTTGGCAGGGAATGCCATCAATATAAATAATGAAGCAAAAATATAAGTATATTATAAAAGAAAATCAAGAAATCACCATGTAAGTTTGGTACTATTTGATTCAACTGTGGACCAGAAAATGCAAGAGCAATCTAAGTGAATTTTCCTAATTCAAAGAGCAAAACACTGACCAAGGGAATGGACAAAGAACTTTCTGGGTAGTGAGGAAATATGACCAATGTGGGAAAAAAGTCTGACTATAAATTTAAAAAATATTAAATGTTATGACAGAGGAATTTTTAAAACACCTGCACAAGGGGCACCAAGGAAAGCAATCCTGTGAAGGAGAAAGCAAGAAAATACAGGTGCCTGTGGGCATTTAAACTAAACTGCAGCGTGGTCAAGAACTAAGTTTTTCCACAGGCTTCCTTTATTTCCTGCCTAAATGAAAGGATATGTTTTGTTTGAGTTTGTTTGAGTTTGATAAGAAGCTACAAAAGGGGAAAGAGTGGGAAACCAATCCATCATAAAATTCTCCTGGTGCGCACCTTGGGAATTCTGCACAATCTGAGTACTCTGAATTCATGCTGAAGAGATTCACTGCAGCTTATGTGACCTTCCCCCCTCACACACATATAGGAAAAGGACTCCAGAGTTACATCAAGTGAGCAGTGGGGCTGCAAGATCACAAATTTCTCATACCCAAGGTGAGAGCTCAGGCACTGCCCTTGGTCTGTCTTCTCACAGACGTGTAAACCAATACACAAGGCAGCACTCTCAGCATTTTCTGTCCCACTCCCTAAGGACTAAATATGAAAAGACAACACTTTAAACCACCCTTCAGCCCTGCTGGCACATGTCTCCATATGGAGCAGGGGAGAGGAAAGGGAAGAAGTGATGGGACAACGTATCAGCCAAGAGTTCACAGGGAGGAGTGCTGCAAACGCCTGCTGAAATCACACCACTCATATCCCGAGGTTATACTGGCCTACAGCATGTGCTGGAGCTTAATGTTTAGTTTATTAGTTGTGCTACTTTCCAGTCAAAAAAAAAAAGAAGAAGAAGAGAGAGAAAAAAAGGAGAGAGGGGTTTGAGTTTGTTTTCTTTCCAACCAAGTGCAGGAAAGAAATTTTATTCCTTAAGGAAAGTTCTCAGGAGTGGGAATGAATGTGAGGATTGTATGTCTGAATCATCCTGTTAATTCCCTAAATCCCACACCATGTGGAGTTCAGATAATGTTTTCAGCTAGGAAACTTTTTAAAAAAATAATTTAAATTTATTTTTCTAAAAGGAAGAAAAAAAAAAGAAAGAAAGAAGTGGTTTAGAGCTCCTCCCTTCCTAAATCACATTTGGACCCAGAAAGACCAGTTTTGTTTTTGAACAAAGTCAGCAAATTGTCCCTAAGCTGGTCGGTTCCAGTAATTGGCATCAGGGTAATAACAGTCCCTCATTTGGTTTCCCCTTTGCCAGACCAAAAATAGCCATTCAGCCAAATTCTTCCCAAAAGTGTTTATTTCAGCTGAAGGAAGTACAGTTAGGTTGCAGCCACATCTTTCCCACAGCTGGAAAATGAACACCTCTATACATCGTGTAGATGTTTTCCCACCCCTATCTATGTACACAGAGTTACAACTAGACATATTAGATATTCAAAACAACTAAAAGCACCTCCTCCCTTTCTTGTCAGGAACAGCAGCAACAGAATTACTTTTATCAGATGCTGCCTGTAAAATATAGTCTTTGTGTTGTTTACAGCATGTTGGTAATGCACTAGATGAAAAATACCCATTTGCCCTACAATAACTGGAAACTTATGGTGATTACAGGGACTAATAAATCAATATAAAAGCACCTTTCATATTTATTTGAGGCAGGTACATAGTTTCATCCACCTAAAAAGCATAAAATCATCAACATCACAGGAAGTTTTCTGGAAGTTCATTTGAAGCACTTCCAGGTAACCAACTTGGGCATGCCAAGTAGCCACAACATTATTCAGTGTACTTACAGCACAGAGAGCCTCAAGTGCAGAGGCAGTGTGAAGCTTGATCTGCACAGTCCTTCCAAGACACCCCACCACAAGGACATTGAGGATGCTGCTGAGAGCAGGGACTGTACAGCAGTATTGGCCTTGACAGCTGGTAAAGAGTGATCCATCTGAATCCCCTAAGAGAATAGAGATATCACATAAAAGAGATTTGAACAATAATAATTTAGAACTGTTAAAAACAGGTATTTCCACCACTATGGCTACTCATGTCCCCTCCCAGTCCTTCCAGAACAGGAGAATCACACCTGAGTTTCATCCCAATACATATAAACCAGCATTTTTCCCAGAGCTTGGAAAGGAAATGAGTGCCAAGGTTGGGCATAGGAGAATAACATGGAGTTCACAGAGAGAACTGTTTCATAACTTTTGAAAAATTAACTGAGTGAGTCTACTGCAACAAGAACATTAACTAAAAGAAGCAGCTGAAAACATTTTTTCTGCCCGTGGTCACTCAGCATGAGACAGTGGAAGGAAATAACAGTGAGTCAGTTTGACATAGGATGGAGCAAAATCTGAAGCAATACTGGATATAAACCCCAAGAGATAAAGGCCAGAGTAAGCTACTGATGAATCTTGATGAAGTCACATCCAAAAGAAATTGATCTCTTAACTCTGGTCTCCAAACTACAATACATTTCTTGAATTACATAGCTTTAAGTTAGATTTAAAAATGTAGTAGGAAATGAAACATTTTCACTTGTTACATTTCTCTTCTAAAAATGGATAACATGCCCATAGAGCTTCAATGCAAATGAGACAATACGGTAGCTGTTGTTGCATCTACAGAACTGCATTTGTGTAGATACATATATATGTGTATGCACACAGTATAAACCAATTTTATCTCCACACAAACTATATAAGGCTTGTTTCAGACCTGAGAAACTGGGATTCCAACAGATATTTTTCTGCAACAGGTCATGTAATAGAAGACATTTCTTCACTGATCCACATGGTATTAGACACGCCATTTCCATTGTAATCGTATTTGCAATCATGCAACACATGCTTATTCCCCCTCCTTCTTTTCAATTATCTGACATATGTCAGTTGACTGAAAATAATTACTCATTATCAACTCATAAAAAAAGCCATTCTCAACACATTAAAAAAAAAAAAAGTAAGGTGTTCTTCTTAATAACCTTCTTGGCTTCCTAAACAGCACTTAAAAAAATATGTATTTAATTTCCCTGAAAACAAAACAGTAGTATTTATGTTCTGTACATAAGCAAAGGATAAAACCTTCACAATGCAACTCTTTAAAGCCCCATAATTTACACTTTGGTGTCATAAACCAGCAATAAAATATTTTAGAGATAGCCATAAAATTGTGATCCAAGTTCTTCCTTTCCAAAATCTCTGCTTCAACTCAGCTGTTAGAGTCTGAGCTGTTAGAGTTTGATCAGTGGCAAAGTTCCCATATAGTCTGAACTGTTCCAAAGTTTGCCCATTTTCTGATGGAGCCTCCCAGCTCAGGTTCAGCCCCATTCCTGGAAGGGGCTGGACATTTTGCTGCAAATGCTTTCACCTAAAGAAGCATCTATCACTGAACCCTAACTGCTAGAGGGCTGGTCTCGTAGAAGAGTTTGCCTCAGTTCTGAATTTCACTGTTTCCAGAGCCTGCATCTCTGAGGTGATCAAGCACTGCACCAACTAAAGCCAAAATTTCCCCCACTTATCTGAAACATGATAATCTGTGAAATCTTTGAGTCTTACCCATTAACAGATCCAGTGAATCTGAGAGTGGAAACCAGAGGCAGACCCCCTAGGATCTGACTGGGCTATCTTTTGGGCTGCCAGAAGCCATTATCCCCATCCCCAGAGGTGTCCAGGGCAGCTAGAACCAGCTCCATGGGCATGGATGACATATCTCAAGGGTGCTGTGCCTGCCTTACAGGCTGTGATCCAATTCCAGCTACTTCTAGACAGTCTCTGTACAGGAGATGTGTTTGTTTTGGCTCTCTCATGTAAAGTTTCGGGTCCAAATATTAAATTAAAAGCAAAATAATACTCCAACCCAAATCAGACTGAGAACAAAAGTTGGAAACATACAAGTAAGGTGTCACACACACACACTAGAAAGTTTATTTCAACTTGTTCTCAAACAGGACAAAGTGAATAAGAGGAAGTATGGAACAATCCACATCCATAGGATGCTTCACCAGAAATCACAAGTTCTTTAAAAATTATTTGAGGTTTCAATCTATACTCATTGCAGTCAGCTGGAATTTTGCACTTTATTAGTGGAGATACAAGAAGATGAGATATTGCAGAAGATGAAGCAGTGAGCTCTTACAATCCAACACACTATTATAGAAAATACCAAGTCCAGGTCTCATAGTAAGCTGTTTAGATCTGATCCAGAAGCAGCAGAGTGGTTATGTTAATAAATAACTCACAATCAGTGAGAGATTATCTTTGATTCTGCTGTTGACCCACTGAACTAGAGCAAAGACATTTGCCTATTACTGCAGTGAGTTATCAGTAGGACATTACAAGAGCTGAGCAGATGTCATACAATAGAAAATAACCATGGGAAAGTGGTAGGCATTGCTACATAAAATGGTAAGGCAAAAGCTTGAATTTTGGTCTTCCTAATACTCACTCCTTTACTTGACCACAGGAAGCAGACTACAAAATACAACCCTGTCCAGTGAGAAATATTACAGTCAGGAAGTGCATAGCAATTCAATTACTCTCATTGCTTCTTTCTTCATCTTCAAAGAATAAATTCATTTTACCAAATATATTTTTTTTCACCATTTCCAGATGACAAGGTTGTGTCATTTCTTTAATTTATTTTAGGGTTTCAAAAATGTAAACAGTCTGCTAGCATTTCCTTGGCAAGACAAGTATCAATGATGACCAGATATAGATTTTAAAAGCTTTTCCTGCATGCCTCACAGTCACATGTTGTGATTTTGCTTTTCAGTTGTAGGTTTTACTCAACTTGGAAATCATCATAGTCAGTATTTCAGGATATTCAAGATTCCTGGAAACCTCTAAGAACCATAACATGTCAGGCCCTGATTTGGGAATGTGCCTACCTGTTTAACCTCAAGCACAAGACCTCACATCTTCATTACACAAAACTTTATTCAAGCATTTAACTTTGAACATATATCGAAGTGCTTTGCTGAATCAGGAAGGATCTGGACCTTTTTAAAGAGCAGCATTGTTAATTGACTGCAAAGATGTTATATCCTGCAACTAGGCTCTTAATGAGCCGTGCCTGCTGGCAAGCAGCTCTGATAGCAGCCAGCAGCCAGCTGGTCCTCAGCAGCAGGGCACGTGGATTGCTGCATTACTCATGGCCTAATGAGTACATGCTCCCCTCTCTCAAATAACTGCAGGACAGGTTGCTGCTTGCTCCAAATATGCTGGTTTTTGTGCATACCTGGCCACTAGTCACTGTAATTCAAAAAAAAAAAAAAAAAAAAAAAATCTCCTTTTTACAGTCATCTATAATACAACACTGAAGTGATTTACTTGAATGGTGGAAGGATACATAAGGCAATAAAGCATCTTTTACAGCTGGCTAAGCACTAAAACAAAGCTGAGACATTTGATAACTGCAGGAGGGTTACTGGTGAGGATATTCTAATGCAGTGAACACTCACAAAATAAAAGGAGATAAAAAAATAGAATCTCATGCTTGTTTTCTTCATGTTTTTTCATCTTTTGGAACTGCACAGAACTGAAGCTGCCACTTCCTTCAGACTTTCTGCAGAAGCTGGTAACAAGGGCATGCAGTTTGGGCACAAACTGAGCAAAGAAAGGTTTTGAAAAGTGTAAATATGTTTGAGGACAGGTAAATAAATAAATGGTCAAAGCCACATCCTTGGTGAAAAAGGAATTCTATGGTTAGGAAGCATGTTTCCAAAATATTTGCTTCAGTATCTTCAGCAATCTAACTTTGAAAAGCTGAGGCAATCATACTATGCCATGACACAGGCGTGTGCAAATAATTTGAATGCAAAGAGGTTAAACCCACTACAGCAGCTCTAAATTCATCCTAAGTGTGGAATTACCCATTTTGTGCATGTAAATGTTACCGTCCATCATTACAGGAATTATTTTGAAAAGCTGAATTGCCTGCTTAGGGAAAGTGTTCCATGGTGTCAATAAAAACTTTGGTTCATCAAGGGAACATTTGCTGTTCCTAGGCTGTGATTCTTCTCTTATCATAGACTACCATATTACAGAGCCTGAAAGTAAAAGCATGTTGAAATAATGCAGCTCCTTTAGGCTAGTCCAGATTAAAATCAAGATTCTCACACCATTCTCAAATAAAAAGCAAAATTAGAGGAATTTAAGCAAAACTTCATATACTTTTATTTTAATTGTAACAGAATCCACTTAACACCTTTATTCCTTCTCCTTTTTCCCACAACCCTTTATACAAATTTCTCAGGTAAATAATTACTGTGTGTACTCTTTGTGTTCTCTCCACACACTGTGCACTGTTTTTGTATTGAATCAAACCATATAGGCCCTCACTTTCAGATGGAACTCTTATAAAGCATTGTCATTCAAATGAAAAAAAATATTCTAGCAGCCTTATCTGGTTTTCATTTCTTCTCCTCCAGCTAACTTTGCTGCTTACTTTGGATGGGCAGCTGGTCTGTAGTCTCTAGTTACAAACTTTTACATAACTTAAATAAAGTGCAGAGGTTAATTAAAAAAAAAATTTGGGCACATACTGTGTGAAAATACTTTTCTAAACTTCTCTGAAAACCATGGGTCCAATAGTGGAGCTGCTCTTACAAATAATTTCTAATATACCTCTGATGAACAAGGTTATCTTCAACCTTTTCCGCTGCTGGAATGTAGTTAGATTTCAGCACAAACTGTACCACTTTGACATGCTTCTGTTACCTTATTTGTGGCATCTTGAGTAAGACCATTTTATAATAATTAATTTTGTGTTTGAAGAATCCTTGTAGAAATCCACAACTAATGGAACACATCGGAAGACTATGAGATTTGGCATGATTTTCTTTTTTTCCCCCTTGTAGATGGAGTTGCTTTGGATACATTGTCAGAATCTCTTAAGTAATATGTGACAAGGAAGCATATGTTCTCTTAATGTCACTTTATTCAGAACTACAAATCAAGTGTTTTTTTCTTCTTCTTTATGATGTTTAGCAGTAGTTTACACCATGGAAAAGCAGTGTAGCTTTCTGGTTCTTCCACCATCTCCAGTGTCCTGTAAATGATATCCGAAGGATGGAAAGAGTGTCAGCTCTTCTATCGCCACAATATTTGGATTCCTAGTCATACATTCATACAAATTCAGAGAGATTTAATTTAAACCAAGCCTGAGTGCTTGTGGTTTTCTTAGACCACAACCAACTTCCAGGACTTTAAGTTTGCAAAATCATCGGAACATTAATAATTCTTCTCCCTTGAATCACAGATGCTGCATTCCCATTTATTCATCTTCCTGTAAGCACATCTTTTACTTCAACAGAAATCAGGTACATCCTACAGATCTAATCAGCACAATCACAGTACTTCAAACCCAACTTTAATCAAAGCTATAGTGTCCAGACTATTTTTATACACAGCTACCACAAGTGCCTATTTTAGTTGTAGTGGGGAACTCTACATTTTTCACACATCCCTCTCTACTTATCAATGAATAATATATCTCTGTGTAATTAACCTTCATATTTACATAATACTCAGGACTTAGAAATGACACAGATGAGGCATGATGGAAGTAGGTCATTCTCGCAGTGTTTACATCCTGCCTCCATTTAAAACTGATCCCTAGGTTTACCGACATGTCCCCCTTCCTCTGCCCAGGAGGATTCAAATCTGGAGTAGAATGTCCAATTCCAGTGTGTCTAAAAACCATCTGCTCTTTTCTGCATTTGCTTATTTTAGGCTACCAATAAATTCCCCCTAACTTGGTGCTTTCCCTGTCCTTCTCTACTCCCACCACCTCCTTTCCTGCAGGTTGTTTTTCCCTCACTGAGATTCCAGTGAGTCTTGTGCACAGATCTGCAGACATACATTGATTTAAACACAGAAGTACAGAAGTACTTGGGAGAGGAGGAAGTGTTACAAAGAGAGGATTGTAAAGCTATCAGTATACCAAGTAAGGCTTTTTTTTTTTTCTTTAATTCCATCCTCCACCACAGTGGACCCTGGAAAACAAGTGTCCCTTTTCTCTCTCATCCAGCCTGATTCTGGGCTGCTCTCTCTCTTGACATTACTGCAAGTCTCATGACTCAAAGACGCAGTTCCCAAAGAAAAATGCTCAAATGAGAATGTCATGACCAGTTGACCACAAATGCTACCATTATTCATCGTTAGGCTGAATTATTCCTGCCCACCATGGATCACATCATTATGCAAAGGCATGAGCTAAGAATATGGGAAAAGACTGGCAAAAGGCCTCTTTAAGAAGCATGCCAAATTTCACCAATTCATTTAAAGAACAAAGCATATCTATCAAGGTAATCTTTATATATTCTGAATACTTTCATGTTAAAAGAAGTCCAGGTATTTATTTCTGAACTTCCATGCACACATTTCCCTGACTTATGTTTTCAAAAGAGAGGACTAGATATTATAACAGCATCAGCATATAAAAAGATTCAGCTGTTTTTTCCATAGCTTCATTCACTACTGCGGTCATTTCTCTTGGCAGAAACATTTTAAAATCTGCAAGAAAAGACCAGAATCAAACTTGACTTATTATGACAGATTTTTTTTTTTTTTACCTCTTTTCTTTTTTTAATTTGAATATTGTCAGACTCAAGTTTAGCAGGAATATTTAGAGTTCTGTCAGTCCATTTCTTTTTTCTAAGCTCTGTACAGAGAATTAAGTTTATAATTCAAAAATCATCCATTAACAAAATAAATGAAGAAAAACCTCCCTCAAGGGAAGACTTCTTTTAAATTAGAGAGGAGACTAATCAAAGAGAAAATGGCAGCAGCCCATTTTCAGGGCACCACCCCATGAAGACCCAGTTAGCAATTACACACATACATCACAATAAACCACACACAGCTTGAATATGCTAGAGCTGGACCCACACAGTATTGCAACTCAATAATTTCATTTCTCTGCTGCCTGGGATCATAGGGAATGGACAACTGTGGGAGGCTTTGGCACACATGCACAATCAGGAATGCTGCAAAACTGTCATCACCCTCACATTGTCATTAGGGGCACAACTGAGGGCAAGCAGAGGAGATATGAAGGGGTACAGCAAAGAGACCACAGCTCGAGATGTGCACATGACGCTCCCCTATGAGCAGCATCAGGTGATGCTGAGATACAGGAGTTACAAGCATTTTGTTTATTAAAGGAATGAAGGACCCTAAATGAAGCCACCAACGTTCCCAGTCTGTGAGCACAAACACATAATTCCTGACTTCCAACTGGCCAAGCAAAAGGCCTCCTGAGGAGCAGCACTAGCAGCACAAGCTTCCCTTCTCCCCTTTCTGCCTCCATGCACTGTGCCCTTGATGTGTTCCCCACAGGAAGAGACATGGAGCAGAGTTGGTGCAGGAAAAGCACAGGAGGGAAGCAGCAGCCACAACGCAGCTCCCCAGCCAGCTCAAAGCTTCACCTTGCACTGGCACTCCATTTCTCCCTGACAAGTTGTTAAACAACCACCTGACTACAGCCAGCCCCTCTTAGGGGCCAAGTCTAAGTGTGTTATTGCACATTTATGCAAGGCAGGTTTTCAGATTTGAAAGAATTTTTATGTAACAAAACATAAAAATAAATTTACCACACTTGGAGATTAAGAGCATATATTCTCAGATAAACACCAACACCCAAAGGAATGGCTTAATGCTTAAAACATTTTGGCAGAATGGCGTGTAGTCCACAGGCCCCACAGGTTGCTTGGAAAGCAGGAGTAGAAACAAATGTGTAGCAAAGATTTTGTTAATATGTTCATCTTAGCTATACCAGCCAGTTTTGGCTGATTAACAACCCCAGGAAAAAGAGCAGAAGGCATAGAGAGGGAGAAGAACCTTTAAAGCTGCACTTATCCAAGGTTTGTATCATGCTCAGGTTTCTAACCCTTTAGCCATGCTCTAACCTTTTGCCAGTAAAACACACTCATCAGTGTCCACAACAAAGAAATCAGACCTCTTTACAGCAGCTAAAAATGTGATTTGCCTCCTTCATCTGCAAGCAGTATTAAAGGGCTGGGGAGGCTCTTCCAGCTGTGCTGCATCCTCAGCACACACAGGGGCTCTGGGAAGGGGAAGAGGGGAGGAAGAGGGGTCAGAAAGCAGTAGTTATTTTCTCTAACCTGAGCACAGAAGCCATGAAAAACTGTGCACATTGTGAAGGCAAGCAGCCTACACAGCATGCCTGGAAAGTGATGTTTTAGGATAACAAAAAGCTGCTCTGTGATGAGGTTGTTTAAAAGCAACCCACAGGTCTAACAAATATAGTGGACTTAAGGAGTGATGGAAGACTCCAAAGGAAAGGAAAAATGTCTTGAAGAAAACAAAGAAAACCCAAATCACCTCTCCTCCCATCCCATCTTTTCCCTTCTGTAATGTTGAAAAGAAAAAGCCTCACATTTGGTAATCCTGCCATAACATTCCTCTAGCAGGTAGGGAAAGACAAATATAGGGGAATTCCATTTACCTCAAAGGTTGGATTTGGTTTTATTTCAGTTCACTTTAGCTTTTTTTTTCCCTTTTTTTTTTTACCTCAGGCTTTGAACTTTTCTTTTCTTTGATGTTTCAGGAAACCTTTCAGAAATCATGTCCAGGTTTAATCCCTGTGCCAAGTCCTCCACCTCTGTGCTCCACACGCTGCTCGTTCAGTGCACTCTCCCAGAGCTCCTCTGTGCCACCCTGCTGAGACCCAGGCTGAAGGAATAAGAAATGCCTCAAGCACCTCCCACTAATGTTACAGCACTTATTCATTCCCACTGCTGTTCTGAATGAAAACAAACCCCAAAATTAACAAACTACAGCAAGAGAGTACGATATGAGAGCAGGACGAAATGGTTGATTTTTCTCACCTCATTGGCCATTTTTGTTTCCTGCACTATTTTTGTCCTCTTCCCTTCTGCAAGACAGCATCCCACTCCCCACGACCTCCCTGTGAGGAGGACTTGCAAAAGACCCCAGGGCAGCAGAGTGCAGATGCCAGGGCCGCCCTCCATCCGTCCATAGGCAGCCAGTGGCCTGACCTCCATCCCTCCCAGCCAGGCTGGATGTGTGAATGAGGTTTGGTGCCAGTTTCCATGGCAATGACACCACACACTGCTGCCCATAGGGCTGGCTTTCTCACAGAGGTAGGCAGAGAAACAATGGACTGAGCTTAGCCCACACAGCTGAGCTTAAGGCATGGATGGAGGAGCCACCACCGTCACGAGAAGGCAGAGCCTTCCCTTCCTCTGAATGTTTTCTCATGACTGCCTCTTTTTTTTTTTCCAATCTGTCCAATTTTTTTCCCATTTTTTTAGCAATCTGTCCTAAGCAGGCATTGAGGAGCACCAGCTTCAGCAGCTCACACATAGATGTGGCTGCATGTAAGTCGTACATGCTTGCAGACAGGAGAGACCATGCCATCTATGTATGGTCAAACAGTGCTTCCAGTGACCCCTCTTTACCCTCTTATGTCTGAGAGAGTTTCTTAAGGGCTTTCCTCAGAACCACAAAGCCAGAGCTTTAATTCCTGACCTATTTCCAAAGCTCAGCAAAAGCCAGCACAGATGTATGTTCACCACAGAAACATCCTGTGATTTTGTAAAGCAATTTAAAAAAAAAATAAATCTGAAGTTGCAAGGCTAAGCACTCTGAAAGCTCTTGGATCAAAACAGTCATTAGGACAAAAAATAGTTATTGTTTGGTTTAATGTTTTCCATTTTAAATGAAAGTTATTTTCATTAGATGAAAGAGTTTAATGGTTTGAACAAAAATCTATGGGTTTCAAACCTCCAGCATGGGTGTAGCATTTGATAACTAAATATTTCCTAAGCTCATGGAGGGGTAGAAAACCCACATTGCACAGAACATCCCTCAGCTCCACCACCTTCCTATCTCACTCCTGACAAGGGCCTTGAGACACACCTTGGAGACAAGCACATGTTCCTAAATTCAGGGCACATCAAGTTGCTATTATTAAAGGCCTATTTTTTGGCTGGCCACTCCTGGGTCAATCATTTCTCAGGATTAGGAAATGAATTAATCCATTTTCTCGAGTCATAAAAATATTTTCCTGCCTTGACAATATTGGACTGTAAAGACCTTTTTCCAGAGCTGAATATCTTAGTCAACCCTGTCAAGTAACAAGCATACTTTTCAAGGCTTTTTAGCTCTTTCGTATAACTGTCTTCCACAAATGCCAGACATCAAAGATTAATGTTGCCTGACGAGCCATAATTGACACAATGACAACCAAGTATCTCATATCATCATATAATCTTTTTTTAAGAAGCGTGGCAACCTTTCCAGCTATCCACATTTCCTTTAAACATTTCACTTTAAACTCAGTGAAATGAATTTTAAAATTGGCAGTTTAGTATAATGAAGCATTTGTGAGAGCTGTAATGTCTTTTTCTCATTTTGCTCCTAATCGGCTCCCATAATTTGCACTTAATTCAGATTATCAACGTACCACTGGTATAAAGGGGAAAAAATTGCACAGTTTGGTTGTAAAAGATTAAAAATACTGCTGAAAACCCAGCAGGTAAAATGTGAATGCACAAAACAATCAGAAAGTTCTCACACCTGGCGTGAGAAAGTGGACATGAATATATTGAAAGTTCCCTAAAATCTTGGTCTCCTTCTTTCACATATATAGAAGAGCATGCCAAACCCTAGAGAAACATTCCCACTTCAGGGGGGAGGAAGTAAACCACATGCCTTCCATAAATAGCACTCTCCTCCCTTAAATAAACCCTGTGCACTCAGCCTGTGACTATGCTACAGTTTAAATATTTTGCTAACCTTATGCTATATTTTCAGCCCAGCAAAAACCAACACCGCAAAACATCTGCCCCCTAGTTATAAGTGGGAGTGCTTAAGAGGCAGCTTTTCTTCTGTTTAGGGGCAGGGGTGCCCTTGCTAGGAATGCAGCCCAATTCATCCTAGGTCATGTGGAATGGCTGGGCTCAAAGGCCCCGCTATTTACCCACAGCTGAAAAATTGCCCAGCTACGCTGCCTTTAGAATGAAGCTGCCTTACCCTGCACGAGGGAAAGAGAGAGAATAGCATCAAAAGAATCAGTCTTACTGGGACTTTTAAATGAGAAATCAGCTGAGCAAGCCACTATCCAAAGAAAGAGGAGGAGGCTCCCTTGCACACATTATACGATTTAATTAATTAAGGCACATACCAGCGCACATTTGAGCGCAAAGACAGCTCGACTGAAATGACAGGCTGGCCCAGAGCCCCTCAGCAGACTCAGCTGGGCTGCACCTGGGAAGACACAGGCATCAGGAAAGGCCACATTCAGTCTGCTAGGGAAAAGGCAGACATCTTCTCCCTTTAAACTTTGCACTGCCTCACGACACCCTCATCCATGGAGTGGAGCAAAGACCAAAGGAAGCTGACAAGAAATCAGCACCCACTCATTCCTCTGCTAGCTCTGACCCACTGAGTGAACAAATTCACACTTTGCATCTTTGGACAGCCCACTCTGGAGGCTGTATATCATATCTCCTTTTCCACTCTCTCATCAGCAAAACATCGCTCTTGCTTTTAAAACCTCAACGATGAGGAGATTAAAAGCAGGGAAACAGGGAGATTACAATGGCAAATACACCGAGCCTGACCTTTCAGTATAGGAATTCTGGGTTGCAAAAAGCCGGCTCTGGGCAATGCAGTGTAAAGAGGAAGAAGCAGAGATAATCAGATACGTCAACGAAAAAAAAAAAAAAATAAGGGGGGGGGGGGGAACCCCAACCACATCTCTAAATAACTAAATTAAAAGAGTGAAAATTGTCTTCTTTTGATCTGTCTGTATCACAGACACAGCTATCAACAATCAAGCTTGCTTAAAAATTGTGGTGTTTAAAATAATTCTCTCAACTCCTTATTTGCCCTGGAAGAGGATTCAGCAATATAATACACACAGATTCTTCTTTCAGTATTTGGCTTCACAGAAAATCAGTACCAAGAAAATAAAGGATGAGTCATAGCTGATCATATCATAACTGAAAGATAGCTTGAAATTTAAAGATAAATTAGGAAAACAACTGTAAAATAACCCCAAACAAACAAAAGAACAACAAAACAAACACACAGAAAACCCAAACCAAAACCAAACACACCACATAAGTAAAGCCTCCTGCAAATACTGCTGGCAAATTATCATTTACAAGTTGGCTACCTCCGACTTCTAAACCCCGGCAGCCTACCTGGGCTCCCACAACATTTGGCTTCATGGGTTACACAGAACAACTTTCCCTTTACCCTATTAATGTTTCAGTTAAGGTCACAAAGAATGTAATTTCCCTCTAGCTTCTTGAACAATTTTCCCAGAAAGGAGGGAAAGAAAATTTAAAGCATAAAATAGCTATTTGGAGGAATGTGAGGACTTTGCTAGAGCTGACCATGCTCTGAACTCATTCTTTGCATTTCCTACCACAGGTGGCTGCCATGGCTGCACAAATCTTTGCCAGGGTAGAAGGCATTCCTGGGTTCCTCATGCAGTGACTCTGCTTACCCTCTGTGAAATGACCTGAGTCTTTCTTTAAAAAAATAAAAATCAATAATCAATGTTTCAGTGTTTTAGGTACATGCTGCTACGGCAGACCCCACAACAGATCCAGAAGGGCACAACACAAGTCAAATTTTTACACATTTTAATTACAGTTTACACAAAGTGAAAGGCAGGTTAATAAGCTCAGTTCATTAAAAAAAATTATTAAGAAATGGCATTCTTGTATGGAAGAACAGGGGACCTAGCCTTCAGAGGGCTGATCAGAAAATATGTATTACATCCAAGAGTCACCCATAGTCCTCAGCTAAGAGGAGGGAATAAAAGGGGCAGGGAATGGAGAAAGGAACAAGGGACCTTATTTAATGAAATCCTTTTAAAGAGAAGTGTTTCTCATTAAACTGGTCCCTCTATACCAGAGCAGCAGATTCAAAAGGTTTTCTCCCATGTGAGGTTTCTCAAGACCATTGAACACACGCAAATCTGCTGACAGAGGAAGCAGAAGAAAAGCATTTCAAGCAGCAGAACTCCGAGAGCAGACAATAGGTGCCACCTCCAGACAGCAAGGCAGCGCTTCCCCGAGAGAGCCGTGGCCACCCATATTCAATGTGGGTAACTGAGAACATGCTCCCTTCTGGCCAACGTGAGAGCCACCACCACAGCTGCTCACTCAAAGCACTGGGTGGCCCTGAATGCTTTTAAATGGGAAACATGAATGCAGAGATCTGGGTGGTGCTCTGTGTGCAGTGGCCTGAGCAGGAGGGGGAGGCCAGCCTGTCCCCTGCCAAGCCCTGAGTCACAGCCCCGTGCCAGGGAATCCCATGCAGAGCCCCATGTGCTGAGGTGCTGGGCTGAGCAGCAAGGAAACACCACCCCAGACCTCCTGGATAGACCACCAGATTACCCAGCTGTGACACATCCTTTCTTATGTCATGTTTTGGCTACCCCAAGTGTGACACTGGTGTTTTGGGTAAGCAGAGAGCGTGAGAAAGGCGCTGTGAGCCCATCTTACTCTACGCCCTTGTCCTCACCCCATCCTCACAGCTCCACATCCAGGGTTACTCATCACAGGTCCCCACCTGTCCCTTGGAGGTTGCCTGCAGTTCTTCATACTAAATTTACCTCTGAATGTGCAGTGGGGAGTATTAACACATGATCTTGTCTATGATTAAAAAGGGATTACTTTTTTCCCACCAAACAGGGTGAAAGGGAAATTATAAAGTTGCATCCAGAAGGATATCATTTCCAAGTTAGACACCTTCAGTTTTAGAAAACCCTATGAGGTTCTAATTTATTAATGAATAGCTGCTGTCTTTGTAATTTTGTCATACTTATTCCATTACTGTCTGACACTTCCTATTGTCACTGCTTGAATTTTTAAACACTTCCACATGACTAGTGCTAATCTCCATGTTTCATGGAGGGCTGCTAATAAAAGGATAGAGATGCACGTGTGTATAAGAATGATTATAGCTAAACGCGCTCTAAAGCCTGCTCTTAATATCTCTCCATTTCTAGCATTTCTCCCTTCCCCCTAACTCCCAGCATCTCAAAGGAAAAGAAAAATGAAAGAAAGATATACTTCCCCTTTATTTTGGGCCTTGAATGGGATTTATTCCTGACCAAGAGAGAAAAAGAGAACTCCTTCTCAAAGCAGAAGGCTCCCAGAACAGGGTGCAAAGATGCAGGACTCCTGTGTGAAATAAATCTTGGCAAGCAAAGAGCAAGCTTCATATCTTGATTTTTCTTTCAGAAAACCTTGTAGAACTGGTACAACAAGCTATTGTGAACAGCTGCTTTGAGAATACAGCCCTCGCAATAAACAACCTCTGATTTAAACACAGGACTACACTCACCTAGACAGTCTTTTATTTGTTTATTCCCAAGGATTTCAACACCTCTTTTGTCCTGATTCTCAACACCACAGATTTCCAGCATGTAAGTACCTAGACATTATGCATTTGAAAGCACAGTTAAAACACCTTTTTAGACTTATATTTTTCTAAAATCCTCCTATCCACACCTTTTAAGAACCCTCAAAGAACAATACTGACTCTCCACTTCCCTCCCAGCCTGCTCTATTGGGTCTGTTTCCCATCCCTTATTACTGGCCCATGTAATTCCACACACACTACCTTAAATGCATAAATGTGAGCAGGAAATTTTCGTAAAATTCTATGAAATTTACACCTTTACTGCAAAGATCACCATGGTAAACAGGGACAAATGATCCTGAGTGCTGCTTACACACATGTATTTTGTGCAGTCAACATTGTTTTTCACTGCCTCATTCCAATAGCACCTTCTCCTTGTTCTGTGCACACTGTGTTCACATGGGAAGCCCTTGATACGTTTAACAATTTGCAGGTACCTCTTGCACTTGGTGTGTTGGGTGAAGAAATATTCTCCACTTTACTGTGGTCCCCCATGTTCAAGTAAATGGGGCTCAGCTTATTTTGTATTTCTGTCTTCTCAAATAGAGAGGGCCTGAATTCCAGTAGCTCTGCTTTAAACCAAATGAAAAGAGGCAGAAGCAAACATCACTCCTAATCAGTCCAGGGCACACCAAGAGAGCTCACTGATGCAGGGAGTAGGTTTTGATTAGATATTAGGAAGAACTTCATTATTCAGAGTGGTGAGGCACTGGCACAGGTTGCCCAGAGAAGCTGTGGATGCCCCATCCATGGAAGTGTTCAAAGACACAACCTGATCTAGTGAAAGGTGACCCTGCTCATGACAGGAGACTCTAGATGATCTTTAAGGGGCCTTCCAAACCAAGCCAGTTTGTGATTCTGTATCTGAAAGTCTTGCATGGCACACCTGCTTCAAAGAGAGACTAATGCAGACTAAGACTAAGACTGCTAAAAGACATTGCTTAGTTGATTGGATATTAATGTAAGAGCAATCCTGAGCTGGTAACAGTTCATAAGAAATAAAGAGTTTTAGTTTCCTGTGACTTCCACAACTCCCCCACCTCCCCCCATCTCAAATCCAAACTCACAGTCAACCCATTTTACTTCCAAAAAAGTGGTATTTCTAAATGCTACTCCTACAACTAACAGTGCTGCACATAAGTCAGAGCTGTCCAATTTTAATGCAATTGGCATACACACTAACAATTTAACAGCAGCCCTAAAGTTATGTCTAGCTTGCATATGCACACCTATTTACGTGAATTGTTACCAAAAGAAATTCAAACCATCGTGAGAGCTGATTGTTCTCGTGATTTCTCTTCAACATTAATGAAAAGCCTGCAAGCAAAAAAATGTTCTGCTCACCTTGAAATGACAGGGAAATTGAATATGCAGGCCAGACTTTGAAGGCTATACACAGCTTTTAAAGTTCAACCTGGACCTCCCAAAACAAAGTTTTCTAAATTCAAAGGCCCTCAGATCTCATCACTGGGTAGGCCTGGAGCTTTGCGCTATTGGCAGTTTTGGCGAGTTGTATATCGGTTTTCGAGCACAGAGGCGGGGTACTGAGCTCTTTCAAATACAGGACAAAGTCTAAAATGTACTACTGTTTTCACTACAAAGAAAGAAATATTGCCAATCCTCCAGGCAAGGCTTTGAAAATTTATTCCTTCATGCCTTTATATTTAAATAATGACATTTGTCAAAAACTTACAATGATTGCATTTAAGACCTTTCAATTAGCTTTAGGTAGCAAGATCACACTACCAGGGGTATCTTTATTCATCCCTAGGAATCCCTAGGTAAACTGTCTGAAAGGACAAAAAACTCTGAAAGTCATGAGGCAACATGATCTACTTGTCCAGGGATAAAACATGAGATCTTCTGATCATTAACCCAGTGCAGGCTGAGTTTACAATGTGAATCAATTTTCAGAATGCAGGGATTGAGCCTAAAATGGCTCGCACTGCTGTGGTCCCCTAGTAAAATATAAAACAGCAACTTCTTACTTTCTAAAACCCTCTCTGTTTCATTCCTCTACTCCAGGAAATAGTTACAGACTATTTTTTCCAAAGAGATCTAATTGCCTACTGGAGTCTCAGATCAAACAGGTATTTGCATGCTTTAATTTATGTCTGCAAAGTTACTTCTGGGCACAAAATAAGAGCTAGACCGAAGCTAGCTAGCTTAACCAGTTTTTGACAGCCAAATATACACCAACCATCCTTATTGCCTATTTTCCATTTGAAATTTAGTGTTCATTCACAATTAAAAAAAAAAAAAACAAAAAAACCCATAAAACCCCACGAAACGGTGTAGTCACAGAAGAGCTGTATTGTAAAACATAATTTGAAACATATCTGCCCATTTAATTCATGCTCAATATTCAAATGCCAGGCTGATTTTTCTCTCTGCCATGATAAGGGCACATGCACAAGGCAGAGGAGCTCCTGAATTCACAGGCCAGCAGGTGCTCTTGGGAATTTCCCTGATAGGCACTTCTGGCACGCAGGAACAACCTTGCACTACTGCAGATTAACCATAGGTCAAAAACATGTACTGAGGCAGTAACCAACACTGAATTTACAATGAATTCACACCACACTAATTTGTTTTTATAGCCACAGCTACGGGCACTAGCGCTGAGCTGGCTCCTCTCCCCCTCCTGTTATTTTGACATTCACATCCTTCCACCTGTTCTCATCTGTCCCGTGGGGTGAAAATACCCCACGGTTGTAGAAAATTGCACGGTTGTAGATAAATTTTGTCACATTTGCCTTTTTAGGTTTTGACAGTGCAACAAAATGGAATTATGTTACATAAGAAACACCACTGCACTTACCACACAGAGGTCTGCCAGCCTCCTTTCCCCCCTGCAAGGCTATGATGAGCAGCAGTAAAAGCACACCACCCTTGCTTGATGAGGTTACTCCCTAAAGTTTAAGCCAAAAACAAATAAACAATTAGGATTGCCATGCAAAGTCTGTGAAGTTTATATACATCTCAGCAAATCTGAGGATCTGTAATCCTTAAGCTGTTTTAAGCTTGTAACATTTTCCTGAACTCAAAGATTAATATCCGTTTTAAGTTTCTCCATTCAATTCCACATTTTGGGTTATCAAAGTTTATAAGATTGCCTATCAGTCCATCTATAAGGTACTGAAACATTCCTCTGATCCCAAATGACAGGCAGCCTGTGGTAGATTTTACCAGAACTTTTCAAGTTAATTTTTTACCCTTTCTTTATTCCTTCACTTTTCCATACCCCCTAGTTAGTTTATACTTTGTCTTCAGTTTCTACTCTTTTTGTTTTTCCTCACAGGGTATTTTTGTTCTTTTTTTCAGAAACCTCTGCTCTATTCCTATCTCCCACATCTATATTAATGTCTCTTACAGACCTGAGCTGAGCAGTGAAGATGAAGTTAAGATCTAGAGCTAATATTGTCCAAATGAATTTCAGGTAAAGAAAACATTTTTCTATCACTAACAGCAACATTGTAAATAATGCACACACAATTAGAGAACTTTTTAATAGGGAAAAAATGGGTTCCTTTTGTTTTGAAGTTATTCTTACGCTAGACTTTGCTCTTAAGTGGATATTGAGATGTTAAACAGAATTTCACAGAGATTTCACAAAATACTAGCTATGCTTAATCATGTGAGTCTCTTTTATTTTTAAGCTGTCTAATAGCTAGTATTTTTCCTCCTAACTTAATTTTCTAGAAAAGATAAGGCGTTACCATCACCCAATACCAGTTTGCACTTGTATGGTATTTAAGTTGCAAGTTTATATTTTGATTTTCTGACACACTGCCAGTGATATTTCTTCCCTGGGCTGTTGAAGTAGGATACTGGATCTCCAAAGAGTGTCATGGGAATTAGCATTAGTTACAGAAGTACTTCATGATCTTGACAAACCAAGGGGTTTGAGAAAGCACAGATCTAAAGCTACAAAACCAGAAGTCTGTCAAAAGGTGGCCTGCTGCATGAACAGCAAATTAAAGTGATCAATACCAGGGTCTGGATTCCCAGTACCCAAACATTCTGTATACTTTGCATCAGCAATAAACAGAAATTTAAAAGTCACAGAATTGTTAGGGTTGAAAAGGATCTCTGGAGATCATCTTGTCCAATCCCCTCAAATGTTGACTTCATCTGCAGATTTGGACACCAAAATATTTTAATTATGTGCTCAAATATGGAATAGTATGGATGTTGGCAGAGAAGATTTTTAGAGTTTGTTTGGAAGTTTTACATTCTCTTAGTAACTTGGATGAAATGCCAGGGAGAATAATGATTAGAAAAGAAGACTGCTCTCTTGCAGATGCCAATTGTATTTCTTTGTGTTACAGAGAACCATCTGGTCATCTGGACTTCACATTATGTCAGTTATGTGCTGTGATATTATTAGACTGCTTAGCTTGATGAATGTGAAGGATACAGATTTAAGGTGAAACAAAACTTGCCCCATATACACATATTTTTGATGTCCAACTATGCATTACTTTGGGGCTTGAAAGTTAAGGATTAATTTCACATTGAGTGAAGCCAAGGCAAAACATTCTCAGTCCAACAATTTCTGAAATAACAAACGTAGATTTAGAGGTGATCTTCAGATTTTTTTTTCACTAAATAAAACCAAAAACCAAAACAAAAAAAACAAAAAAAACAAAAAAAAACAAAAAAAAAACAAAACAAAACAAAAAACTAAACAAAAAAAAAAAAAAAAAACAAAAAAAAACCCACAAAAAGAACCCCAAACCAAAACAAAACACAAAACAAAGCAACCCCTCAATAAAACTTTGCTCAAACAGGTTTATCTACTTCCACTGGAATTCTTCTCCATCTCTCTTACACACATAAAGCTCTTGCAATCCCTTCTTCTCAAAACACAATTTCAACATCAGCTACCAGTGTTTTGCTCTTGGATGTAAGAAATTAGCTTTTTACAGCAAGAAGAATCATTCACTGGCACAGCCTCTCCAGGGACATGACAGAGTCCACATTGCTGGAGGTTTTCAAGATGAAAGTGGACATGCTGTTAGATAATCTGACCTACTTTTGCCACAAAAGAAATAACACCTACATCTAATATCTAAAGTAGCCAGTGAAAGCATCTTTCCCATAATTTTGTTTTAGAAAACACAGAAAACAGAGGAGCAGTATGTAAGTAGAAAGACTTGAAAATTTACTTCCGAAGAACTTTTTTACAGAGGCACAAGGGGTTTTTTTCCACAATATTTACCATGAGGCAACAGGCAAAAGAGAATATTTGAAGAATATTTGAAGAATATTTGAAGAATATTTGAAGAAGAACAAGTTTTTAAGCTGCAAGACATAAATCACCTAGAATGTGTATACCTCCAAGAAAAATTCTACTATACAAGATAGTCACTGCAGATTACTGATGCTGTGCAATTTCCAACTGTTCCTCTTCCAAAGGTAAGTGAAAAAAATATTGTTCAAGATGGTGGCAGGAAGGGATTTGAAGCTAATTTTTTACTGTCATCTCCTTTTTCCTCTACTCACCTTCTTTTCACCCAAAGTCAAACTTTCCCGTAGGACAATTGGTGCTTACCCAGGAAATATTGTAAAAAGCTTTTAAATGAGCATGTCATGACCATGAGCTAACTCCTAAGGAGAAGGAACAGAAAGCATCTCACAATTCCAGCTAAGGCTAGCATGCTTCTAAACCAATGTCAAGGTTATGACATATGTCAGAAACCATACGTAGAGTTCTTTTGATATTGGAAAAATAGTTTTCATCGAACGAGCTGGAAACAACAGTCATTTTCTTTTTCTCATGTTACTATTTGTCTACATCATTGTTTGATTTCGATACATAAGAAGTAGAATAAGTTTAAATGAGGAGTTCTGCATCTGGCAGGAAAGACATTTATTATTTTCTAGAAATAATTTATTCCAGGATATTGACTCCTGTTCAATGATTCCTCCTCTGCCTCTTTCACTCTGCCCCACTTGAGGAGAGATGAACATGTGTGAAAAAAGAAGGGAAAAAGGTTGTCTTTGAACAACACAGAGCGGGTGGGGACAAAACTATCAAAATATATAAATATGAAATAAAGAAGAAATAAAGATAATACTATTTTTTAATTACCAGTGGAAATAATATGCAGAGGGAAACATTAAGAGGTCAGCAGCTAAAAACAACTGCCATGCCAATTAATACCAGTTATGGTTACCAGGGCAACAACAGCTTCCCTAACTTTTCTTCTTTAAGTATATTTATTATTTTCACTGAAAACTCCTTTCTTTTTAGTAACTTGGAAACTTTAGCATCTCTATTGGCACAAAGCACCTCTGAGCGCTGCAGGATTCTTTGGGAATCCTGTATGTTCAGTATGGAGTTGTCAGACTCACTACACACATTTTTACCTTCTCAAGGGTTTAGAATGTCAAAATGTTTTAAAAGCTAGAGCTCCATATCTTTCTTTTTAACATTCATTGCATATTTCTAGCACTTGAAAGTCCCTAAAAATTTGTTCTCTCAAGCACTGTTGTCCCATTTCAGGACCAAAAGGGCACATACCTCCATCTGTACGGTCACCCTTGAAATCCATGAGCAATGCAAAGCTTTCTCCCAGTAGAGATTAAACAAACCACACAAGTTTGTTCAGACCAAGCCTGGGAACAGAAACCAGGTCTTTTGCATGACTGCACGATGCATTACTGAAAGGTTACTGCACTGACCTTTGGTCTTGGTCACAAAACATTACTGATAATTCGTTTTGATTAATATATTTTGTTTGGGTTTTGCTTTAAGGCTTGGCCTGCTGTTTATTTAAATGATTCTCAGGTATTCCTGTCCTTGTACTCACCAGTGCCTATTTGCACTATCTGGTGAGGAAGAGCTGTTGCATTAAAACTCAGAGGAGGTTCATAGGATAATTCTCCAGAATTATCTTAGGCTGAAAATTGAATTGAATAAACAAGAAGCTAAACTTCTTGTTTATTGGATAATTTGCAAAATAACCTGCCAAAATAGAGAAAAGCACATTACAGTTTGGGACAAACATGTTGGAGGGACAGTGAGAAGCAGCAAATGCGTAGAGTTGTCTTTCCCTAGGATTTCCCAAAAGCAGCTTGGGAAAGGCTCACTGTGGGGAGAGGGAGCTGGTGCACGCTGATGAGGAATGCTTGAGTGGAATAAAGTTATGCTAATCATAAGGCTGTAAAATATGTACCACACAGCTGGAGGCAGAAATCAGAGCACTGCTCTTACTGGGCTGAGTGCAAACCAAAGTAATCTAGATACAAGGCTGAAAATTTCTTGAGAATTTCACATTGTGTGATCACACAAAGAACTAAGATTCACTAAAACTGACAGTCTTGAGTTTTGTCATTTAATGAAATCACCCCAATACTGTCTTAGTGCTCTGCTGATAATTACAAAAATATTTCAGAGTTTTTTTAAAGACCATTTTGTGGAAATGTTAAGGGGTTATTTTTGGTCAATGTTTTGCAGAATCACACTAGAGCCAGGATTATGATCCAAATACCATCACAGCTTCATATTCAGACAAAAAATATGAACAAAAATTTTGTACAGGAGAACATAATAATTTTTAAAAAAAAATTCAAAAATGTAATACAAAAAATATTGGCAACTATCCTGCAGCACCAGAAAAACACATGCCCCAATACTTCCCAAGGACTGCATACTGTAACTGCCAACTACAACTATAAACACATGACCTCATTCATAAAAGTATGATCTCAAAGCTCATACCCTGTATCTCTTTTCTCTAAATTAGCTGACATTAAGGACAGATTCCAGATCTAAGGAAGCCAACCAAGCTTTGAAGTGTTTGCAATGCTGCACTAGAAGCTGTTTTGATTTTCACCACCAGGCTGCTAGATAAATTCTAATCTCACCATCAATTATGAAAGATTCTTATGACAACCTTGATTTTACAAAATTAGGTTATCTTCCAGCCTGTGGACATTTTCCTGTTGCATTCTGGGTTAATCCACGTGTAGAGCTCACTTCTGTCAGAATGACAAAAACCAATTGATTTTGTTTCATGGTGTATTCTTATCAATGCTCTCCGCTGCTCTTAGCCAGTCTTTGACTGATAGGGTGTTAGAGGAAAGGTCCATTAATTGATTTGTAAATAATTACAGCTAAGTCTTCACTTTTGACTAGATATCAATAAAGGCCTATTCTTTTTTCACTGTTGAATGCTTTTAAATAAGCTTCAGTGTCCAACTTTCAGCCACAAAATTCATTAAAATCATTAGACACTTTTAGAGTAGCACCCACTGGTGATAGCAGAGGCAAGAGTGTGTCAGCATTTCTCTTATAACACTTATTGGGGTGGATTAGAGGGAAGAAAAATAAATAAACAAATAACATGCCTGGGGAAAAAAAGAGGCAAATTAATTATTTCTTAAAGTGTGATTTAATTTTCAGACCTGGTGGAATTTCATCAGCTGTACAGAGTTAAAAAAATAATCATGTGCAGTACTTGGTACATGTATTCCTACACATGGATAGCATAACTGTTCATTACCTGTGGGCACACATGGACACAGGTAGTCTGTCCTCCCATGTTTCCAGCAATTTTTGAACCTGCTGACTAAATTCAGACACATTTAACAAAGGACCCAGAGTCTCAAAGCCAGTAAGTTCCCACAGATTTGGGTGAAAATAAGCAGCAGGGTATGCACAAGGGAGACCCACTTAGCGTCCCAATGGAGCAGAAATCTGCAGAATGAGCTCTGCAGCACTGAACACTTGAAAATTACACCCATCTGGGGAAAAAATACATAGCCAAAGAGGTTAGAAAGTACACACACACACACACACACACACACTGTTTTCTAGGCCCCCAGCTGAGGGGACAAAATAGCAGTCAGAACCCACGTGTCAATCAGCATCTGTCAATCAGAATCCCAGGTTTCATTGATTTCAACAGTTCTCAGTTTAAGGTTCCTATCTTCTCCTTAGCACCTCATGCATGAAAGAAAGCCCTGCACACAAATGTGAGTTTTCAGAGGAAAGTAGGAATTCAAGTCTAAAAAGTAGTAATATTTTAGCAACCCTTTCATAGGCTGTTAATATATTCAAGCTGCAATAAGACCATATTGAAGTTGTCACACACACAAAGTACAAATACCATTAATACAAGTAATTGCGTCATATTTTGAGACTGCATTTTAAGTGATCAGCCCAAGGCAAGGCAAGTTATATTCAATTCCCTGTACATAATGCCAAAAAATGGGATATATAGTCATATTGGGAAACTGCCTGTTCAGCATTATAAAACAATTGACCAGAAAACCTTCTTTACTGCTGCTTTCCAGTGACAGCCATCCCCTTCATATTAACAAGCACATAAGATTTCCACCAGTCAACAGAAGCAAAAGGTGCCCCTACAACAACTGTGCAAGTTTACTGTATAATTTTTGTTCTTAATATCTGTTTCAGTTGTCAATCTATGCTTTATACCTGACCAATACCTATGAGACTTTCAGTTCCCCCTGCCTTCACTAGAAGCAACCTTCCAGAAAGAGCTTAAGCTGCACAAAAGCTTAACAAAAAACTGTGTGTCAGCACATGTACATGTGTGTGTCAGCACACCATCAGGTCCACGTACAAAGCACAGAAATAGCAGAGATTTGTGGGTTACAGCCTCTTTCCTGTGACATTTCCCATTTTATGCCCAGCCAGTGCATGCTGAGCATCCCACACATTGAGCCATTTCAGGTACATTGCTCACAGGGTAAATATATGAGTCACTCTCACAGCACATTTGCCCTAAGACGTAAAAAAAGAAATTAATTAGGAAAAGAGGCCAAAATCCCCCTTGTTCTCACAGCAGAAAGCTGGAAAGCTCAAAGATCCCTAGGCTGACGGATCCAGGGGAGGCCATAGCTGGGGGCAGCAACATCACACTTCCCAAAGTGTGATTCCCAAAGGCCATTGGGAGACCTTTGGGAATCCTCATTCAGACCATACTTGTTCAGCTACAGTGGCACCTATATACACAGTTCTGCTACCAAGGGGAAAGTCCATAAAAGACAGAGCAAGCCAAGCCAGAGGGAGGCTGCCAGTTAGAGCCTCGCCATGTTGCATGGTCCTTGTGCCCTTGTCCCCCTTACAGGAGTCACTGGGTTGCTTCAGCAAGATTTGGGAAATGGGCAGATGTATGAGATAGCTTCATTCCACCTGAAACATAAATAATCTCACATTTGACGTCAGCCCCACACATGGGGAAGGGTTTCTGAGGAATACTTGGTCAGGGAGTACAGTACAACCTGCTACCCAAGAAGTAAACAGACCTCTTATCTAATGGCTATTTTTCCTCAACTCAGTCACAGTAGGATTCTTGGGTATTGTTAAGGACTTAATGGAAGACCCAAATGTAACTAAGATAAACACACCATGAGGAAAGAAAAGCCAGAAATGTGTTTCAGTTAAAACCTCACTAACCTAAGAGTCTCTCTTTAAGCCACTCAGAAAAGCCTTTAAAATCTGATAATCACTTAATAATATTTCACACTCGCTGCTCAACCTGAAAACCTCAGCTACAGCTTTTGTAAACTGTGGTATTCTTGTTCCAGATGGCTTGCAAAATAATTTATAAACAACAAAGTTCAGCAGGTTCATAGCAGCTGTTTAATTCCAGCACTTTGGCCACCCACTTCAGCATAACTGAGAGCTTTCAATCAGTTTCTTCCTCTCATGGGGCCTTCCAACAGCACCAGAGCATGTGTTCAACATGCTCTCAGAAACTAGCCAGCCAAAGAGGGAGGGTCAGTCATCTCAGCAACTCTCTAACATACCCACAGCATGCCCACACTGCCTTTTTCCTTTATTATTTTTTTAATACATAAGCCTAGTACAAGTAGGAAGATGTCCCAGAGTCTAAAAAATGCCTTTGTTGAAATACACAGTTCCTACAAAACAATTCCAGTTTGCCTTAGTTCAAATGCTGAATATAATCTTCCCAGCAGGAATAAACTCTGAATGCAAACATAACATCTCACAGGGTCAGAATGGCTTTTTTTTTTTTACTGGTTTAACTAAATGTATGCTAAGTGTTATAAGAAATAGACTATGTCAAAAAGGGCCTTCTCTCTACCTGACAGATTTCCACTGCTATTTCTGTTTCTTCCTCCCCACTCCTCTTTCCTTGCTGGTGTTTACTTTGTCTCTGTTTTTCTTGTGTCCCTTCAAAACCTCCTTGTCCTGGATTGGCCTTTGGGGCACAGAGGAAAAAGGAAGAAGTATTGCTTCACAGTCTCTTTAAAGGTCATGCAGTCTGAACTGGACAGGGACAAATTCCAAGTCACTTTAAGCTCCTCTGATCACAGGCACATCCACACAAAGTATTCTGGAAACAGCACGACAACATTAAGGTTGCACTAAGCTCAATAAAATATACCCTGCCTGTCAACATAGCTGATTAGCCCAGGCTCAATGCCCCATGAATCACAGACATATGGTTTCCAGGAGGCTCAGGATAAACAGAGCAGTATGAAGGCATGCCCTAAGTACTAAATACGTCTGGTATCTGCAAAGGGTGTCAGGGCATCAGCACATTCAATCGACCCAGGACAGCAGCCCCCGGTGTAGCTCATCATTTCAGCTAGTGAGGAAGAGGCAACTTGTCTCCTGAGGAGCCCAATCCTAGCTTGGTAAGCTTTTTACAAATTAGGGTGGATGTGAGCTTGTTTGCTGGCCACTGCTGATAAGATGCCGCATGCTGTGGTCTGCGGATATGTTTTCTTGCTTCAGCTTACACCAGCACACTGAGCCTGAAGGGATGACTGGCAAGAATAGGGTGCTTGTGGTGGAGGAGACCACCTCTAGGCAAGCATGCAACTGAGAAAAGTGTTCCTTAAAAAAACATTCAGCAGCCCACAACTCCTGGAGCAACAAACAAAGCCAGTCTGACGCCAAGGTTTGTGTACCATCTCAGTAACCAATAGCCAGTTAATGCTGGATTCTTCTCCAAGGCATTCTCCTCCTCCCACAAATCCTGTGGTTTCCACAGCATACACAAATTTGTCAAACAGAAAATAGCACTGTTTTGCTTTATGCTAATGTTTAAACATGATTTGTATTGAGCTATTGTACAAACATTGGTTAAGAACTAATTGGGGTTTTTTAATGGGTTTATGTCCTGCTCACAATTGCCAGGAACTATCAGTGTGTTGAGGAGAAAAAAAGATTTCTTTAGTTTTGACACACAGCAGAGGTTTTTAAATAAAGCAAGGTTTTTAAAACAATCACAAGACCTCCAATATGTCAAGGAGATTTTCAGTGTAAGAAGGGTCTGCTGGCTGTCTCAGTAGTGCCCAGCAACCTCAAAAAAAACCCCACAGGCAATAAGTTCCACCAGCAGGAGTAATTTCAGCAGCGCACTGCAATAAAACAGCGTTGCAGAAGCTGGAGGGCAACACAAGCAGGTACCAAGCCCACAGAGGAATCCCAAACAGCAAAAGCTGCCCTTCCAGCTTGCGGAAACAGCCCAAAGGTCCCCATGACACCTGCTGTTTCTGTGTTGCTCTTGTTGTGCTCTCAAAGAAAGGTTGCTCCACTAGGGCTTTCCCACACCACATCAATAGCCAGCTGCAGGTTTGGACAATGGGAGCAATTTGAAGCTGGACAAATTGAAGAAGCCAAAAGCTTCTCTGGCAGAAAGTCAAAGTTTGATGAGCTGTATTTAACAGCCTTAGAATACGGGGGGTGATTAATAAGTAATTTAATAATAAAAAGAAAAGAGAAGAAGGGGCAGAAGGAAAGATCCTGCAAACAAGGATAACTCTCTGGAGCTCACTGAGCCCTGGAAAGGTTTCCTAATATGACAGTGAGGTCAACAGAATACAGTTATGGCATTGTCAAACAGACAGTTGTCAGGCATTCTGGGATTTGAATCCTACTGCTTCCTGATGGACATAGCATTAAATTCCCTTTCTCAAATGCAAATTCTATTTTAACCCTTTGTCCAGGAAAAGCTATAATTCCTTTCTATTAAAAATGTAATTAAACCACAAAATCCAGAAATGTCTAGGGATATACAAAACAAAAAAGCTGTGTAGGTTTAAAAAAAACATAAAATTCCATCTAATAAGGGGTTAATTACAAGAATCTGGCTGTCGATTAGCATCTTGTGTAGTAAGATCAAAACCCAACAATTCTGGTATCTGGTTATCTAGACAGTAATAAGGGTTAAATCTGCATCCATGGAACAGTAAAGTCAAAATTTTTAAGCACAATTTCTGCTCTGTTGAAGACCTGGACTTACACTTGAACACGTTCCCAAAGCAGCAGATTTTCAGACTGACATCTAAAAATACACAGAGCAAAATTTTATTATCATAAAGACATTTTCATCCCCTTTTGCTCAAAATGGGGCAGGCTGAATTTAACTTTTTGCACAGTAGTAAATATGAAAAGATGGGATTAGGGGTGGGTGGGAGGGAGGGAGGGAGGGAGGGAGGGAGGGAGGGAGGGAGGGAGGGAGGGAGGGAAGGAAGGAAGTGGTGGAAGGAAGTGAGGAAGTGAGGAGGTGAGGAAGGAAGGAAGGAAGTGGCGGAAGGAAGGAAATGGCGGAAGGAAGTGGCGGAAGGAAGTGGCGGAAGGAAGGAAGGAAGTGGCGGAAGGAAGTGGCGGAAGGAAGGAAGGAAGTGGCGGAAGGAAGTGGCGGAAGGAAGGAAGGAAGTGGCGGAAGGAAGGAAGTGGCGGAAGGAAGGAAGTAAGTGGCGGAAGTAAGTGGCGGAAGTAAGTGGCGGAAGGAAGGAAGGAAGGAAGGAAGGAAGGAAGGAAGGAAGGGGCGGAAGGAAGGAAGGAAGTGGCGGAAGGAAGTGGCGGAAGGAAGTGGCGGAAGGAAGGAAGTGGCGGAAGGAAGGAAGGAAGTGGCGGAAGGAAGTGGCGGAAGGAAGTGGCGGAAGGAAGTGGCGGAAGGAAGGAAGTGGCGGAAGGAAGGAAGGAAGGAAGTGGCGGAAGGAAGTGGCGGAAGGAAGTGGCGGAAGGAAGTGGCGGAAGGAAGTGGCGGAAGGAAGTGGCGGAAGGAAGTGGCGGAAGGAAGGAAGGAAGGAAGGAAGGAAGGAAGGAAGGAAGGAAGGAAGGAAGGAAGGAAGGAAGGAAGGAAGGAAGGAAGGAAGGAAGGAAGGAAGGAAGGAAGGAAGGAAGTGGCGGAAGGAAGGAAGTGGCAGAAGGAAGGAAGGAAGTGGCGGAAGGAAGGAAGTGGCGGAAGGAAGGAAGTGGCGGAAGGAAGTGGCGGAAGGAAGTGGCGGAAGGAAGTGGCGGAAGGAAGTGGCGGAAGGAAGGAAGGAAGGAAGGAAGTGGCGGAAGGAAGGAAGTGGCGGAAGGAAGGAAGGAAGTGGCGGAAGGAAGGAAGTGGCGGAAGGAAGGAAGTGGCGGAAGAAAGTGGCGGAAGGAAGTGGCGGAAGGAAGGAAGTGGCGGAAGGAAGGAAGTGGCGGAAGGAAGGAAGGAAGTGGCGGAAGGAAGGAAGGAAGGAAGGAAGTGGCGGAAGGAAGGAAGGAAGGAAGGAAGGAAGGAAGTGGCGGAAGGAAGGAAGTGGCGGAAGGAAGGAAGGAAGGAAGGAAGGAAGGAAGGAAGGAAGGAAGGAAGGAAGGAAGAAAGAAAGGAAGGAAGGAAGGAAGGAAGGAAGGAAGGAAGGAAGGAAGGAAGGAAGGAAGGAAGGAAGGAAGTGGCGGAAGGAAGGAAGGAAGGAAGTGGCGGAAGGAAGGAAGTGGCGGAAGGAAGGAAGTGGCGGAAGGAAGGAAGTGGCGGAAGGAAGTGGCGGAAGGAAGTGGCGGAAGGAAGTGGCGGAAGGAAGTGGCGGAAGGAAGTGGCGGAAGGAAGGAAGGAAGGAAGGAAGGAAGGAAGGAAGGAAGGAAGGAAGGAAGGAAGGAAGGAAGGAAGGAAGGAAGGAAGGAAGGAAGTGGCGGAAGGAAGGAAGGAAGTGGCGGAAGGAAGGAAGGAAGGAAGTGGCGGAAGGAAGTGGCGGAAGGAAGGAAGTGGCGGAAGGAAGTGGCGGAAGGAAGTGGCGGAAGGAAGTGGCGGAAGGAAGTGGCGGAAGGAAGGAAGGAAGTGGCGGAAGGAAGGAAGGAAGTGGCGGAAGGAAGGAAGGAAGTGGCGGAAGGAAGTGGCGGAAGGAAGTGGCGGAAGGAAGTGGCGGAAGGAAGGAAGTGGCGGAAGGAAGGAAGTGGCGGAAGGAAGGAAGTGGCGGAAGGAAGGAAGGAAGTGGCGGAAGGAAGGAAGGAAGTGGCGGAAGGAAGGAAGGAAGTGGCGGAAGGAAGTGGCGGAAGGAAGTGGCGGAAGGAAGGAAGGAAGTGGCGGAAGGAAGGAAGTGGCGGAAGGAAGGAAGGAAGGAAGGAAGGAAGGAAGGAAGGAAGGAAGGAAGGAAGGAAGGAAGGAAGTGGCGGAAGGAAGTGGCGGAAGGAAGTGGCGGAAGGAAGTGGCGGAAGGAAGTGGCGGAAGGAAGTGGCGGAAGGAAGGAAGGAAGGAAGGAAGGAAGGAAGGAAGGAAGGAAGGAAGGAAGGAAGGAAGGAAGGAAGGAAGGAAGGAAGGAAGGAAGGAAGGAAGGAAGGAAGTGGCGGAAGGAAGTGGCGGAAGGAAGTAAGGAAGTGGCGGAAGGAAGGAAGTGGCGGAAGGAAGTGGCGGAAGGAAGTGGCGGAAGGAAGTGGCGGAAGGAAGTGGCGGAAGGAAGGAAGGAAGGAAGGAAGGAAGGAAGGAAGGAAGGAAGGAAGGAAGGAAGGAAGGAAGGAAGGAAGGAAGGAAGGAAGGAAGGAAGTGGCGGAAGGAAGGAAGTGGCAGAAGGAAGGAAGGAAGTGGCGGAAGGAAGGAAGTGGCGGAAGGAAGTGGCGGAAGGAAGTGGCGGAAGGAAGTGGCGGAAGGAAGGAAGGAAGTGGCGGAAGGAAGGAAGTGGCGGAAGGAAGGAAGTGGCGGAAGGAAGGAAGGAAGGAAGGAAGGAAGGAAGGAAGGAAGGAAGGAAGGAAGGAAGGAAGGAAGGAAGGAAGGAAGTGGCGGAAGGAAGTGGCGGAAGGAAGTGGCGGAAGGAAGTGGCGGAAGGAAGTGGCGGAAGGAAGGAAGGAAGGAAGGAAGGAAGGAAGGAAGGAAGGAAGGAAGGAAGGAAGGAAGGAAGGAAGGAAGGAAGGAAGGAAGGAAGGAAGGAAGGAAGGAAGGAAGGAAGGAAGGAAGGAAGGAAGGAAGGAAGTGGCGGAAGGAAGTGGCGGAAGGAAGTAAGGAAGTGGCGGAAGGAAGGAAGTGGCGGAAGGAAGTGGCGGAAGGAAGTGGCGGAAGGAAGTGGCGGAAGGAAGTGGCGGAAGGAAGTGGCGGAAGGAAGTGGCGGAAGGAAGTGGCGGAAGGAAGGAAGGAAGGAAGGAAGGAAGGAAGGAAGGAAGGAAGGAAGGAAGGAAGGAAGGAAGGAAGGAAGGAAGGAAGGAAGGAAGGAAGGAAGGAAGGAAGGAAGTGGCGGAAGGAAGGAAGGAAGTGGCGGAAGGAAGGAAGTGGCAGAAGGAAGGAAGGAAGTGGCGGAAGGAAGGAAGTGGCGGAAGGAAGTGGCGGAAGGAAGTGGCGGAAGGAAGGAAGGAAGGAAGGAAGGAAGGAAGGAAGGAAGGAAGGAAGGAAGGAAGTGGCGGAAGGAAGGAAGGAAGTGGCGGAAGGAAGTGGCGGAAGGAAGTGGCGGAAGGAAGTGGCGGAAGGAAGTGGCGGAAGGAAGTGGCGGAAGGAAGTGGCGGAAGTGGCGGAAGTGGCGGAAGTGGCGGAAGTGGCGGAAGGAAGGAAGGAAGGAAGGAAGGAAGGAAGGAAGGAAGGAAGGAAGGAAGGAAGGAAGGAAGGAAGGAAGGAAGGAAGGAAGGAAGGAAGTGGCGGAAGGAAGGAAGTGGCGGAAGGAAGGAAGTGGCGGAAGGAAGGAAGGAAGGAAGGAAGGAAGGAAGGAAGGAAGGAAGGAAGGAAGGAAGGAAGGAAGGAAGGAAGGAAGGAAGGAAGGAAGGAAGTGGCGGAAGGAAGGAAGTGGCGGAAGGAAGGAAGTGGCGGAAGGAAGTGGCGGAAGGAAGTGGCGGAAGGAAGGAAGTGGCGGAAGGAAGGAAGTGGCGGAAGGAAGTGGCGGAAGGAAGTGGCGGAAGGAAGGAAGTAAGTGGCGGAAGGAAGTGGCGGAAGGAAGTGGCGGAAGGAAGTGGCGGAAGGAAGTGGCGGAAGGAAGTGGCGGAAGGAAGTGGCGGAAGGAAGTGGCGGAAGGAAGGAAGGAAGTGGCGGAAGGAAGTGGCGGAAGGAAGGAAGGAAGTGGCGGAAGGAAGGAAGGAAGTGGCGGAAGGAAGGAAGGAAGTGGCGGAAGGAAGTGGCGGAAGGAAGTGGCGGAAGGAAGGAAGTGGCGGAAGGAAGGAAGTGGCGGAAGGAAGGAAGTGGCGGAAGGAAGTGGCGGAAGGAAGTGGCGGAAGGAAGTGGCGGAAGGAAGTGGCGGAAGGAAGGAAGGAAGGAAGGAAGGAAGGAAGGAAGGAAGGAAGTGGCGGAAGGAAGTGGCGGAAGGAAGTGGCGGAAGGAAGTGGCGGAAGGAAGTGGCGGAAGGAAGTGGCGGAAGGAAGGAAGGAAGGAAGGAAGGAAGGAAGGAAGGAAGGAAGGAAGGAAGGAAGGAAGGAAGGAAGGAAGGAAGGAAGGAAGGAAGTGGCGGAAGGAAGTGGCGGAAGGAAGTAAGGAAGTGGCGGAAGGAAGGAAGTGGCGGAAGGAAGTGGCGGAAGGAAGTGGCGGAAGGAAGGAAGTGGCGGAAGGAAGGAAGTGGCGGAAGGAAGTGGCGGAAGGAAGTGGCGGAAGGAAGTGGCGGAAGGAAGTGGCGGAAGGAAGTGGCGGAAGGAAGTGGCGGAAGGAAGGAAGGAAGGAAGTGGCGGAAGGAAGGAAGGAAGGAAGGAAGGAAGGAAGGAAGGAAGGAAGGAAGGAAGGAAGGAAGGAAGGAAGGAAGGAAGGAAGGAAGGAAGGAAGGAAGGAAGTGGCGGAAGGAAGTGGCGGAAGGAAGTGGCGGAAGGAAGGAAGTGGCGGAAGGAAGGAAGGAAGTGGCGGAAGGAAGGAAGTGGCAGAAGGAAGGAAGGAAGTGGCGGAAGGAAGGAAGTGGCGGAAGGAAGTGGCGGAAGGAAGTGGCGGAAGGAAGTGGCGGAAGGAAGTGGGCGGAAGGAAGTGGCGGAAGGAAGTGGCGGAAGGGAAGTGGCGGAAGGAAGGAAGGAAGAAGGAAGGAAGGAAGGAAGGAAGGAAGGAAGGAAGGAAGAAGGAAGGAAGGAAGGAAGGAAGGAAGGAAGGAAGTGGCGGAAGGAAGGAAGGAAGTGGCGGAAGGAAGTGGCGGAAGGAAGTGGCGGAAGGAAGGAAGTGGCGGAAGGAAGGAAGTGGCGGAAGGAAGGAAGTGGCGGAAGGAAGTGGCGGAAGGAAGTGGCGGAAGGAAGTGGCGGAAGGAAGTGGCGGAGGAAGTGGCGGAAGGAAGGAAGGAAGGAAGGAAGGAAGGAAGGAAGGAAGGAAGGAAGGAAGGAAGGAAGGAAGGAAGGAAGGAAGGAAGGAAGGAAGTGGCGGAAGGAAGGAAGAAGGAAGGAAGTGGCGGAAGGAAGTGGCGGAAGGAAGTGGCGGAAGGAAGTGGCGGAAGGAAGTGGCGGAAGGAAGTGGCGGGAAGGAAGTGGCGGAAGGAAGTGGCGGAAGGAGAGAAGGAAGGAAGGAAGGAAGGAAGGAAGGAAGGAAGGAAGGAAGTGGCGGAAGGAAGTAAGGAAGGAAGTAAGGAAGTGGCGGAAGGAAGGAAGTGGCGGAAGGAAGTGGCGGAAGGAAGTGGCGGGAAGGAAGGAAGTGGCGGAAGGAAGGAAGTGGCGGAAGGAAGTGGCGGAAGGAAGTGGCGGAAGGAAGTGGCGGAAGGAAGGAAGGAAGGAAGGAAGGAAGGAAGGAAGGAAGGAAGGAAGGAAGGAAGGAAGGAAGGAAGGAAGGAAGGAAGGAAGGAAGGAAGGAAGGAAGGAAGTGGCGAAGGAAGGAAGTGGCCGGAAGGAAGGAAGGAAGTGGCGGAAGGAAGGAAGGTGGCAGAAGGAAGGAAGGAAGTGGCGGAAGGAAGGAAGTGGCGGAAGGAAGTGGCGGAAGGAAGTGGCGAAGAAGTGGCGAAGGAAGTGGCGGAAGGAAGTGGCGGAAGGAAGGAAGGAGAAGGAAGGAAGGAAGGAAGGAAGGAAGGAAGGAAGGAAGGAAGGAAGGAAGGAAGGAAGGAAGGAAGGAAGGAAGTGGCGGAAGGAAGTGGCGGAAGGAAGGAAGTGGCGGAAGGAAGGAAGGAAGTGGCGGAAGGAAGGAAGTGGCAGAAGGAAGGAAGGAAGTGGCGGAAGGAAGGAAGTGGCGGAAGGAAGTGGCGGAAGGAAGTGGCGGAAGGAAGTGGCGGAAGGAAGTGGCGGAAGGAAGGAAGGAAGGAAGGAAGGAAGGAAGGAAGGAAGGAAGGAAGGAAGGAAGGAAGGAAGGAAGGAAGGAAGGAAGGAAGGAAGGAAGTGGCGGAAGGAAGGAAGTGGCGGAAGGAAGGAAGGAAGTGGCGGAAGGAAGGAAGTGGCGGAAGGAAGGAAGTGGCGGAAGGAAGGAAGTGGCGGAAGAAGGAAGTGGCGGAAGGAAGTGGCGGAAGGAAGTGGCGGAAGGAAGGAAGTGGCGGAAGGAAGGAAGTGGCGGAAGGAAGTGGCGGAAGGAAGTGGCGGAAGGAAGGAAGGAAGTGGCGGAAGGAAGGAAGGAAGTGGCGGAAGGAAGTGGCGGAAGGAAGGAAGGAAGTGGCGGAAGGAAGTGGCGGAAGGAAGTGGCGGAAGGAAGTGGCGGAAGGAAGGAAGGAAGGAAGGAAGGAAGGAAGGAAGGAAGGAAGGAAGGAAGGAAGGAAGGAAGGAAGGAAGGAAGGAAGGAAGGAAGGAAGGAAGGAAGGAAGAAGGAAGGAAGGAAGGAAGGAAGTGGCGGAAGGAAGTGGCGGAAGGAAGTGGCGGAAGGAAGTGGCGGAAGGAAGGAAGGAAGGAAGGAAGGAAGGAAGGAAGGAAGGAAGGAAGGAAGGAAGGAAGGAAGGAAGGAAGGAAGTGGCGGAAGGAAGGAAGGAAGTGGCGGAAGGAAGGAAGGAAGGAAGGAAGGAAGGAAGGAAGGAAGGAAGGAAGAAGGAAGGAAGGAAGGAAGGAAGGAGGAAGGAAGTGGCGGAGGAAGGAAGGAAGGAAGTGGCGGAAGGAAGGAAGTGGCGGAAGGAAGTTGCGGAAGTGGCGGAAGTGGCGGAAGGAAGGAAGGAAGGAAGGAAGGAAGGGAAGGAAGGAAGGAAGGAAGGAAGGAAGGAAGGAAGAAGGAAGGAAGGAAGGAAGGAAGGAAGGAAGGAAGGAAGGAAGGAAGGAAGGAAGGAAGGAAGGAAGAAGGAAGGAAGGAAGGAAGGAAGGAAGGGAAGGAAGGAAGGAAGGAAGGAAGGAAGGAAGGAAGGAAGGAAGGAAGGAAGGAAGGAAGGAAGGAAGGAAGGAAGGAAGAAGTGGCAGAAGGAAGGAAGTGGCGGAAGGAAGTGGCGGAAGGAAGTGCGGAAGGAAGTGCGGAAGGAAGGAAGGAAGTGGCGGAAGGAAGGAAGGAAGGAAGTGGCGGAAGGAAGGAAGTGGCGGAAGGAAGTGGCGGAAGGAAGGAAGTGGCGGAAGGAAGGAAGTGGCGGAAGGAAGGAAGTGGCGGAAGGAAGTGGCGGAAGGAAGTGGCGGAGGAAGGAAGGAAGTGGCGGAGGAAGTGGCGGAAGGAAGTGGCGGAAGGAAGTGGCTGGAGGAAGGAAGGAAGGAAGTGGCGGAAGGAAGGAAGGAAGTGGCGGAAGGAAGGAAGTGGCGGAAGGAAGGACGTGGCGGAAGGAAGTGGCGGAAGGAAGTGGCGGAAGGAAGTGGCGGAAGGAAGGAAGTGGCGGAAGGAAGGAAGTGGCGGAAGGAAGTGGCGGAAGGAGTGGCGGAAGGAAGTGGCGGAAGGAAGTGGCGAAGGAAGGAAGGAAGTGGCGGAAGGAAGTGGCGGAAGGAAGTGGCGGAAGGAAGTGGCGGAAGGAAGGAAGTGGCGGAAGGAAGGAAGTGGCGGAAGGAAGGAAGTGGCGGAAGGAAGGGGCGGAAGGAAGTGGCGGAAGGAAGTGGCGGAAGGAAGTGGCGGAAGGAAGTGGCGGGGAAGTGGCGGAAGTGGCGGAAGGAAGGAAGGAAGGAAGGAAGGAAGGAAGGAAGGAAGGAAGGAGGAAGGAAGGAAGGAAGGAAGAGGAAGGAAGGAAGTGGCGGAAGGAAGGAAGTGGCGGAAGGAAGGAAGGAAGGAAGGAAGGAAGGAAGTGGCGGAAGGAAGGAAGGAAGGAAGGAAGGAAGGAAGGAAGGAAGGAAGGAAGGAAAGTGGCGGAAGGAAGTGGCGGAAGGAAGGAAGTGGCGGAAGGAAGGAAGTGGCGGAAGGAAGTGGCGGAAGGAAGTGGCGGAAGGAAGGAAGTAAGTGGCGGAAGGAAGTGGCGGAAGGAAGTGGCGGAAGGAAGTGGCGGAAGGAAGTGGCGGAAGGAAGTGGCGGAAGGAAGTGGCGGAAGGAAGTGGCGGAAGGAAGGAAGGAAGTGGCGGAAGGAAGTGGTGGAAGGAAGGAAGGAAGTGGCGGAAGAAAGTGGGCGGAAGGAAGTGGCGGAAGGAAGGAAGTGGCGGAAGGAAGGAAGTGGCGGAAGGAAGTGGCGGAAGGAAGTGGCGGAAGGAAGTGGCGAAGGAAGTGGCGGAAGGAAGTGGCGGAAGGAAGGAAGGAAGGAAGGAAGGAAGGAAGGAAGGAAGGAAGGAAGGAAGGAAGGAAGGAAGGAAGGAAGGAAGGAAGGAAGGAAGGAAGGAAGGAAGGAAGGAAGGAAGTGGCGGAAGAAGTGGTGGAAGGAAGGAAGAAGGAAGGAAGGAAGGAAGGAAGGAAGGAAGGAAGGAAGGAAGGAAGGAAGGAAGGAAGGAAGAAGGAAGGAAGGAAGGAAGGAAGGAAGGAAGGAAGGAAGGAAGGAAGGAAGGAAGTGGCGGAAGGAAGTAAGGAAGGAAGTAAGGAAGTGGCGGAAGGGAAGGAAAGTGGCGGAAGGAAGTGGCGGAAGGAAGTGGCGGAAGGAAGGAAGTGGCGGAAGGAAGGAAGTGGCGGAAGGAAGTGGCGGAAGGAAGTGGCGGAAGGAAGTGGCGGAAGGAAGTGGCGAGAAGGAAGGAAGGAAGGAAGGAAGGAAGGAAGGAAGGAAGGAAGGAAGAAGGAAGGAAGGAAGGAAGGAAGGAAGGAAGGAAGGAAGGAAGGAAGGAAGTGGCGGAAGGAAGTGGCGGAAGAAGGAAGTGGCGGAAGGAAGGAAGTGGCGGAAGAAGGAAGGAAGTGGCGGAAGGAAGGAAGTGGCAGAAGGAAGGAAGGAAGTGGCGGAAGGAAGGAAGTGGCGGAAGGAAGTGGCGGAAGGAAGTGGCGGAAGAAGTGGCGGAAGGAAGTGGCGGAAGGAAGTGGCGGAAGGAAGTGGCGGAAGGAAGGAAGGAAGGAAGGAAGGAAGGAAGGAAGGAAGGAAGGAAGGAAGGAAGGAAGGAAGGAAGGAAGGAAGGAAGGAAGGAAGGAAGTGGCGGAAGGAAGGAAGTGGCGGAAGGAAGGAAGGAAGGAAGGAAGGAAGGAAGTGGCGGAAGGAAGGAAGTGGCGGAAGGAAGGAGTGGCGGAAGGAAGGAAGTGGCGGAAGGAAGTGGCGGAAGGAAGTGGCGGAAGGAAGGAAGTGGCGGAAGGAAGGAAGTGGCGGAAGGAAGTGGCGGAAGGAAGTGGCGGAAGGAAGGAAGGAAGTGGCGGAAGGAAGGAAGGAAGTGGCGGATGGAAGTGGCGGAAGGAAGGAAGGAAGGAAGTGGCGGAAGGAAGGAAGTGGCGGAAGGAAGGAAGTGGCGGAAGGAAGGAAGTGGCGGAAGGAAGTGGCGGAAGGAAGTGGCGGAAGGAAGGAAGTGGCGGAAGGAAGGAAGTGGCGGAAGGAAGTGGCGAAGGAAGTGGCGGAAGGAAGGAAGGAAGTGGCGGAAGGAAGGAAGGAAGTGGCGGAAGGGAAGTGGCGGAAGGAAGGAAGGAAGTGGCGGAAGGAAGGAAGGAAGTGGCGGAAGGAAGTGGCGGAGAAGTGGCGGAAGGAAGTGGCGGAAGAAGTGGCGGAAGGAAGTGGCGGAAGGAAGTGGCGGAAGGAAGTGGCGGAAGGAAGGAAGGAAGGAAGGAAGGAAGGAAGGGAAGGAAGGAAGGAAGGAAGGAAGGGAAGGAAGAAGGAAGGAAGGAAGGAAGGAAGGAAGGAAGGAAGGAAGGAAGGAAGTGGCGGAAGGAAGTGGCGGAAGGAAGTGGCGGAAGGAAGTGGCGGAAGGAAGGAAGGAAGGAAGTGGCGGAAGGAAGGAAGGAAGTGGCGGAAGGAAGGAAGGAAGGAAGGAAGGAAGGAAGTGGCGGAAGGACGGAAGTGGCGGAAGGAAGGAAGGAAGTGGCGGAAGGAAGGAAGTGGCGGAAGGAAGGAAGTGGCGGAAGGAAGGAAGTGGCGGAAGGAAGGAAGGAAGGAAGGAAGGAAGGAAGGAAGGAAGGAAGGAAGGAAGGAAGGAAGGAAGGAAGGAAGGAAGGAAGGAAGGAAGGAAGGAGGAAGGAAGGAAGGAAGGAAGGAAGGAAGGAAGGAAGTGGCGGAAGGAAGGAAGGAAGGAAGGAAGGAAGGAAGTGGCGGAAGGAAGGAAGTGGCGGGAAGGAAGGAAGTGGCGGAAGGAAGGAAGTGGCGGAAGGAAGTGGCGGAAGGAAGTGGCGGAAGGAAGGAAGTGGCGGAAGGAAGGAAAGTGGCGGAAGGAAGTGGCGGAAGGAAGTGGCGGAAGGAAGGAAGGAAGTGGCGGAAGGAAGGAAGGAAGTGGCGGAAGGAAGTGGCGGAGGAAGGAAGGAAGGAAGTGGCGGAAGGAAGGAAGTGGCGGAAGGAAGGAAGTGGCGGAAGGAAAGGAAGTGGCGGAAGGAAGTGGCGGAAGGAAGTGGCGAAGGAAGGAAGTGGCGGAAGGAAGGAAGTGGCGGAAGGAAGTGGCGGAAGGAAGTGGCGGAAGGAAGGAAGGAAGTGGCGGAAGGAAGGAAGGAAGTGGCGGAAGGAAGTGGCGGAAGGAGGAAGGAAGTGGCGGAAGAAGAAGGAAGTGGCGGAAGGAAGTGGCGGAAGGAAGTGGCGGAAGGAAGTGCGGAAAGGAAGTGGCGGAAGGAAGGAAGGGAAGGAAGGAAGGAAGGAAGGAAGGAAGGAAGGAAAGGAAGGAAGGAAGGAAGGAAGGAAGGAAGGAAGGAAGGAAGGAAGGAAGGAAGCGAAGGAAGGAAGGAAGTGGCGGAAGGAAGTGGCGGAAGGAAGTGGCGGAGAGGAAGTGGCGGAAGGAAGTGGCGAAGGAAGGAAGGAAGAAGTGGCGGAAGGAAGGAAGGAAGTGGCGGAAGGAAGGAAGTGGCGGAAGGAAGGAAGGAAGTGACGGAAGGAAGGAAGTGGCGGAAGGAAGGAAGTGGCGGAAGGAAGGAGTGGCGGAAGGAAGGAAGTGGCGGAAGGAAGGAAGTGGCGGGAAGGAAGGAAGTGGCGGAAGGAAGGAAGTGGCGGAAGGAAGGAAGTGGCGGAAGGAAGGAAGTGGCGGAAGGAAGGAAGGAAGGAAGGAAGGAAGGAAGGAAGGAAGGAAGGAAGGAAGGAAGGAAGGAAGGAAGGAAGGAAGGAAGGAAGGAAGGAAGGAAGGAAGGAAGGAAGGAAGGAAGGAAGGAAGGAAGGAAGGAAGTGGCAGAAGGAAGTGGCGGAAGGAAGGAAGGAAGTGGCGGAAGGAAGGAAGTGGCGGAAGGAAGTGGCGGAAGGAAGTGGCGGAAGGAAGTGGCGGAAGGAAGGAAGGAAGTGGCGGAAGGAAGGAAGGAAGGAAGTGGCGGAAGGAAGGAAGTGGCGGAAGGAAGTGGCGGAAGGAAGGAAGTGGCGGAAGGAAGGAAGTGGCGGAAGGAAGGAAGTGGCGGAAGGAAGTGGCGGAAGGAAGTGGCGGAAGGAAGGAAGGAAGTGGCGGAAGGAAGTGGCGGAAGGAAGTGGCGGAAGGAAGTGGCGGAAGGAAGTGGCGGAAGGAAGGAAGGAAGTGGCGGAAGGAAGGAAGTGGCGGAAGGAAGGACGTGGCGGAAGGAAGTGGCGGAAGGAAGTGGCGGAAGGAAGTGGCGGAAGGAAGGAAGTGGCGGAAGGAAGGAAGTGGCGGAAGGAAGTGGCGGAAGGAAGTGGCGGAAGGAAGTGGCGGAAGGAAGTGGCGGAAGGAAGGAAGTGGCGGAAGGAAGTGGCGGAAGGAAGTGGCGGAAGGAAGTGGCGGAAGGAAGGAAGTGGCGGAAGGAAGGAAGTGGCGGAAGGAAGTAGCGGAAGGAAGTGGCGGAAGGAAGTGGCGGAAGGAAGGAAGGAAGGAAGGAAGGAAGGAAGGAAGGAAGGAAGGAAGGAAGGAAGGAAGGAAGGAAGGAAGGAAGGAAGGAAGGAAGGAAGGAAGTGGCGGAAGGAAGGAAGTGGCGGAAGGAAGGAAGGAAGGAAGGAAGGAAGGAAGGAAGGAAGGAAGGAAGGAAGGAAGTGGCGGAAGGAAGGAAGTGGCGAGAAGGAAGGAAGTGGCGGAAGGAAGGAAGTGGCGGAAGGAAGTGGCGGAAGGAAGTGGCGGAAGGAAGGAAGTGGCGGAAGGAAGGAAGTGGCGGAAGGAAGTGGCGGAAGGAAGTGGCGGAAGGAAGTGGCGGAAGGAAGTGGCGGAAGGAAGTGGCGGAAGGAAGTGGCGGAAGGAAGGAAGGAAGGAAGGAAGGAAGGAAGGAAGGAAGGAAGGAAGGAAGGAAGGAAGGAAGGAAGGAAGGAAGGAAGGAAGGAAGGAAGGAAGGGAAGGAAGGAAGGAAGGAAGGAAGGAAGGAAGTGGCGGAAGGAAGGAAGTGGCGGAAGGAAGGAAGTGGCGGAAGGAAGTGGCGGAAGGAAGTGGCGGAAGGAAGGAAGTGGCGGAAGGAAGGAAGTGGCGGAAGGAAGTGGCGGAAGGAAGTGCGGAAGAGTGGCGGAAGGAAGTGGCGGAAGGAAGTGGCGGAAGGAAGTGGCGGAAGGAAGGAAGGAAGGAAGTGGCGGAAGGAAGGAAGGAAGGAAGGAAGGAAGGAAGGAAGGAAGGAAGGAAGGAAGGAAGGAAGGAAGGAAGGAAGGAAGGAAGGAAGGAAGGAAGGAAGGAAGGAAGTGGCGGAAGGAAGTGGCGGAAGGAAGTGGCGGAAGGAAGGAAGTGGCGGAAGGAAGGAAGGAAGTGGCGGAAGGAAGGAAGTGGCAGAAGGAAGGAAGGAAGTGGCGGAAGGAAGGAAGTGGCGGAAGGAAGTGGCGGAAGGAAGTGGCGGAAGGAAGTGGCGGAAGGAAGTGGCGGAAGGAAGTGGCGGAAGGAAGTGGCGGAAGGAAGTGGCGGAAGGAAGGAAGGAAGGAAGGAAGGAAGGAAGGAAGGAAGGAAGGAAGGAAGGAAGGAAGGAAGGAAGTGGCGGAAGGAAGGAAGGAAGTGGCGGAAGGAAGTGGCGGAAGGAAGTGGCGGAAGGAAGGAAGTGGCGGAAGGAAGGAAGTGGCGGAAGGAAGGAAGTGGCGGAAGGAAGTGGCGGAAGGAAGTGGCGGAAGGAAGTGGCGGAAGGAAGTGGCGGAAGGAAGTGGCGGAAGGAAGGAAGGAAGGAAGGAAGGAAGGAAGGAAGGAAGGAAGGAAGGAAGGAAGGAAGGAAGGAAGGAAGGAAGGAAGGAAGGAAGGAAGGAAGGAAGGAAGGAAGGAAGGAAGGAAGGAAGGAAGGAAGTGGCGGAAGGAAGGAAGGAAGGAAGGAAGTGGCGGAAGGAAGTGGCGGAAGGAAGTGGCGGAAGGAAGTGGCGGAAGGAAGTGGCGGAAGGAAGTGGCGGAAGGAAGTGGCGGAAGGAAGTGGCGGAAGGAAGGAAGGAAGGAAGGAAGGAAGGAAGGAAGGAAGGAAGGAAGGAAGGAAGGAAGTGGCGGAAGGAAGTGGCGGAAGGAAGTAAGGAAGTGGCGGAAGGAAGGAAGTGGCGGAAGGAGAGTGGCGGAAGGAAGTGGCGGAAGGAAGGAGTGGCGGAAGGAAGTGGCGGAAGGAAGTGGCGAAGGAAGTGGCGGAAGGAAGTGGCGGAAGGAAGGAAGGAAGGAAGGAAGGAAGGAAGGAAGGAAGGAAGGAAGGAAGGAAGGAAGGAAGGAAGGAAGGAAGGAAGGAAGGAAGGAAGGAAGGAAGGAAGGAAGTGGCGGAAGGAAGTGGCGGAAGGAAGGAAGTGGCGGAAGGAAGGAAGTGGCGGAAGGAAGGAAGGAAGTGGCGGAAGGAAGGAAGTGGCAGAAGGAAGGAAGGAAGTGGCGGAAGGAAGGAAGTGGCGGAAGGAAGTGGCGGAAGGAAGTGGCGGAAGGAAGTGGCGGAAGGAAGTGGCGGAAGGAAGTGGCGGAAGGAAGGAAGGAAGGAAGGAAGGAAGGAAGGAAGGAAGGAAGGAAGGAAGGAAGGAAGGAAGGAAGGAAGTGGCGGAAGGAAGTGGCGGAAGGAAGGAAGTGGCGGAAGGAAGGAAGTGGCGGAAGGAAGGAAGGAAGTGGCGGAAGGAAGGAAGTGGCAGAAGGAAGGAAGGAAGTGGCGGAAGGAAGGAAGTGGCGGAAGGAAGTGGCAGGAAGTGGCGGAAGGAAGGAAGGAAGGAAGGAAGGAAGGAAGGAAGGAAGGAAGGAAGGAAGGAAGGAAGGAAGTGGCGGAAGGAAGGAAGTGGCGGAAGGAAGGAAGGAAGTGGCGGAAGGAAGGAAGTGGCGGAAGGAAGGAAGTGGCGGAAGGAAGGAAGTGGCGGAAGGAAGTGGCGGAAGGAAGTGGCGGAAGGAAGGAAGTGGCGGAAGGAAGGAAGTGGCGGAAGGAAGTGGCGGAAGGAAGTGGCGGAAGGAAGGAAGGAAGTGGCGGAAGGAAGGAAGGAAGTGGCGGAAGGAAGTGGCGGAAGGAAGGAAGGAAGTGGCGGAAGGAAGTGGCGGAAGGAAGTGGCGGAAGGAAGTGGCGGAAGGAAGGAAGGAAGGAAGGAAGGAAGGAAGGAAGGAAGGAAGGAAGGAAGGAAGGAAGGAAGGAAGGAAGGAAGGAAGGAAGGAAGGAAGGAAGGAAGGAAGGAAGGAAGGAAGGAAGGAAGTGGCGGAAGGAAGTGGCGGAAGGAAGTGGCGGAAGGAAGTGGCGGAAGGAAGGAAGGAAGGAAGGAAGGAAGGAAGGAAGGAAGGAAGGAAGGAAGGAAGGAAGGAAGGAAGGAAGGAAGGAAGGAAGTGGCGGAAGGAAGGAAGGAAGTGGCGGAAGGAAGGAAGGAAGGAAGGAAGGAAGGAAGGAAGGAAGGAAGGAAGGAAGGAAGGAAGGAAGTGGCGGAAGGAAGGAAGGAAGGAAGTGGCGGAAGGAAGGAAGTGGCGGAAGGAAGTGGCGGAAGTGGCGGAAGGAAGGAAGGAAGGAAGGAAGGAAGGAAGGAAGGAAGGAAGGAAGGAAGGAAAGAAGGAAGGAAGGAAGGAAGGAAGGAAGGAAGGAAGGAAGGAAGGAAGGAAGGAAGGAAGGAAGGAAGGAAGGAAGGAAGGAAGGAAGGAAGGAAGGAAGGAAGGAAGGAAGGAAGGAAGGAAGGAAGTGGCAGAAGGAAGTGGCGGAAGGAAGGAAGGAAGTGGCGGAAGGAAGGAAGTGGCGGAAGGAAGTGGCGGGGAAGGAAGTGGCGGAAGGAAGTGGCGGAAGGAAGGAAGGAAGTGGCGGAAGGAAGGAAGGAAGGAAGTGGCGGAAGGAAGGAAGTGGCGGAAGGAAGTGGCGGAAGGAAGGAAGTGGCGGAAGGAAGGAAGTGGCGGAAGGAAGGAAGTGGCGGAAGGAAGTGGCGGAAGGAAGTGGCGGAAGGAAGGAAGGAAGTGGCGGAAGGAAGTGGCGGAAGGAAGTGGCGGAAGGAAGTGGCGGAAGGAAGTGGCGGAAGGAAGTGGCGGAAGGAAGGAAGGAAGTGGCGGAAGGAAGGAAGTGGCGGAAGGAAGGACGTGGCGGAAGGAAGTGGCGGAAGGAAGTGGCGGAAGGAAGTGGCGGAAGGAAGGAAGTGGCGGAAGGAAGGAAGTGGCGGAAGGAAGTGGCGGAAGGAAGTGGCGGAAGGAAGTGGCGGAAGGAAGTGGCGGAAGGAAGGAAGGAAGTGGCGGAAGGAAGTGGCGGAAGGAAGTGGCGGAAGGAAGTGGCGGAAGGAAGGAAGTGGCGGAAGGAAGGAAGTGGCGGAAGGAAGGAAGTGGCGGAAGGAAGGGGCGGAAGGAAGTGGCGGAAGGAAGTGGCGGAAGGAAGTGGCGGAAGGAAGTGGCGGAAGTGGCGGAAGTGGCGGAAGGAAGGAAGGAAGGAAGGAAGGAAGGAAGGAAGGAAGGAAGGAAGGAAGGAAGGAAGTGGCGGAAGGAAGGAAGTGGCGGAAGGAAGGAAGGAAGGAAGGAAGGAAGGAAGTGGCGGAAGGAAGGAAGTGGCGGAAGGAAGGAAGTGGCGGAAGGAAGGAAGTGGCGGAAGGAAGTGGCGGAAGGAAGGAAGTGGCGGAAGGAAGGAAGTGGCGGAAGGAAGTGGCGGAAGGAAGTGGCGGAAGGAAGGAAGTAAGTGGCGGAAGGAAGTGGCGGAAGGAAGTGGCGGAAGGAAGTGGCGGAAGGAAGTGGCGGAAGGAAGTGGCGGAAGGAAGTGGCGGAAGGAAGTGGCGGAAGGAAGGAAGGAAGTGGCGGAAGGAAGTGGTGGAAGGAAGGAAGGAAGTGGCGGAAGGAAGTGGCGGAAGGAAGTGGCGGAAGGAAGGAAGTGGCGGAAGGAAGTGGCGGAAGGAAGTGGCGGAAGGAAGTGGCGGAAGGAAGTGGCGGAAGGAAGGAAGGAAGGAGGAAGGAAGGAAGGAAGGAAGGAAGGAAGGAAGGAAGGAAGGAAGGAAGGAAGGAAGGAAGGAAGGAAGGAAGGAAGGAAGGAAGGAAGTGGCGGAAGGAAGTGGCGGAAGGAAGGAAGGAAGGAAGGAAGGAAGGAAGGAAGGAAGGAAGGAAGGAAGGAAGGAAGGAAGGAAGGAAGGAAGGAAGGAAGGAAGGAAGGAAGGAAGGAAGGAAGGAAGGAAGGAAGGAAGGAAGGAAGTGGCGGAAGGAAGTGGCGGAAGGAAGTAAGGAAGTGGCGGAAGGAAGGAAGTGGCGGAAGGAAGTGGCGGAAGGAAGTGGCGGAAGGAAGGAAGTGGCGGAAGGAAGGAAGTGGCGGAAGGAAGTGGCGGAAGGAAGTGGCGGAAGGAAGTGGCGGAAGGAAGTGGCGGAAGGAAGGAAGGAAGGAAGGAAGGAAGGAAGGAAGGAAGGAAGGAAGGAAGGAAGGAAGGAAGGAAGGAAGGAAGGAAGGAAGGAAGTGGCGGAAGGAAGTGGCGGAAGGAAGGAAGTGGCGGAAGGAAGGAAGTGGCGGAAGGAAGGAAGGAAGTGGCGGAAGGAAGGAAGTGGCAGAAGGAAGGAAGGAAGTGGCGGAAGGAAGGAAGTGGCGGAAGGAAGTGGCGGAAGGAAGTGGCGGAAGGAAGTGGCGGAAGGAAGTGGCGGAAGGAAGTGGCGGAAGGAAGTGGCGGAAGGAAGGAAGGAAGGAAGGAAGGAAGGAAGGAAGGAAGGAAGGAAGGAAGGAAGGAAGGAAGGAAGGAAGGAAGGAAGGAAGGAAGGAAGGAAGGAAGGAAGGAAGGAAGGAAGGAAGGAAGTGGCGGAAGGAAGGAAGTGGCGGAAGGAAGGAAGGAAGGAAGGAAGGAAGGAAGTGGCGGAAGGAAGGAAGTGGCGGAAGGAAGGAAGTGGCGGAAGGAAGGAAGTGGCGGAAGGAAGTGGCGGAAGGAAGTGGCGGAAGGAAGGAAGTGGCGGAAGGAAGGAAGTGGCGGAAGGAAGTGGCGGAAGGAAGTGGCGGAAGGAAGGAAGGAAGTGGCGGAAGGAAGGAAGGAAGTGGCGGAAGGAAGTGGCGGAAGGAAGGAAGGAAGGAAGTGGCGGAAGGAAGGAAGTGGCGGAAGGAAGGAAGTGGCGGAAGGAAGGAAGTGGCGGAAGGAAGTGGCGGAAGGAAGTGGCGGAAGGAAGGAAGTGGCGGAAGGAAGGAAGTGGCGGAAGGAAGTGGCGGAAGGAAGTGGCGGAAGGAAGGAAGGAAGTGGCGGAAGGAAGGAAGGAAGTGGCGGAAGGAAGTGGCGGAAGGAAGGAAGGAAGTGGCGGAAGGAAGGAAGGAAGTGGCGGAAGGAAGTGGCGGAAGGAAGTGGCGGAAGGAAGTGGCGGAAGGAAGTGGCGGAAGGAAGTGGCGGAAGGAAGTGGCGGAAGGAAGGAAGGAAGGAAGGAAGGAAGGAAGGAAGGAAGGAAGGAAGGAAGGAAGGAAGGAAGGAAGGAAGGAAGGAAGGAAGGAAGGAAGGAAGGAAGGAAGGAAGGAAGGAAGGAAGGAAGGAAGGAAGTAAGTGGCGGAAGGAAGTGGCGGAAGGAAGTGGCGGAAGGAAGTGGCGGAAGGAAGGAAGGAAGGAAGTGGCGGAAGGAAGGAAGGAAGTGGCGGAAGGAAGGAAGGAAGGAAGGAAGGAAGGAAGTGGCGGAAGGAAGGAAGTGGCGGAAGGAAGGAAGGAAGTGGCGGAAGGAAGGAAGTGGCGGAAGGAAGGAAGGAAGGAAGGAAGGAAGGAAGGAAGGAAGGAAGGAAGGAAGGAAGGAAGGAAGGAAGGAAGGAAGGAAGGAAGGAAGGAAGGAAGGAAGGAAGGAAGGAAGGAAGGAAGTGGCGGAAGGAAGGAAGGAAGGAAGGAAGGAAGGAAGTGGCGGAAGGAAGGAAGTGGCGGAAGGAAGGAAGTGGCGGAAGGAAGGAAGTGGCGGAAGGAAGTGGCGGAAGGAAGTGGCGGAAGGAAGGAAGTGGCGGAAGGAAGGAAGTGGCGGAAGGAAGTGGCGGAAGGAAGTGGCGGAAGGAAGGAAGGAAGTGGCGGAAGGAAGGAAGGAAGTGGCGGAAGGAAGTGGCGGAAGGAAGGAAGGAAGGAAGTGGCGGAAGGAAGGAAGTGGCGGAAGGAAGGAAGTGGCGGAAGGAAGGAAGTGGCGGAAGGAAGTGGCGGAAGGAAGTGGCGGAAGGAAGGAAGTGGCGGAAGGAAGGAAGTGGCGGAAGGAAGTGGCGGAAGGAAGTGGCGGAAGGAAGGAAGGAAGTGGCGGAAGGAAGGAAGGAAGGAAGGAAGGAAGTGGCGGAAGGAAGGAAGGAAGTGGCGGAAGGAAGGAAGGAAGTGGCGGAAGGAAGTGGCGGAAGGAAGTGGCGGAAGGAAGGAAGGAAGGAAGGAAGGAAGGAAGGAAGGAAGGAAGGAAGGAAGGAAGGAAGGAAGGAAGGAAGGAAGGAAGGAAGGAAGGAAGGAAGGAAGGAAGGAAGGAAGGAAGGAAGGAAGGAAGGAAGGAAGTGGCGGAAGGAAGTGGCGGAAGGAAGTGGCGGAAGGAAGTGGCGGAAGGAAGTGGCGGAAGGAAGGAAGGAAGGAAGGAAGTGGCGGAAGGAAGGAAGGAAGTGGCGGAAGGAAGGAAGTGGCGGAAGGAAGGAAGGAAGTGGCGGAAGGAAGGAAGTGGCGGAAGGAAGGAAGTGGCGGAAGGAAGGAAGTGGCGGAAGGAAGGAAGTGGCGGAAGGAAGGAAGTGGCGGAAGGAAGGAAGGAAGTGGCGGAAGGAAGGAAGGAAGGAAGGAAGGAAGGAAGGAAGGAAGGAAGGAAGGAAGGAAGGAAGGAAGGAAGGAAGGAAGGAAGGAAGGAAGGAAGGAAGGAAGGAAGGAAGGAAGGAAGGAAGGAAGGAAGGAAGGAAGGAAGGAAGGAAGTGGCAGAAGGAAGTGGCGGAAGGAAGGAAGGAAGTGGCGGAAGGAAGGAAGTGGCGGAAGGAAGTGGCGGAAGGAAGTGGCGGAAGGAAGTGGCGGAAGGAAGGAAGGAAGTGGCGGAAGGAAGGAAGGAAGGAAGTGGCGGAAGGAAGGAAGTGGCGGAAGGAAGTGGCGGAAGGAAGGAAGTGGCGGAAGGAAGGAAGTGGCGGAAGGAAGGAAGTGGCGGAAGGAAGTGGCGGAAGGAAGTGGCGGAAGGAAGGAAGGAAGTGGCGGAAGGAAGTGGCGGAAGGAAGTGGCGGAAGGAAGTGGCGGAAGGAAGTGGCGGAAGGAAGGAAGGAAGTGGCGGAAGGAAGGAAGTGGCGGAAGGAAGGACGTGGCGGAAGGAAGTGGCGGAAGGAAGTGGCGGAAGGAAGTGGCGGAAGGAAGGAAGTGGCGGAAGGAAGGAAGTGGCGGAAGGAAGTGGCGGAAGGAAGTGGCGGAAGGAAGTGGCGGAAGGAAGTGGCGGAAGGAAGGAAGGAAGTGGCGGAAGGAAGTGGCGGAAGGAAGTGGCGGAAGGAAGTGGCGGAAGGAAGGAAGTGGCGGAAGGAAGGAAGTGGCGGAAGGAAGTAGCGGAAGGAAGTGGCGGAAGGAAGTGGCGGAAGGAAGGAAGGAAGGAAGGAAGGAAGGAAGGAAGGAAGGAAGGAAGGAAGGAAGGAAGGAAGGAAGGAAGTGGCGGAAGGAAGGAAGTGGCGGAAGGAAGGAAGGAAGGAAGGAAGGAAGGAAGGAAGGAAGTGGCGGAAGGAAGGAAGTGGCGGAAGGAAGGAAGTGGCGGAAGGAAGGAAGTGGCGGAAGGAAGTGGCGGAAGGAAGTGGCGGAAGGAAGGAAGTGGCGGAAGGAAGGAAGTGGCGGAAGGAAGTGGCGGAAGGAAGTGGCGGAAGGAAGGAAGGAAGGAAGTGGCGGAAGGAAGGAAGGAAGTGGCGGAAGGAAGTGGCGGAAGGAAGGAAGGAAGGAAGTGGCGGAAGGAAGGAAGTGGCGGAAGGAAGGAAGTGGCGGAAGGAAGGAAGTGGCGGAAGGAAGTGGCGGAAGGAAGTGGCGGAAGGAAGGAAGTGGCGGAAGGAAGGAAGTGGCGGAAGGAAGTGGCGGAAGGAAGTGGCGGAAGGAAGGAAGGAAGTGGCGGAAGGAAGGAAGGAAGTGGCGGAAGGAAGTGGCGGAAGGAAGGAAGGAAGTGGCGGAAGGAAGGAAGGAAGTGGCGGAAGGAAGTGGCGGAAGGAAGTGGCGGAAGGAAGTGGCGGAAGGAAGTGGCGGAAGGAAGTGGCGGAAGGAAGGAAGGAAGGAAGGAAGGAAGGAAGGAAGGAAGGAAGGAAGGAAGGAAGGAAGGAAGGAAGGAAGGAAGGAAGGAAGGAAGGAAGGAAGTGGCGGAAGGAAGTGGCGGAAGGAAGTGGCGGAAGGAAGTGGCGGAAGGAAGGAAGGAAGGAAGTGGCGGAAGGAAGGAAGGAAGTGGCGGAAGGAAGGAAGGAAGGAAGGAAGGAAGGAAGGAAGGAAGGAAGGAAGTGGCGGAAGGAAGGAAGGAAGGAAGTGGCGGAAGGAAGGAAGTGGCGGAAGGAAGTGGCGGAAGGAAGTGGCGGAAGGAAGTGGCGGAAGGAAGGAAGGAAGGAAGGAAGGAAGGAAGGAAGGAAGGAAGGAAGGAAGGAAGGAAGGAAGGAAGGAAGGAAGGAAGGAAGGAAGGAAGGAAGGAAGGAAGGAAGGAAGGAAGTGGCGGAAGGAAGGAAGGAAGGAAGGAAGGAAGGAAGGAAGGAAGGAAGGAAGGAAGGAAGGAAGGAAGGAAGGAAGGAAGGAAGGAAGGAAGGAAGGAAGGAAGGAAGGAAGGAAGGAAGGAAGGAAGGAAGTGGCAGAAGGAAGTGGCGGAAGGAAGGAAGGAAGTGGCGGAAGGAAGGAAGTGGCGGAAGGAAGTGGCGGAAGGAAGTGGCGGAAGGAAGTGGCGGAAGGAAGGAAGGAAGTGGCGGAAGGAAGGAAGGAAGGAAGTGGCGGAAGGAAGGAAGTGGCGGAAGGAAGTGGCGGAAGGAAGGAAGTGGCGGAAGGAAGGAAGTGGCGGAAGGAAGGAAGTGGCGGAAGGAAGTGGCGGAAGGAAGTGGCGGAAGGAAGGAAGGAAGTGGCGGAAGGAAGTGGCGGAAGGAAGTGGCGGAAGGAAGTGGCGGAAGGAAGTGGCGGAAGGAAGTGGCGGAAGGAAGGAAGGAAGTGGCGGAAGGAAGGAAGTGGCGGAAGGAAGGACGTGGCGGAAGGAAGTGGCGGAAGGAAGTGGCGGAAGGAAGTGGCGGAAGGAAGGAAGTGGCGGAAGGAAGGAAGTGGCGGAAGGAAGGAAGTGGCGGAAGGAAGTGGCGGAAGGAAGTGGCGGAAGGAAGTGGCGGAAGGAAGTGGCGGAAGGAAGGAAGGAAGTGGCGGAAGGAAGTGGCGGAAGGAAGTGGCGGAAGGAAGTGGCGGAAGGAAGGAAGTGGCGGAAGGAAGGAAGTGGCGGAAGGAAGGAAGTGGCGGAAGGAAGGGGCGGAAGGAAGTGGCGGAAGGAAGGAAGGAAGGAAGGAAGTGGCGGAAGGAAGGAAGTGGCGGAAGGAAGTGGCGGAAGGAAGTGGCGGAAGGAAGTGGCGGAAGGAAGTGGCGGAAGGAAGTGGCGGAAGGAAGTGGCGGAAGGAAGGAAGGAAGGAAGGAAGGAAGGAAGGAAGGAAGGAAGGAAGGAAGGAAGGAAGGAAGGAAGGAAGGAAGGAAGGAAGGAAGGAAGGAAGGAAGGAAGGAAGGAAGGAAGGAAGGAAGGAAGGAAGGAAGGAAGGAAGGAAGGAAGAAAGGAAGTGGCGGAAGGAAGTGGCGGAAGGAAGTGGCGGAAGGAAGTGGCGGAAGGAAGTGGCGGAAGTGGCGGAAGTGGCGGAAGTGGCGGAAGTGGCGGAAGTGGCGGAAGGAAGGAAGGAAGGAAGGAAGGAAGGAAGGAAGGAAGGAAGGAAGGATACAAGATAACTACCTCCCCAGTCCTGCTCTGTTGTCTGCTCCTCACTCCTTTGGGAGATGTCAGACTCCCCAGCAGTCCTTGTCCTCAGTTTGCAGAGTTATCAAATGTAACACCAAGTCTTGGCACCAGCGGTAGTGGAAGAAGTAGGTTGGACTAAGCTCTGGCTGACCACACAATCATTCCACGGGTGCACTTTCTCACATGCCATGTGCTAAAACACTCCTTAGTTAAAGATAAGGCAGCAGAGCAGGGGCAGTGTGCCTCACACACAGTGTTAGGCTGAGGCAGACAGCTTGCAGCCACAGAAATAGCTCAGATAGCCAGTAAATCAATATTTGTGCATTATTGTTCTCACATACATCCCATTTGCTGATCCAACACTTGTTCCTGCAGAAACAGGATCAGAGCGGCCGCCAGCAGCCAGCAGGCAACCAGAGCCTGCTCCCCCTGGAGCCTGCCACAGGTGTGCTGCCTCCAACCAGCAGGCAAAGATCCACGACTCCTTTTAATTAGGGAATAATCCTTTTACATTACAAAAGGACTTGTAGAAGGGGGCATGGCTTCCTCCAGCATTTCTGCTCCTCGGCACAATATCACAGCTCTCTCTCTCTCCAGTGCACAGCAGCTGCTTTGCATGACTCCTTGTCCTATTTCTGAGCAAACCAGAACAAGAAGCACCATCTTCCTATGTGACTGGCAAAGAGTTTCCCTTGTCTTACAGTACAAGGAAACAGAAACTAAGAGGAAACCAAGGACATTTTCTGATAGTGTGCATTCAGTTGTGCTCGACATCTCAGTCTAGCAGAAGCAATCATCATTTTGGGACAGCAGCAACTCAGCAGCTGTGAGGACATCACAGATGGGCTGCCCCCAAGGGTCCTGAGAGAAGTGGTTGCTGTTCTAGAAGTCTGCTCTCTCTTGTCTTGGAAAAATCATAGAGACCAGCAGAGATGTCCCACACCTGGAGCGAGGCAAGCGTTGCACCCACCTCCAGAAAAAGCTTAAGGATAATATAGTGAGTTGTCAAAGAATGGATATAAGGGATGGCTGGCCTGCCTTGAGTACAGCTTTTAATCATACGAATAGCCCCACCAGTCCCCCATTGTTTTCTTGCATAAGGGGAAGTTATGGATGCTATTACATTACCAAAGAAAAAAAAATAGAGAAACGTGTAATTGCCCCTCTCCATTCTCAATTATATATTTGTAACTATGGTGCAAAACAAAAAATCTTCATGTGCTTAAAATCTGCACAAGATAAAATAAACAGTCACCCCAAGTAATCCATCTGCAATCCAGCCCATTAGAAAAGCTCATGTCAGGATTATAACACTAGATCTGACAGAAAAATCTTCTAGAAAATGTGTGCATGGATGATCAACTTCTAGAAGCTTTTGTCAGCTCTACAGACAATTACTCAGATAGGCCCAACACACCAACCTTCTTTTTTTGCCCTTATCTCAGCCAGAAAATTAACGTTATTAAGTACACAATCTTTTTTCATTGGGCTACACAAACAAAATACACACAGTTAATTAATGCTGCAGTCATTTCTTTGATCTTCCAATGAAAACAAAATTTAAAAGTCATACTACTTCAGCCTAGAAGCTTAGAGTTAAAAAGATTAGGAACTCATCCAGGACTTTGAATCCAAGAATCATTGAGCTGATGTCATTAAAAGAGCTGAATTAGACTTGTAATTATTCCCTTATGAGTTCTGCCGTCTATCTGAGAAAGAAGGGTATTCACTTCTGTCCTCAAAATTGATTTACTCAGTGAAAAAAACAGAAGGGTTGGGGAGGGCAAGAACTTGGTTTTACTGTGCATCTGATAGAATACAAGAAAATAAGTGTCAATAGTGAACAAGATCCCTGCCAGTCAATAGGAGCCACACCTTCTGCTTACATGGCATGGCAGTTTCCCTGAGATGCCCAGCATAAATCCTATCTCCACAGTTCCAGCTGGCTGTCCACTGCTCAGTGCAGTAGCACTTCATTAACATGCAAATGCTTGACAGTTATTGGGCTTAAGTACATCTGCATATTTATAATCAACCATTCCAAACCACATCCCCATTTAAGGAAACTGCTTAATGACACTGAACCTAAAGTCTCTCTCATATCCATTAAACAGCCCGAACCATATTTTTGTGGTGCTTTTTAAAATACTTCTCACATATCTAGGTCAAAAAAATTTGTCAGTCGGTTTGTTCTTTTGTGGCAATCAAACTTTTCTCTCTATTTAACCCCATTTTTCTATTGAAAAGGCAAAAATAACTCAAAAAAAAGTTATGCTTTGGAAATCAATATAAGGTAAATTTATGGCAATAAAACACAAACATCCAGTAAACTATATGTAATGTTTTATCCATAATCTATAAAATATTCACTCAAAATAGACAATCTCTGTATTTTCAAAGCAAAGGTTTGAGAAGCATCAGACAACCAATGCACAGAATTGAAAGTTGCCCCAAAAACCTACAGACTTAATTTCTTTGCTCACAACAATAATTCTTCACATCTAAGGATGACTTCTATGTGTCCTCCAATGTCACATCATTGAAGGCACATATCAAACCCACCATAGACACCCCTACTTCAAGCAGCACATTCTAACCAAAGCATCTGAAATTTTAATGTGAAGTCACATAAATTTGTCCATGAGCTCAGATTTCTCAAAAATTTTCATGAAAATTACGTTTTGTGATAAAAATATTAAAAAAGCCCCTTGCAATAGAATTTATTTTAAGTAGACAAAAACATGCCAAAACCAGCATGTCACAAACCAGCCATGAATATCAGAGACACCTACATGGGCAGTTTCTGCACATGAACTGTAAAACTTGGGGATGCTGTTACAGACAAGAGGTGAGCATGAGCTGTACTTGCATGTGTAAAGAAAGTACAGGTTTGAAAGCCAAACACCACCTCTGTAGAAACCTAATCTGGACAATCCCTGCTATTGGGATTACATAAAAAGTTCCATTGCTTCTGGCCCAATATTTACAGAAATATTTTTAAGGATAACAGTGATGAGGAGAAACTGAAATATCTGAAATACTAGCACAATGATCTGAAGTGTTACATAAATACCACAGTAAAATACAGAAGCATAAGCATTGCAAGCTTCATTTTGCTCATATTTGGATGTATCCATATCCCTGCATCAGAGTCAAGTATGTTCTCAGCTCTCACTGGAATTCTCTAAGAAATATCCAACAAATGAGAAGTGAAGTCCTGGAACAGAGAAGATATGTCATAATAACTACCATTGCACAAAAAATTAATTTACTAGGACAAAAATACAAAAAATCTGAGAAATTGGACCTAAGAATTCACGGTGGGTTTCTGGAGGTTGTCTTTTTGTATTTTAGGTTAATAAAATGTGCAATAAACCCAGATATGCCCAAATGAACAAAATATGAAAAAAATCTAAACAGCATTCATTAAAAACTAAGTATTTTTTTATATACAGGAGCTAAATTTGTCCATATATTTCCCGTTCTAGGTATATGAAATGCTGCAGACCAAGAGTAACTACTACAGCAACACAGATGTACATATTTTCATCTACACATGGGCTGTTGAAGCTCAATTACAGGATAATTCCACATACAATTCACATTATATACTATGATCATTCTCAAAGAAAAGAAAAAAATGAAGAAAAAACATTTTCATGAGAAGACACTTGTATTGTGTACGTAACATGAACTTTGTGCTGTCTCTATACTTTGATTCATTTTTCATAGCTTACAATTAAGAATAGGAATGCACCCAACTAGGATTTCCTTTGTTCCCATTGCCTAAAATTTGGCCCCATTACAGCCAAAAAGATTGAAGGTAGCATTTTAAAAACTCCCAACACAATTTAGCTTTTAAGGCTCTTCTTCAGAGCCATGCTTAGAAACAGTGTCACACTGGAAATCAGTGAAGCAACCTTCAGTGTCCAAACTTTTTATAAAAATATTTGCCTTAGAAATCTTCAATCCATTTGTAATTTCTGAAAGTTTTACCACCAGCCTAGAACTTTTCCCTCTGGTATATATACCTTCTTATAGAGACAACCAAAACGATGGTTTTTTATTGAACAAATACCTCACAAAAAAAAATACTAGAATGCATGGTGGGACGGTTTGTTCTATGAGCAACTGGTTTGGGGTTTTTTGAAGATAAAAAGTTTGATGTTATGGTTTGAGCTGGCCTGTGTACCACTTGGGCATTCATTTTCGTTCTTGTACCAGTTATGACACAGCTGATGAAATAAAGACCTTATTGGAGGTAATATACTAATGGCATCTCATCATCAGGTCAATTTATTTTGTGGCAGCTTACTGTTAAGACAGAGAGCTGGTTCTTACACAGCCCTTTGGTGATGCTTACCTTACCTTTCTACCTCAACCTCCAAGTGAGAGAAATGCTGTCTACATGAGATTTAATATCAACATGACAAATCGCAACTTCCCATAAATGATGAACATAGTATACCAAAATAATACCAGCAAAATGGTGTGGGAGATGCAACATCTCATCACTGAGATCCTCACTAAGTTTCTTCTCCTGTACCTTAGTGGGTGCTTACAACTGAGCTCTCTCTGGTAAAGTAAGAGAAAATAATGGATCAAAGAGACTGCAAAAAAAAATCAATGTCTTGCACTTGGGACAAACCATGACTTCTGAGCTATGTAACATGTGCCCAGTATGGGGCAAAATATAAGGATACTGAGTAGACTTTTTGGAGTAACTATGGTTAAAACAACTTTTTATCAGGAGAGCCAGGTGGAGATGTGCTTGGGAGCAGTCCCTTCTAACTGAGGCTGAGCTATATCTGCTCCTTTCAAGGTTCATCACTTTACTTAAGGTCAATACCAAGGATTTGGAAGACAGATAAAGAAAGAAGCAAGTAAAATATCTGCTCCAAAGAACTACTCCTTAGTTTCTTCCTTTGATATGAAGTGTTAACCAGAGTTTAGGGTCTTTGAAAAGACCCTGAAAAATCATGTTACCCTTTTACACAAAGCTAGCTTTGAAGAACACTGAGTAAAGAATCCCATTTTAAAAAAAGAGCACTCACACTGCCTTGGATTATGTTCTAGTTTATTTCTATTAATGAACATCATTAAAAAAAAAAAAAAAAAAAAAAAAGGTGTGATTATGTAAGGCATAGCCAGGAAACTGATCTACAGAATGCAGGTCAGACCCAAGGCATATCTGACCAGCATACTCTCACCAGCACAGCACAGCTGATAATTTCCCACTATGTGCAGAATACTTTGAATATGCTAACAATTTGAAGAAAATCAAAGTTTAGTACACTTTCTTAGTCTTCTACAAAACTAAAACTTTTAGCTAAACAGCACCCTCAGTTACCAAGTGGGCCAGATATTTTTACTTTCAAAGACCTATTTTCCAGCAAATTAAATTGTTTGGCCTGAGGTTTTGCTTTTCTATAAACATAAACTTCAGTTTTCACAAACAAATGAATTGAAGAATACACACTGCAAAATCCTGGAGGCCTTTACTTTGGGAAGCCTTAGAAGACACTTGCTTTGAATCAGGACCGGCAACATGCCTGTCAGTTATGAACATGCCTACTCTTTCTTCCTATTTTTTTTTAACTCAGAATCTTCTCAGATCTCTCTACCTGGTAGAAAATATTGTGTGCACAGACACTTCGCAAAAATAACCTAAATTTCAAAACATAAATTCTCTAAGTTTGTCTTGGAAGGACTTTCCTTGCAATTGCAACTAAAAAGCTGGTGTTAGGCTGTAGAGGATCACTCTGCTCCTCAGCTAGTGAAATACCACAGAGAATTGCAGGAAAGAATTAATTATTTTGCCCTCATATCAGGGCTGAAACAGCATACAGTTAGTGCAATTTGCTCTTATACTACATAAAGGGAAAACAAAACATCAAATAGCTTGTCAGTTTAAAGAGTGTTTTCTCTTTGAGGGGAGGGAGAGGTGAGAAGGGGTGTACATGTAAATGAGGCAGAGAAACTACAGAGGAAAAAGATGCAAGCAAATAATTAAAATCTGTATCATAATGCCTACATACAACATGCCCACTGAGATTACAGGACCAATATTGATTCTAGCATCAAGCTTTTCAATCTTACATTTTACAACTTAATAACTTTCTTTTAAAATATGTTCTTCATGTGTAATCTCTATTATAGCACAATGGGCCCAAGATGACTTTTCAAACAAAGATAGACTTTTATCAAAGAGAAAGTTTGATATAAAGATAGACTTTTATCAAACAGAAAACTTCTTTTAAACTCTGATCCCAGCACTTTGATGTGATCCAAGCAGTTGAATGTCTGAAACCACACAGTTTCATTTCAGCTTGCCCAAAACCAGAAGTTCTTCTGCATGTTATGGCGTACACCTGCCTAACGAGCTACATGGCCAGGTGTTAAAAGACAGATTCATGTTCTGGTTTGACCTGAGTAAAGTTTTCAGTTTTCAGGTGACACTCCTGAAAGTATTTACTTCTATATTCAAAGGCAGTATTAAAAAAGGGGAAATGGTCTTCTGATGTGGGGAAGGTATTTATTCCCTAAGCATTTTTACCTGTGTTTTGTTTTTCTAATAAAATCAGGACTTTTGACTTGGTAAGAAAGAGATTTCTTCAAAAAAAGGAAAAGCAGCATCTTTATTAAATCAAAACAGATTTGGACACTTGTCATTCTCCAAAATGCAGATGATTATGAGGCCTAAGACAAGAAGCATAAGCTTAGCAATGTTATTTTTTTTCTCAAGGCTCTGGCTGTCTCATATGTCAGACAGGCATGTGTGTTATGCACATCCAGCAGGGGACAAAGATCAGAAATTTAAAGGAGCTGTTTGTGATTTTGGATGGGATGTGGCACACAGATGAAAGAGCAAACATTTTTCCCCTTAGTTTAATGCTAGCACTAGATTCCTAAATTAAGCCCAGCAGGAAATAAACATCCACCACAGATTTCAAAAGCTATCTCACATCTTTGTATTAAAACGTGTTATTTTAAGAGTCCCAAATGTTGCATGTCTGATTTTTATTAAGTCCAGAGCCAACATAGGAAGTGTTATTTGACTTTAGTTTAAAAGAAGGCAGAAAATATCAGTGGACAATGGGATGTAAATTGCAGGAAGCCAAAGCAAAATTTAAGAGTATCAGATAATGGGCCTGATGTTATTATCTATAGGAATAAGAAGGCCACAGGATTCAAAAAACTACTTTGATGACCTTGAGAGCTCACTCAGACTACAGAATATCAAGTTAGCAAATTTTCCAGGGCGATCGGAGGGACAACAGTCTCAATTTTTCTCTTCCAAACAAACTGGGGGCATGTTTCTGATATGCATTTCTGATTTCCTTCTACACTAAATACCTACAAATACCTACAATGTTGTACTCCAAAGGAGAACAAAATAAAACACCACTCCACATGTTCCTCACACATTTCATGTGTGTAGTTCTTGGTGAAAAGAATAATTCTGTGGCCATATACCAATGCAATTAAAAGTTCCAACTCTGAAAATTCCTTATACAAAGTCTAGAAGAACAAGGATAGGATTTTCCCCAGCTCAGTCACAATACACTAAGCTTTTATTTTGGAGTTTGCAGATACTATTTTTTTTTCCTTTTCTCTCCCACTGACTTTGATGATGTTTTGGGATTAAATCAAGGAGTAGACAGTTCCCATGAGATGAAAGACATAACTGCAAAAAAACCCTTACTTAGAAGATTAAAAAAAAAAAAAAAACAAAAACAAAACAACCTCTAGGAGTTTGTTATGTATTTATTTAAAGAAACACTCCCTTGAAGGGGCTTAGAGTTCAATATTTTAAATAAGTTTCTGTTTTATTAATTCTAGCTGGAAATACAATGCCTTTTTTAATTGCCAAGCTGATCAAAATTATAACAGGACATTCCCAAGTAGACTAAATGTATTTTTACAGGCAGAAATAATAGCTCTAAGTTCTTCTGCAACCAGTGCCAGTAATAAAACCTAAGCTTCTCCCATTTATGGCCAATTACAATTCCCAGCAACCCTTACTCCAATGACACCATTTCAACAAGGTTCCACACATCCCATCTGGGCACAGGGGCAGTCCTACTATGGCAAAGCCTGAGCCATGGTTCAGGAGGTTCAGCCAACCTCTCAGGCCACACTGAGCACAGCCCTGGTAGGCTCACCCTCAGAAAGGACTAATTTATCTTCCTCTTCTAGCCAGTCCCATATTTCATAACATTTTTATTGCTTTCCTCTTCCAACTCTGCCCAAACCTCCGAAGACCAAGACCTTAATAACCTCCAAAGGTTATTGGGAGAAGGGATGAGGCAGAAGAGGTACAGAGGGAGGGAAAAAAAAAGAACAAAAAGGAGACAGGAGAAATAAAAAGGGAAAAGAAAGGTCTTGTTTTCTTTGGGAAGTAGGCGAAAGACTTTGACAGCAGGCAGAATTGTGTGCACATGAATGAGCTTTCTCACACTCCTGAGTCAGCTGACCCAGAGGAGAAAGAAGACCTTTGGTTTCTGCTCCTGACATCACTTCTGCATGCAGTGTAAGCCAAGCTGATTTATGTTTCTATTTGTGCAGGCTTAGAATAAGCCCATAGTAACTTACATACATCTTCCACATTGTGGACAAGAGTAATTTATTAGGGACAACAGGCTTTGAGATCCCTGGGTAAAAAAATGCAAAGAACTAACTCAGTAGTTTCTAACTCAGGGCCTGATTGTCATCAGCAGATTCACAGGCTACTTCAGGTACCTACATTCACCAGCTTGTGTCTCCCAGTTACTGGTCTCATTTTAAGTTTCCTTAACTTGAAAAATCCACCTCTGTGAGGTTTTGGCTGTGAGGCTGATGAGGTATTGGATTTACTATGAACTCAGGTTAAAAATTGTGCAGGACCTTAAGAAAATGCTGACAAAACCAGAAGCAAATACCAGTTAACATCCAGAACTCTTCTCATAAAAGGCCAGTGAAACTACACTTAGAACTCCCTGAATGTTTCAACCTACAGGTGTAATAATTTGGCCCATCTTTGCAAAAGATGACTTCATCCTTTGCAAGTTTTCTGTTCACATACATTATAGTAAAAACCATAAAAATTATGTTTGCTGTTCTTTGCCAATTTCAGAATCTAGGAAAGAATCTTTCTTCCTTTCATTACATTTCTTATCTTGTTAATCTGCTTAAGTTCATATTTCTCTACAACCCTAAAATGCAGATTTATCCCTTTATATTTGATCCTGTTTTTCATTCCAATCACAAAGCTATTCTGCAGGCTTTGCTTTCAAAATGTGCCCAAATACTATGAAGCAGTAGCACTATGTTAAATTAGTCCAAAAGTGTGAAATACAGAATTGTTTTTAAACATGATTTGCTTTTGTTTTCAAAAGCGGGTGTGACATAACTGCTATTTATCACGCTGACTGATGTCATTGCATTAACATGGGCTGTGGCTGTTTCTTGGACACTTCTGTGCTCAGTGGTCTTGCATTTAAAATATAAAAAATGCAGTTAAAATACTTTTAAAATTACAAATGTGAATTATAACAGTTCTCAAGGAAATTCTGGTTTATTTTTAATGCTGCACTACCAAAATATTTGTCACTGGAAGCAGTGAAATGTTAGAAGTTTGGTATCATTACCTCAGCATATTCAGGAATTTAAACTGATCAAATTATGGAATTGATTTTTAAAGCTTCAGCTTAGGGAAGAAAGAAGGAGATGCCTGGGAAAAAACCATCCGTTCCATCTGCAGAGTGGAATTGATTATATGTTCTGGATGGCTTATGCTCTAGGACTATAAAAAATTTCAGGTTACTTTGGTTGCTAGAGGAGCTATTAGTCAGCCTGAATTATTGACATATTTTTGTGTAGTGTAGCTGCAAATACCTCCCTCAGTTTTCTTTTTCACTCTCAGAATGTAAATATTCAGAGCTATCATGGAAAGGAAGGTCAGAAGGTTCAACATAGGAACAAGCTATTCCAGAATGTAAGATTCCACCAAAACTAAACTTTTATTTTGCAGATTGTACACAGGAGAAAGTTTACATCTCCTCTTCCATTAGCTGCTCTTAAGATAATTTAATATCAATATATATGTAATACATCAAAATTAAAAAAATATATCCAAAGACTGTGCCACAGTGTCCAGAGAAGCTGTTATAACCTTCATTGGATGCTTACACACCAAAGACTAAAAGGATTCACTGGGCAGCAGGAAACTATGAAAACAGAATTTAAGAAAACATTAGGATTCTCCAATTCTATCATATCTATGTAATGGGAGATACACAGACTTAAAACCAGGCAATTTAGGAAGCCTAACACACTTCATCTTTGTTCCAAAACACACATCATGACTAATACTAAAGTTCACTGAAAGAACAAAATAAAAGAAAAAACATAAACTATTTTTCTTTATTTATTTTTCTTTTTTTATTTTATATACTAACATCCAGTCCCGTAGGACTTGACTACACTCTTTCCAAAAGAGGCCATTCCCTTTCAATATTCTGAATCAATCATGATAGCTGAACAAGTGATCATTAATTATTTGGCCTTACTCTTACTATTCAGTGTGAAGTCCCATGTCTTGTTTACCATGTACTGTTCAAAGCCTGATTTGAACAATGAATTATTCATTTGCTTGTGGGTTTTCCTACAGTGCTCATCACAACATCTGAATGCATTACAAACATTAAGTGACTCATTTTCACATCATCTTTGTGTGATGATATGAATGATATCATTGTATGCACATTACAGAAGCGGGGGCATGACACAGGGAGACTAAAGCATCTGTTAATTCCAAGTACACAAATGGAGGCTTGCAGGGGCAAGTTTCTTCAAAATACTTACATTTGTCACACCATTCCAGCCAGCTTCAGTAGCAGATGCAGATCATAACCAGAGATGGTCTCAGAGCAGGTCTCTAGAAAATGAGGAGGAAAATCAGAATTCCCTTATCACATGAAGATATTTTGGTTTTTAACTATACTGTACATTAGATTTGATGAGTCAAAAATGAGACAGTGGAAGGAAAGAAATTCTTAGAAGGAGCTGTTACACTGCAGAGGTATAAAAGAAAGTGAACAGTAAAAACTCAGATATAACAGATGCACCAATGCACAATAAGAATTTGCACTGTGCTGCTTTTTCAGAGACCATCTTATTTCAAAGGATATGTCTTTTTCATTAAACATAAGGGAAACAGAGTGATGAAGGATGAAGAAAAGGCTGAGGTGCTTAACACCTTCTTTTCCTGTCTTTCACAGTCAGAGCAGTTGATCTCAGGCTGTCCAGCTCCCTGAGCTTGAAGAAGGGAGCAGAATGAAGCCCCCATAGTCCAAGGGGAAATGTTCAGAGACCCGCTATGCCATTTAGACATGTGAGTTCATGGAGCCAGATGGAATCCACCCAAGGCTGCTGAAGAAGCTGGTGGAGGTGCTCACTTGAGCCGCTTTCCATCATTTATCAGCACTCCTTGCTAACTGGGAATTCCCATTGACTGGACGTTAGCAAATGGGATGCCCATCTACAAGAAGGGCCAGGATCTGGAGAACTACAGGTCTGTCTGCCTAACCTTGATGCTGGGGGAGGTCATGGAAGATCAGCTTGAGTGTCATCATGCAACATGTACAGGATATCCAAGGGATCAAGCTCAGCCAGCAAGAGTTTATGAAAGGCAAGTCCTCCTTGGCCAAACTTATCTCCTTCTGTGACAGGGTGACAGGCTTAGTGGAAGAGGGAAGGCCTGTGGATGTTGTCTGCATGGATGTTAGTAATTCCATTGCCACTGTTTATCACAGCCCTCTTTTGGAGAAACTGGATGCTAATGGATTGGATGGATTCTGTTCACTGAGTAACACACTGGCTGGGTACCCCGGCCCAGACAGGGGTGGTGACAGGCCAGTCCTGTTTAGTATCTTTATTGAGGACCTGAACAAGCAGACTGAAAGCACTCTCAGTAAGTCTGCAGGCAACCCCAAACTTATGGGGTGGGAGTCTCAATCTGGGGGACGGCAGGAAGTCTCTACAGAAGGATCTGGACAGGCTGGATTGATCAGCTCAGGACAGTTGTATGAGGTTCAAAAAGGGGAAGCTCTGAGTCCTGCACTTGGGTCACAATAAGCCCAGGCAGTGCTACAGGCTGGGGTGGTGGCCAGAAAGCTGCCCAGCAGAAAAGAACATGGGCATGCTGGTTGACAGCAACTGAACATGAACCAGGGGGGGCTCAGGTAGCCAAGAACACCATTGGCATCCCGGTGATGATCAAAATTATAACAGGACATTCCCAAGTAGACTAGATGTATTTTTAGTCTATTTTTAGTATCAGGAACACTGTGGTCAGCGGGACCAGAACAGTGATTGTCCCCCTGTACTTGGCTGCGGTGAGGCCCGAGCTCAAGTGCTTTGTTCACTTCTGAGCTCCCGCCACAAGACATTGAGGGCCTGGAGCCTGTTCAGACAAGGCAATGGAGTTTGGGGAGGGTCTAGAGCACAAGTCTGATGAGAAGCAGCTGAGGGAGCTGGGGGTGTTTAGCCTGGAAAATAGGGGGCTCAGGGGGTCCTCTATTCCTCACTACAACTGCCTGAAAGGAGGGTTTAGGTAGGTAGAGTTGGTTCCTTCTCCCAAGAGAGAAGGCCTCACTGCACAGCCAGGAGCATACCAAGACTGCCATCAGAGTTTTTAAAAGGCTTGGGACTATGTGTTTAAACAATAGGGACCATCTTAATCTTTCCTTGTTGGATGTAATTCACTCAAACACATCTGACGTCACTTAAATATAATTTAAAATCTCCACATGCTAGTTGTAGGTATAGTTTCTACTATGACAACTTCTTCCACAGTTTGATCCTTTTCCCAGTGTCTAAACAAAACTGTACATCCAGACCATCTGCCATTTTACTTAGAGTTCCAATAAATAGCTATCCTTACAGAGGGTTTACCTTTCTACAAGTGAAAACAGTTCCAAATGGTGCTTAACTTCCCTAAGTGGCAGACATGAAGACAAAGCTGCTGTAGTGGAAAAAATCCTTTCACAATTACTGTACTACAAAAATAAAGGGGTTTCTGCTTCAATTCCAATAGCCATAGTATTTCCATGAGAAACACACCTGGATATGCAAGGCAGCACATGTTTTGTGTTCAGCAACTGTAACACAACCCAACAGGCTGCTAGTTATGGACCAACACTGATTTTTCAGAAGTGACCCAGAACCTGTTCTCAGTTCTGCAAAAGGTCTCTTACAGACTGTTATTGGAAGATATCTTCTTTCTTGCCTTCAAAAATCTGATTTAATTACAGTAATCCAATTCAAATTATAGAGGAAGGGCAAGCGGGTTTGTCCTAAACACACTTGCAGTGTCTGTTTTTTCATGGTTTTCCAGACAGCCTGGGAAAACTACCTCTGAATTCAGTAATCCAAATGAATTAGCCACAAACCCAAATGGCTCCTCTAGTCTTTGGAGAAGTCCCCATTCATGACTCAGGAGAACAGAATTCAACACTAAAAGTAGTGGTGCTACCACAGCAGAAACAGGCTACTTCTGTGAAAGGCTTTTGAAATCACCTGGAATGCCTGTCATACAGCTGACAGTATCACTGTCACACACCAGACATCAGTGCCAGATGTACCAGTTAATTCTGAATCAAGGTCTAATGGGAGGGTTTTTCTCCCTGTGGGAAGGCAGAATGTCTAGGAGAAAACGTAAGGAATTCAGCCGGGAGGCAAATAAGACAGTCTCTCAGCGTTTATGTGTTATCATTTTCTTGACTCCAATGCTTCAATTTCTGTCAGTCACTGGTTTTTAAGAGGCTGAGTTTAAAATGCTAACCACTGCTGAAGTCACAGGCCAGCCACCAGGCCACACTGACACTAAACCTGCTGGAGAGGAGACAGCATGGAAGAACTACGCCCCCATGGCCATTTCTGCTCAGGACTTGCCCAACTCTTACTAATTCATGTCACTCATGGTTGCATGGTTGCTGTGTCTTCATATAAAATTTTCTCCCTTTTTTTTTTTTTTTTTGTTTCATTACATATTACACTAAACTAAAATACACTTTGGCTTAAGTAGATCAAAATAGTAAAATTTTGGAAAATAAACTTATCTCAAAAATTCAGCTCATCCCAATTTTATATAATACACACTCTTAACCCGTCTACAGGCTTTAGGCTTGTCAGGATTTCCCAAACACCATTTTTTTCTTATATCTGACTGTTTCAGAAGCAAAGTTGACGAGTTACCAGTGAGCAAGCCCAGGAAGAAATCAGATCTGAGCATTTCCTATCCAGAAGAATGGAGAAGCTAAAGCAATAAACGTAAATTGAGGGTTTTATGATAAGACTGAGATCCCAAAGACTACAGTCTGTGCTTAAGCCTGAGAGAGAAGAGACAGGAGAAATAGTTCAAGACTCAAGAGTGTAAACTGGTTTACACAAGAGTCACCAGAAGGTAGTTTTAACTGGAACAAACAAGGGCAAATACCAGTTCCACTGTAGATGTCTATGAAACACCAATTAGTTTAGTACATTCAGACAAAAATTCTGCAGCACAGGCATTTGACACTTATAAATCATGTAAAAATTGTATTTGTGCTGAAATCTGAATTTGCAGTTACTTTATGTTCACCACAACATTTGTAAACAAAAGAATTTCTTAAAAGAATTCAAATACCTGCTAATTCATAATTATGTAAATAGTTTCACTATGCACTGGTATTCAGTAATAAAAAAAAATCATTTTCTAATGCAGTCCTACTCTGACAAGAGCATTCATCTCATTTAAAATTTCTATATTACATATATATTTTCTCCCTTCAATACATACTTCAGGTTATGGTTTATGTCACACTGTCATTTAATATAAATCAGCTTCTGCTTAGGGTGATAACTAGAGGATACTGGAATAAAAAATTATCATTTCTCTCTATCTACTTAATTTAAAAAATTTTATTTGAAAAAAAAACCCCAACAACATTATTAGAAAGCAATTTATATATTGGGCTCTTAATTTGACAAAAAAAATTGTGTAGGCAGTTAAAATATTGTAAGCAATATCACATGGTTTTAATAAACTACTTGGAAAACTCTTCCATAATATCCATATAAATAAATATGGATTAAAAAAATAAGGTAAATATATAAACCTCAAGACTTACTGAGTTTGAATACAGTAATTTTGCAACTGTGTTTTAACATGGAGCCTAGGTCCCGTGGCTGTGACAGATTGAGCACTACAGAAACTTTACTCTTCCCCTCAGCAGCTGCTAGAAGATCACTCTAATGGCTCCCTTAGGCTGGGTTCAAGGAGCAGCACCAACACCACTGGAAGGGCTGCAAAATTTGATACCTCCTTTTGTAGCCCACTTCCCTCAGGCCAAACTGCAGAGCTTTCACATGAAGGAGTGAAGGGAATAAGAAGGAGCCTTTTGTCTGTCTTATACACAACAAATAAAAAGGATTTCCAGTCTCACAGTAGAGAAAAACACCTTCCTGTCCCATCAGAGGTTGCAAGGCTGTGGCCCTACTGAGTAAGCCCCTGAAGGAAGAAGCTTCTCATTAACTGTGAATGTAGTAACAATGCTAATTCATGAACATTCAAACCACACCAACAAAACAGGAATGAGAATGGCCTAAAAATCTTTATTCTTCAATAGAATTTTTAACACATTTTTTAAAAGATGTTCGTGCATTTTCTCCATCATCTCTCCCCTGAAATGTTATAATAAAATTCAGTCTTAGTGTCAATATTGTTCACTCCTCTCCCTAAAACTGGAAGCGCTTGAAAGAAACTTTGGTCTTTGTAAAAAGGAGCAGCAAAGCTTCACAGAATTGTTCCTCTCCAGGTGCAAAGATCACAAATACCAACCAATATCTAGAGGCTACAATCCTAGACTGAAGCTAGATTAAGTGCTTTGGAAAATACTCACTTCATGTTTAAAATTAATTTTTTTAAAAAGCCAGCTAGTGACTGATTGGAAAAATGCTGGAAATGTGCCAGGTACTCCATTCAAAACACCTTGAAACAAACTGCACCACTGGCTATATTTGGAAACCATAAAAAGCTGCAAAACTAAAACCATATACTTGTAAATATACATGTTCAGCCTTCATGGTTTTCAAAGGAAGTAAGTACAGATAAACTACAAGGAAAACATACTTGGGTTGGGTATGAATGTGGTTTACATCTGTTACTGGTTAATTAACTCAAACTTTACTCACAGTTGAGTTTCAAAAATGCAGGGACACATGTTAAATACATTAGATATTTTGGAGCACTGAACAGTCCTAAAATCCCAAAATCCAACTGGTAAGTCTTTCAGAAGCCTTGTAGAAACACCTTGCTTGGTTGGAACACTTAGTGAGTTAGGCATGAACCCTGTCAGGGAAGCTGGATCCTTATTCCAGTTCCCATCCATTTACTCTTGTCTCAAGTCAGTCACCCACAGGCAGTCTCATTCTGTCTCAGAAAAAGGACACTTGATGTCACAGACTTGCTCAAGTAATGCACATAACCAAAGCCAGGAGACAACATATCTCCGTGTTTCTTGACCTAGGTTTTATTTGCACCCAGAAGTCACAATGAGCTTCACATACATACCTTTCAAAACCAGCAAACAGATTTTTCCCAAAGTAGACTTTGGGAAAAGACTTTACTGTTTAACCTAAAGCACAGTTGTTGTTTTTTTTTTTTTTTTAAATGAGTCCATCTATTTTACTATCATTATGAATGTGCAAACAGCAAAACTGTGTTAAAGCAAACTGTTGAAATGGTTGTATCCTTACTCTAGCAGCTATTTTTAACTTAGCTAAGAAGTTAAAGCTAGCACTACTATGTATTCAGTAGAGGACATGCTGGCTACCTGGTCATAATACTAACCTGTAACAGGGATTGTTATAAGGCAATAGCTTTCCATCTCCAGAACCTGATTTCCCATTTTTCATATACGAAATAATAGCTATAAAATGTCACTAAGACAGAAAGAAAATTATGTAGCATCATGATCACCTGTCATCTCCTTGAATATCATTCATATATATCTAAACTTTCAAACAAAAAAGGAAAGATCTGATTGTAAAAGATGGGTCATAGTAACAGACAACTTTTTTTTTTAATTCTCTTAGAATTCCTCAGAGGTGTTAATTTTGATGCAAGCTCTTTAACCCTAAGAAAATCTTCTACCATCTGTGTCACTTGGTATTGATTGTTGCTGAAAAAACAAATGGGAAAAAGAGAAGTTCTCAATACTTGTATCAGCATTCTGAGAGCTAACTATAGGACACTACAATTTATTGATCTCTTTTTACTACAATATCACATCTACATTTCAGAATTGTATCAAGGGGTAACTGTAGAGGATTTCAGAACCAAAAAAATAAGAAAAGAAAACTACTCCAAAACCTAAAACCAAAAAATAGAGTCAGTCAAAAATGGTTCTATTACCTGTTTTTCCATACACTCAATATATGAATTTTGGAAAGATAATCAAGTGCTGCTTCTTTTTTTATTTTCTTTTTTTTTAAGGCTAACTGTTTTAGATTAGCAATTCTCACTGACATCAACACTCAGCCATTTTAAAGGAGGAAGCTACTTTCCTCCCTCAGCTTTCCCTCGTGAAGTCACCTGGTTGAGTTATGAAATCCTGTTAAAGAGGTCATTTAAATAAGACATAAATCAATAGAAAAAAGGTCAGCTTTCCTGCACAGATGTCATTGCTATTTATATTGAGTGCAAACCCCAACGATCACAAGTTCAGAAAATTTATACTGCAACCCAATCCTCACAGCCCGTTGTCAGCTGATAGCTCTTTGTTAAGCAGAGCAAAACCCCCATCAGATCCTGACAGTTTTACAGGGCTCCTAGCAAGATTTTCCAGCAATAAGACACAACCAGGCCTCACAGTCTTGTTCCTCAACATAAGCTGGTGTGAACTCATCTTTGTGCTATGCTCCAGTGATGCTCTCTGAGCCCCATGAGGTCAGATAATTCTGAGCACTCTGGTCCCTAAGAGATCTCCAGGCACACGAGGATCATCTTGAAAAGGAAATATTTAAGTGCAGACGGAAACATCCATGTACCTAACTTAGCCAGAACAAAGCCATGGTGCACCTCACTACCTTCCAACACAGCACTCAGTGAGTGAGTGCCCTCCCACCAGACTTTATTTTGCTGTGTTCATTGACTATGCAGGCTCAGCAGTGTTAGCAGGAGGGAGTTACAGGCACAGCAGACAAATGAACTGGGGGAAAAAAATCCCAGGCTTACACGTCTCCCAGGGCTGAGCAGGGATGATGAGGTGCAGAGCTGCAGATGCAGCTGCTCCCTGAAATGCACTGTTAGATGTGCAGCCTGCTGAGCAAGAAGCTGGAGGCAGCACAAAGTTCCAAATCATGGCAGCCAGGCAGGTGTACCTAGAAACCTCTTAGTGCTTCTTCTCACCGCTTCAGTCAAAAGCAAGGGAGATATGTTGTCCCACAGCATTCTAAGCCTTAGATCTGAGCTGTGATAATCTAATAGATCATTTGTTACTTCCTCCCCTTCTCCATGCTCCCTCCCTCGCAGCAAATCAAATTGTTTCAACCCTGTAACACATATCCTATCTCACTGGAAGGACACATATCCATACGGATGCAATGTTTATTTGAAATCTCAACAGGATAAAGGTGTTGTGGTAACAGAATGGTTTCCTTTCCGCACAGAAAGTGAAAAGACCCACCAAGTACTCAAAAGCTTATCACAAATCTAGTAAAAATTGTATTCATAAAATAAAAATTCTGATCACTAATACTACAAATTTTACCCTCATCCCAAAACAAGTATGTTAGAATACAGGAGTATTTCTGCCAAAATCTTTCTGAATCTGAATGCTACTTGCTGAAGTATCATTAATATGCTTCCATCCAGTAGCACAGGAAATGAATTGTATCTGGTCTGCATGGAATTCTAAAACTTATGCACATATTTATCAGTCTTGTCCTACATGCATAAATCTACCTTTACAATTTCTGAAAAACACTGATAAACACAGCTTAGGAGACAAGAAAGTTACAAAAAAATGAAAAGGGATGAATTTACATGGGAATTTACTGTGTCTGCAGGTCATACAAATGGACCCAATTTTTTCCCACAATTAAATCTATGGTGTTATCAAGACAATCAGTTTATTTTAAGACTGTCAACCCAATATATAAATTTCCTTTTGTGCTTGAAATGCCTTTATCAGATAAGATAGCTTTTGTTTAAACTACTATTTTCAGCCTTTGCTTTGAGGGTTTTGAATATACACAGTGAAGTAACTTGAGATTTCCTACCCTGTTTTAAAATGTGTTTCTTCTGTCTGTTTGTATTTTGTAATTTCCTGTCAAATAACCTCACCATAACTAACTTTCCTTGCTCCAACCCACTTTTTTTTTTTTTTTTTTTAAAGCCATTCCCACTTCCTGAGGATGGTAATAAAACACTGATTACATTCGGCTGTTATCTGTCTTTTCTTCCCCTGCTTCCCCCTCTCTCACTCCCTTTGTCAAAGGCAGCACTCAGGTTTCAGCTCTTCACGGCCTGAGAGCGGCACACAACCAGGAGAGGAAGCAAATCAGACTGCAGGAATCCAGATTCATTAGAGTTTATTGGGTCAATCAGCAGCTGGAGCAGAGCCAGACAATTGGGCTGTGCAGCCCCTGTAGTCTGGATGCATGGCTCTCCTTCCAGAGCCGAGCGCAGGGCACACGTCGGCACCGCGCCTGGCTGCCTGCTGCAGGGGAAAGAAAGAGGGAAAACCAAGCAGCAGCACCTTGCTGCTTCACATCAGTCACCACCAGCTGGAGAAAAAAGTTTGTTTAGCCAAATTCTGCTTCATTAAGCATGAAGCTGCTGATACTTCCAAGTCTCATTAGTTTTTGCCAATTCCTACCAAAATCCAGTTTGTTAAAGTATCACCACACAGAGCCTTAAAGACTATTCAACTTCATCTGAAATTCTTGAACCACTTCTATTTCTCTTTGACTGCACATTTCTGTTTCAGCCAAGCTTAGTCCCCACTTACTGCTCTCTCTCTCACTCTGCTCCCCCTTTTCACTACCCACAAGAAGTCAACCCTACCTATTTCAGCAGTTCCTCTTTTCCTCCTTTCCCATGACTGTAAACTTGTTGCAAACACAGGCTAAAGCCACAGTACTCACTTCCTGTCTTCCAACTCTATACTGGATCGTGTCCAGCCCAGTTTTTGCTGTTTCCCTTTGAATGAAAGTGGTTTCACCACAGTAATTCATGATCTCTTCCTGGGCAAATCTCAAGGATCTCACTCCTACACAGCCCTTCTGGCATCGCTGGTCATCATCCTTGCTCTGACATGTTGTCCTCACTGAATTTCAATTCAGTCTCCATCTTTCCTATGATACTTCTCTCTTCGGGGCAGCCCACTACATTGATGGGTACTTCTGAAACTCTGCCACTGCCACAGTATTCTTCCCAGTTTAACACAGTTAGGATGTCTCTTTAGGACTCACCTCTGATGGTTCAGATTCCATTTAAAGATTGCCAAAGCAGTCTAAGGTGGTCTGGAAGGAATAGAAGAGGCACACAGACCAGGAGCCTTACATCAGATTGAGAAGCTTATGAAATCATGTTGTCACACACTCCTTTTCACCTTCCAAGACATGCACTTAAACACATGTATCATTTTATCTCCCAAATTTTTAACTCTACATTTTGCCACAAACATAAATTAACTTCCCCTAACACTAAAAGCCTTCCCTACTATTAAAACTTCTTCCTCTTCTTCAATTGATGCCAACTCTGGGAGTTGCATGCATGCACAGCAAATTTAATGTCACTTGTGATATTTCATTCTCTTTATCCTAGTATTAAGTTCAGTCATACCCTTTCAGTCATTTTCTTCCAGTCTCAGCATCTTAAAGCTCTAACTCTGTACTTTATTTTAACCAGTCTGACAGCATTGTCCCCTTGAGTGTCCCAAAAATGCCACTGCCTTCTGACAGGGCAGAAAAGGTACAACAGCCGGTCATGTTACCATCTACATTCAGCCAGAAAACCTCCAAGTAAACCCTTCAGTTTCCTAACACGGCATCACATTTAAGGTTCTTTTCACACCCTCTTCTTCAACTTTTCCCTAAAGTTTACATACTTTAAACCTTCCTGAACTGATGCAGTGATAGTCAAGAACCACAATGTGAAGCAGTGCAACACCACAAAACTACTCCTGTTCCAGACAGCAGACACAACTAAGCACAAAGCATAGAGCCCAGAGCTGGGCAGTGGGTGTTGAAGGATCTGCTAAAAATCCTTGTACTCCTACCTTCAATTTCTGAGTGTGCGCTTATACAGTTTATCTATTCTTATGTGGTTCAGAAGCGCTGCCATGTTCAAGCTTTCTTTCCATCACATTCAGATATTTTTCTCGCAGTGGTCACCACATGAGTTTCCTCAGACAGATATGAGAGGGGTTGGCTTTTTCACACAGAGGCCACTTCTAAATTATGCTTAATCCCTGCATGAGCAGCAGTGCTACATATTAGTCCTCTTGTTATTTGAAAGTTATTTATATGGCTCAAATATTATTTTTCTATGTGTATAAACATCACTTGTTAGCTTCCATTCAGACTGAGTTCTAGCAACTCTAACTTTCACCCTTTTCTGACAACTTCTCCTTCCTCAGGACACAAAATTCAGACTGCTGGAGTACTTGCAAAAGCTCCCAGTTTCCGCACTCTTCAGGTCCATGATGAGTTCTCAGTGCAGCCAACCAGCACGGCTAGCAGCTTGGCAAACTCAGGTTAGCTATCTCTCAAAGACAAATTTTAATTAAGGATAAACTTTTAATCCTCCCTTCATTTTAATTACATCAATTCCTGATCACTTGATCTTAAGTTACTTCCCAAGTCTAGATTTTCTATGATCTCATTATTAGCTGCTAAAACCAGAACAGATACTCTTTTATTCACTATGTCCTTTCTTGTTATGTTTGTGGGGAGGGGGTAGGGTGATTTGGGGTTTTATTAATGATCTTTCACAGTTACACTCATGGACAGTCTAGTACTTTTTCTTACTGTTCTTCCTGAACACAGCAAGTTCTTTTCCAGCAAGATTATTATTCTGCTATGCACCTATTGATCTCTACAACATTTGTCTTCACAGGTAGTTCAGATTCCCCTTCTCTAACCATCTGGCATTTAAGTACAAACCTTTTCCTTGTTTTTAACTGACCACAACCAATCACCTTGTCAAGTTAAGCACAAACCTTTTATTAAATGACCTGATGGTCCAGTTAACATCACTGTCATTTCTATCACTTATACTCTTCTTTCGTTATCCATTAATATATCTTCTTCCTTTTTCACATCCTACACACTAAAGCCAGGCATGAATATCATATGACCATCTTCAGACCCTTTCCCATCCTTTCTTGACATATTCAACTGTTGTAACAGCCTCAGCAAAAATTACTGCCATTCCTTACAGCGACACAGACTATCCCTTAAAAAATATTCTAATTTCTTGAATGTAACCCAGAAATCCAAGCTTTTCTTTCATCTGCCAATCTGCCTTCTCTAGGAGCTGAGAGATTTTGATCACCAGAATCCTGATTTTCTGCAGAAATCATGGCAAAAGTGTAAATGGGAAGGGATCTGCATATCTTGATGAGGTTTTCCTAAGAAAGAGAAAAACCACTGAAGTTCCACTTTAAACTGTAGCAAAAATCTGAGGGAAGAAAGTACCACGGGCTGATGGAGAGCAAGAGTCAGTCTTCAAAAATTGTACAAATTAAAGATAAAATAAAGATAGAATGTTAGGTGCTTCTAAAATAAAGTTTATTTTTGTTTAAGGCAGTATAAAGTATAGGGAAAGTATAGGGAAATCTAGAATAAAAATAATTAAGGTAATAAGGCTGGAAGTCTTTCTGTAGAAGCCATTTAAAGGGACAACAACAGGATGAAAAAACACATGCCAAAACCAGAAAATAACAAGGCAGACAGAGAGAATCTTAAGGTGAAGAGAGATGGGGCAAGAGCTTTAGCAGTTTCTTCTTAAGTCCTCAAGTATCCAAAAACACCAGATAACTTTTTTTGCAAAAGACGCAAATAGAAAAGTCAAACTGAAGGTGACATTGGTCAGAATTTTGATCTGTAACCTAAGCCTAAAAGAATTGGTGTAATCATCACTAGGAAATATCACAAACACATCTGAGTCATCAGAACAGGAGGTACAGAGAGTAAAGGGAAACCTGCAGAATTATTCTTACACTGAAAGCCATGTGTAGAATATTCTCACAGAGGTACATGGTGATAGAAGGAAACAAGTCATAAAAGTGTAGGGAAAATATGCCTGTTTTAAAAGTAAAAGGCATAGTGTCTGCTGAAGGTGACTAAGGGATTCTCAGTAGTCCTTAAATAATTAATTAAATATTCACATATCCACTTATATGGTTTTTGTTTCCAAAATCTGCAGCAAAATCATGCCACAGCTTATGCTGACGTTCTGTAGAACAGATCTGACTGTTCAAAACCTTTGAGACTTGTTTCTGCCATGCGATAATTCCACAGAGCTAAACTGGCTTGTCAGTATAAAGTGAATAATTTTGCTTAGACTGCATCCCAATACCTGTGGGGTCTGTCCAACTGAGTTCCCCATAGGGACACAGAGCTGCTGAATATTTCTTATGTTTACCATTGGAAAAAGTTTGTGTAATACCAGTTAAAGTGATATTTACCAACAGAATAAACATGCAGAGGGATTCAGCACTTGTAGTCTGTAATGAAGCGCAATGTATCACAGCAGAGACATCGGCCCAGTGCCTAACTCTACTTGAAGAAAGAGTGAATAGTTTAACTTCTTTCTAAAGATGAAACCTCTGTAATTCCCAGCAGAGTAAGTCTATGAGGTTTAAATAAGTTCTCAAAGAAAAAGCTGTAGATTATTTCACATCACTTGCTGTCAGCCAATAGCCTGGATAATGAAAATCCAGTTTCCTGCCTTCCTGCACAGCTCCTTGCAGGCTCCAGAGTAACTGTTTCTCTCATTTTCCTACACTCGCTATGATTTCCTTTCTCTTTACTTCAAGAATTTATTTTCTTTTACTACATCTGTAGGAGATGACAGGAGGGATTAACACTACCAGAGATGTTGCATATGACCTCTTCTTTTATGGGCACCATTTGTCACAGAGGTTCATTAGACTTGTGTTTCCTAAACTTACTTCAGTCAAGGAATGAACTCTTAAGATGGATGAACACTCACAGCATAGCTGCTTTAAACAAAACCACCCCAGTTTGTAAATAAGAAGTGATTAGAGAAATTTGCTGCAGAAATCAGTCAGACATTAATCAGCTGGTTGTAAAGTAGATTGATGTGCACCAACTAGAGCTGTCTAAACAATTTTGTTAACCTTTAGCAAAAATGTGAAGGAATATGCTGCAAAATAGTTCAGTTTTAAATGGATAGGACATGATTCTTTTATGAGAACATTTAAGTTCCAAGATTATTATTTTGTTCAGATTTCCCCAGAACAATTGGCCCAAAAAGAGTAATTTATAGTTACAGCACTCTTTCCACAAGTTCACTCCAGGCTGCAAAGAGCAACAGCCCATGGCAGGACAGGGAGTGTTTATGCAAAGGCTGATTGTAGATGAGGACTTGTGGAGAGAGACTGATGCTCAGTCAATGTACAAAGAAAAACTGATCACCAGAAAGCCTCTAAGAATTCCCTCCAGCATTGCTTTACCTCCCATGTTGTAACTAATTTTACTATTTTTTTCAGCCAAAATCACAGTGGAATTGCAGAATAATCTGTGAAATCATTGCTGATAATAATCCAGGGAAGAATGGAATGGTTCAACACCTGCAGCAGAGGCCATGCACACCTGAAGATAATGAATCTTAACATAAAACACCCTCCCTTCCCCCAGGAATAACTTAAAAATAACACTTAAGAAATATATTCCTCTGTTTTTTGAAGGAAGCATTTGATTCATATTTCCAGGTTTTCCCACAACGACCACAAACAGAAAACTGATGTAAAAGGTGAGGAGCAAGAGAAGAGAAATCCAACAGTCTTTTAAGTACTTTTCTTCCAAGGGATACAGTTTTCAGAGGAACATCAAAGTAGGCATTGAAAATATCATTCTCCCATCAATCATAGAATGTCTCAAAATACCTGGAAGCTCTGAAGCTAACAATTTCAGACAAAATCCTTATAAGAATGATCATGTCATATCCTTAAGATAATTCTGCCCCCACTAAAAACAACAGCCAATACAGGCCTATTATTATGGGTGCAGTTCTAGTGCACAATCACTAGAACTTCCAAAGCAGGATGTGCATGTTACATGGTGTGGGAAATTTAGGCAAAGTCAAGGAATTACCTTTTAATTTTTTTATATGCATCTACTTCCAATAGTTATCAAACCCTCTTTACCCAGGTAGCTCAAAAGTGAGTTTGGAGTCAAATTCTCAGTAAGTTTGATTTAGATTTTAGAGAGTTACAAGCTAGAAGGTGTCTGATAACACCACTCTTCTGTAACAATCTCATCTCTCACTTATACTCAGCAGGGATATTTGTTTAAGCGACAAAAGAATTTGGTATCAATCCCTCTTGCTGAGTAAGCTGCACTTGATCCGCACAGCCAATGAATAATAAATCAATGCAAATTACACCACTTTATCACTAACAACCATTTTCTGGTCAGCTACACCACAGAATACAGTCTCTCCCACAGGAGACAAATAACCCCCAGTGTCTTAAAATAGGAGTTATTTATAGCCTGCAGGGAAACAATTGTGCTCTAACATATAATTTGCACCACTGTTTGTATTTCCAGTGAATTTGGCCCTTGAAATCTTCGGCTACAATGAAGACACAAGCTGCTTTCATCATTAGTGTATGATGCTGCAAATTATTTTAATTGATATTTGAACATTCAGCTGTTAGGCAGCTCCCCATGTACCACAAGTACCACCTTACTCTTTGCAACTGGGTCACTCAGACACTGTTTCTTAACTATCTGTAGCTTTTCTAGGTAACAGTTTTTGATAGAGATTGCAGCTGGCTTAAGGTAGGAACTATTGAAGATAAAATAAATTTCCATGTCTGGACAGCAGAAAACTTGAGAGAGGAAGGTTTATAAGTCACTCTCTATTAGTGCAGTAGAAAGCCATTCTTCTTCCAAAAGATGGATGGGTTTAGCCCCTCAGAGGTGTCAGCAGCTGCACAGATTTGGAAAAAGAGGCCTTGAGGGCACATTGAGGCCAGTCAGGGCCTCACCTTTTGCCAAGAAGATGGATGCTTTTTGTGTACCATCATTTTCACAAGCATCTATCTAGAGCTCATCCTTGAGCACTAGAGGAAAATATCACATCAGTGCAAGCCAAAGCTAACTTCACCTATTCCAAACACATGAGCGTGGAATAATACAGCACACTTCCAAAACATCATACAAATCATCCACAGTTCACTTACCCACAAAGGTTCAGTTCTGATGCATAAATTTCAATCTGAAATGAAGTTCTCTCCTCATGCTAATATTAAAAACAGACAGCTTTGATAGCACAACCAACAGCAGTTCTCTACTGAATTCTGGACACCAACACAAACCCACAACATGCAAGCCTTTGGATGCCACTAAATAATCCTGTCACAGGTAATGGCATGTGAAGCCTTGTGAACATTTGAGCCACACTAAGAGCACCAAGCACGGTGACAGCATGCACAGAAAACCTGAGGGATGTGAGGGGTGGGAAAGATGCCTCTGAACCTGGAAGCACCCACCTATCTCTCCCACAGCAGGGAAAACCCAGCCTCCACTAGGCTGGACATCAAAGCCAGCTGGCACAGCCAGGTCCATCCTGGCTGCAGTGCATGGGTGGATACAGCAGCCACTTGGAGCCCTGCCCACTGTGCTTCTGAACCACTCCAAAGTCGGCCAACTTCAGCGGCTCTGGGGTCTGAGGTTATCAGGGCAGAGATCTCTGCAAATAAAGAAGTACAAACTGTGGGTGTCTGTTCTGACTCCTCTCTTTGTGACCAAAAGCCTCTTTCAGGGCTGGCTTGACTTGCCCCGGAGGCTTCCCAGAGAGCTGTATAATAAAGATGATTGAAATGCAGACTATGTCAACAGACACTTCCTTTGAGAGAGGTAAACAGGAGGACAGCACCTTGTTCATCAAAACCAGCCAGACATACCTATAGGGCATGCAGAGTCAGCCAAGATCCTTTGGGGTTTTCTCCTTCCTTTTAAGAAGAAAACAGTTATTAACTTTTTTCTCCAGATTTAATATTAAAAGAAAATGCTGGCAACGCCCACGGTGATGTTATGTCAGCTGCTTATGTCAGGTCAAATACAGTGCGACAGGAAGCAGGGTCTTCACATGAATACTATCCCATTCTGCTCCTCCCTCCCAAACACACACTGCTAAACTATTCTCAATGCCCAGACCCACGGCTTTCTGCCCAATCTGCCCAAGAGAAAAGCATCATCCTAGAAGGAAAAGGTAATTACATGCCAGCCAGCACCTCTTTTGACCTCATATGATCAAGTTCTCCCATCCCAGAAAGGAAAGTAACCAGACATTCTTCCTTGGTCTAAAGGCAGGGGTGGAAACACCACAATGCAGGATTGTATTTTCAGCCATCCAGCTCCTAAAAGCAGGAAGAAGACCTGGGAAGTAACCTGTGATAGCATTTCAGTAGTCATCATGATAGCCAAAGTAAATGAACACAGTGACTGAGCAGGTAAAAATCAGAACCCATTCAGAAAACTCTTCACCCTCCAAGTTTCTATTTCTCTAGTTGTAAGATATGCAAATCAATTCTCTAACCCCTTTATTAAAATGCATATTTCTTAATATGTTGCCATCCTTGTTATCCTAGTTCACAGGTTTTCCCTACCTGTGTCAGATGAACAGAAACAAATGCACCAGGGCAAAGGCAGCAGAAGGCTGAGTCCTTCTGAGCAGGAAGGTTTTGAGCCTTCTCAATCACCTTTTCCCATGGGAGCCTAGTGGATAGGAGGATATGACTAGAACCACTTTCAGGAAAAGGCAGATCTTAATTCCTCCAGCATCCAGCATTTCTGACATTTTCTCGTCAACTGTTTAGCAATTTTCCTGGTACAAAGCACCATAGGTGGTGCTTTAATAAAATGGATGGGGCACAGGGGCTGGGCTGCTGTAGCCATCAACACAAGAGCCCTTGTTTGCACTCACTGGCTTCTCTGGGCCTCTCCTCCCACCGCCAGGAAGTCTTGACATGACCAAAATTTACAGCAGTTATAGCACACCACGCTAACTGCAAATTTTAATTAGAGAATTTGCCTCTGGTGTAATGTAGTAATAAAGAGAAAATAGGTGTCTCTGCTTTCTTCTGAGGAGCTCTGTATGCAGGCAGGTATGGACAGACCTGAGCTTGCTCTGCCTGTGCTCCAAGCTGGCTCCCAGTTGAAAGCTGTGCAGGCACAGCATGCAGTGCACAAGCAATTAGGCTCTGCACTCAACACACCTCAGCTTGCCTAGATGACTGCAAATATAAATGAGAATTGTGCCCCTGTAGCAAAGGAATAAAAAAAAAAACCAACAAAACCCACACTTTTTCTTTACATCCAACACTTGTTCACACTTGCCCTAACAGGCTTGCCTTGTGTTGTCCTTGTCTTCTCATAGGTGTGTGCTTTTAGAGGTTTTTTTTGGCTTGACATTCATTATATTTAGGTCATTTGCAAGTATTAAGCTATCATCTGCACAGAGATGATAGCAAATATAACACAAGTAATACTAAGAGAGGATGAACCACAGCGGGTAGTGGATTATATCAAAGAACCAGTGAAGCCTGGATGACCCTTATCAGGTGAGCCACCTCTTGCTAACACCTCTAAATTAAAGTTTACCACTTCTGTTTTACTCTGGCTATTTTAAAAAAGAATCACAGAAGAATAGCAAAACATGAATAAAGAAAAAACAAACAGTGCAAGACCAAGAGAAACATCTATTCTTTTTATTAGGAGGTTTATCAAGCGCCTAACCAGTCAACAATCAAGCCGCTAAGGCAACATAATAAAATTGAAGTTATATTTTGAAGACTAGAAATTTTAAGTACTGAGCAGCCTATACTTCTGTTCTCTGCCACTGATCTTCTTTTAACTCGAGGTTACTGGAAAAAAGAAAAGGTTAGGAACAGCAGGGCTCTTATTAAAAGCAGACTTAGAACTGACTTCTCCCTAGCACCCCAGAACCACATGAAGGCACCCATCTTCAGGCAGGATGACAGACTTCTTTCTCTCCTTGCTGTAGTTTCACTAGCTGAGCAGGAGCCAGGTGATTTCCAGCTCTGCCTGGGGGTAAGTAGCCTTCTCTGCCCTTCCCTCAGCTTTCCTACCCTGCCAGGCTTGTCTTCCCAGCAAGGCAGCTACCTAGCGGGAACCACTGACTGGAACCTCCAGCAGCATCCTGCAAGACACTCCTCATCATCATCCCCACCTCCCATCTTTGCAGCAGCAGGTTTTTGGAAGTGCTTTGGAGGGCAAACAAGCCGTAGGGGCAGCCCAGCTGGCAGATGTCCTCCACTCTCATTGAGGGTATTTGGTTGAGCAGCGCAACTTTGATTTTATATTTGATTTCTGGACCCCACCTGTACTGCAGAACATTAGAGAGATGCTTTTGATCTCTCTTCAGTTTCCTACTTTCAGGCTCAAGATTAGCAAAGATTATACCCTAATGCATGGTACCAACTCATGGTTCTGAGCTGGCATTACTGGTAGAGAGGAAAAGCACCAGAGACAAATAGAAAAACTTCAGGGAGGAAGAACATACATTATTTCAGTAAATTCATCAGATAATATTAATTAATTCAGGAAACCCCCAGATTTAAAAAAAAAAAAAAAAAGGAGGAAAAAAAATCTCTTTCACTTATGGCAAAGCCAAGATAACATAAGTCCTGAATACCTTTTCCTCTTTTTTACTTGGCAGGAATACTGGGATACAGCAGGTCAAGAAACAACATAACTTTGCGTGCTGTTGGGCTGCTATTCAAAAAACAAGACAGAATATGAATGTAACCTGATTTCAAGTGGATCTGGGAGAGCCTTGATGCTGAAATTTGTATGCCTGCTTTGTAATTTCTAAGATCTCAGACCAGCCCTTGTTTCTTAGTACTGGCCTAGATTAACAAGTCACCTGAAAGTTTACAGTAGGAAAACCATATGGATATATTCCTGTAGCTACATGTGTACAGTAATTAAGGCATAGCTAAGCAATAACACATGCCCACGGCACCATACGTGGTGAGGCACGAGGCTTACGTGCATATCTTATTATGACTTCAGACTTCAAAGTGCCTTACTGCTCAGACAAAATTGGTAGCCTACTTCCTTGTAAAACACACATAAGGATCTATATAAAACACTTAGAGGTGTTGATATAACAGAAAATTTAAAGTGTGGGTATCAGAACTGTGAAAGGGGGAAGGAGCATCTTAAAGTATTTTCCTATATTGTTTTACAGGGAATGCACTTTAAAGTAGCGGCCAAAACAAAGCATCGCTTAACTTTAAAAAATGCCAGTTTCATGCCAATGACTGAAATCTGGTTGCTTTGCAGGCACTTTAAGCTTATGTTCCGCTCCGAGAAATCTGATTTTTTTCCTAATACATCATCTACTTGATTGCTTTCAGACTTCTAATCAATCAAGAAATCCCATCACAGTCATATGATCAGCAGCTGACATTTGTGCATGACAATTTATGAAAAAAAATCAATAGTAAGTGTTTCCCTTTTACATGGCTTTTTCAAAATAGCACCACATTTTACAAAAGTACATTTTTATGAAGATTGGTCTCTAAGTGAATAGCACCAACTTCAAAGCAAACGTTTCTGCAAGGGCTGTTGCAACATTCTAGTTCTTACATGATCTCCAAGGCTGCAGTGACCTAGGAGGCAGCCATAATGAGACACAGACAGTGAATAAAGCACTGATTTAATTATGTTGTTTGATATATGATGACCTCATCCACTGCTGTTTATACTACTATAGTGCTTGAAATACTCCATTGACATATGGGAAGGCACAGGCTCCAGCCTGAAGAGCTTACAGCCTCCAAGACAGAAACCAGATGAAGGGTGTTCTCTTCTGTAGCTTACAGTAGGTCTTGAAGCTTTGTTCATTTCCATCAGGTCTCAAACGTGCACTGAATGCTGGAAGCAGGTTGCTGAGCCAGTTTGCTGGACAAAATATCCACTCCTTTGATCACAGAAGATATTTCTGACATGTGAAATTCTGTGTTCTCCTGTACAATTAACAATGGCAAGAAGAAAAACATTGGAGAGAAGAAGGGAACTTATAGCTCTTTACAACATTTCCACCAAACTACTTGAGTTATGGAGATACCTCATGCCTCTGTGGAAGCTTGGACCCACTGTTGCTTTCTGCTACAAAAAAGAAGACTGAGGGAAGGAATCAACAGAACCTGATAGATCTTACACCAAGGCAACTGTGCTGCAACCATCTTCTTCCAGAAAATTAACTGTCAAGGCTCAGAATTTGGTTAAATATACATGTAATGTCTTATTTTGCACTCCTGATTAAGATTCCCTGAAAAACATGCAGTAAAGTAATGCTTTATGGTGCTAATGCCAGGAAAATCTCCATGAGGAAGTGAGTAGTTCTGTATTCAGTGCACCATCTGCCAACCATGCAGTAAATAAAGCCATACAAGAAATGGTGAGAAACAAAACATCAACAACCTACCCACTCATTAAGCATTAGCCATGCTGTGTGCTGAACAATACCCAGGCCTTGGGGGGTGGGGGGGAGGGGGGAAGCACGCAATCCTCTAATTAAAGGCAATCAAAATGAATATTTACCAAGGGCATGGATTAATAGCTTTAAATGTAGAATTTTCTAGTGTCCAATTGCTTGGGTTTGCAAGTTCAGCCTTGAAGTTCAGCCCTGTTCAGTAATCTAAATGCCTAACTTAAGGCATTATTTATCTTGTTTTATTTCTCTATGGAAGGAGACCCACAAAACACATGTAGTTGACACACATTTACCCTTATTAGGTACACACACCCCTACAAGGACCATTGCTTTCAAAGTCTCCTGTCACAGAAACCAGACAAAAAGACAGGTTAGAGATTTTGTTTTAAGGTCATTCTGGAATAGCAGCAGGAATTCAGTATATTCTTTCTCTTGTAGTGAGTTTTCTCTGCAATACTAGATTTAAAAACTTCTATGTAAAATGAAATCCAAGGAGCTCTGCTAACAAGGATAAAAAAACCCAAAGAGTTTAAATTAAATACAATATTAGAAAGAAAAAGTGCATATATATATATACACACATATATTTGAAAACATTTCAAATGGTACTCAGAACTTAACCAATGAGAAAACATTTGTCCAGCATAGCTGAAAAATAGATGAGAGACACTAACAGTAACGTGTTTTCATTTTCTTTTCAAACTCTGGTACAAATTCAGCTAATATCACTTTGTATGATCTCATACTGGGACAGAAGCCAAAAGTTTCACTTGAAATCTTTGCAGTTATCAGATCTGGAAAACTTTTCAATCACTTAAGTTTGAGAAACATTTAAAAAAAAGAAAATCAGAGATAAAAGGCCAGGGGCTTGAAACATTTATCACTTCATCATACTCTTCCATTTGATGCTAGGTCAGCATCTTTACAGATACAATAAAGTCTTTGCTTTACCTATATTTTGAGTTGTTTTGAAAAAATAAAATAAAATTGATGAATAGACAGGGTTAGAAACAAAGAGTAACATGGCCAGGCAATTCATATGGAGGACAAGCTCCTTAGTGAGCACATTCAGGATTAAGAAGCTCCCAGGCATCAATGGAAGTTTCCAACACTTGATTCCAGCAGTGGAAAACTGCAAACACACAGCCACGTTGCTTTGGTGTCAGCCTTGCCCTGCCAAACAGTGGCAACAGCCATGGGATAGACATATGGGATAGGTTTGATGCTCCCAGAAAGGTCAGGATTGCTGGACCTGCGCTTCCCTTCCCTTTCCACAGCACTGGGGATCCCAGGCCTGCCTGTGCTACAGCTCAGTCAGCAGCACCTCCCTTTTACCACTGCCAGGGGCCTGGGGAGCCAGGACAAGCTCCCAAAGCCCCCAGACTGACCCAGAAACAGGCTGAAAGAGGAAGGCAACAGGATGTACAGGAGAAGAGAGTCCTGTTGGAAGCAAACATTATCAACATATTTTAGTGACTGCTAAAACAGGAGACTCCCAGCTCTGTATGACACACATAGGGAATTAATGAGGAAAGATGAGAGTACTTTTCAGCCATGTGTGACACCCCCAGTCTCCTCCTGATAAAGCAAATACACCACAAACACCTTGCAAGCACAACTGTAGCTGAAGAAAAAGCAGACACAAAGAAGAGGTTAATGCAACCACAAGCACAGACCAGCCCATACCTTGCCAAGCTGATCACCTTTTTGAGAAAATATGCCAATTTATGAGCTATTAGGTCAGCTTCAGACCTGCTCTGGTTTCAGGCAGGAGTTACATTTTGCCAAGCCATCCTACCCAGCACAGGACAAAAGGTACTTATGCAAAACCCAAATCTTTAAAACATTCACAGCCATTTTAATGTTACCGTCAAGCAGTGAATGTTCAGGCCAGAATATAGCTAGACTTCATTAGGACAAACTTCAAAATAAAGTTTTAAAACATTAGCTTTTTCTAAGTAAGTAAGTATATGAAAGGTAGGGGGAAAAAATAACATCTTTTCAGAAAAAACCTCAAGACACACAGGTGTGGTGTGTAGGCTGATGGGTACCCCAGGTTGTGGTACCATATGCATACCCCTCTTCAAAATATAGAAAATACAAGAAGTACTACCAAAATGTTTCTATTGCTTTCCCACACTTACATTAAAGCACTCTTTGTGCAAGCAAGCAAATATAGTGAGATTTCTCCAATTCCTTGATGAGAAAAGTGATTTTTCCTTCCCTCCAGTAAGAGCTGCCATTTACATATAAAAAAACCCAAGACAGCTGGAAATCAAATCTTACCACTGTGTATTTCCTGATGAAGATCCCTGCTCTCCCATTACTTTCCAAAATTTCCCCTCAAAACACTTGTTTTCTCATTATTGCCTGCACAGTTCTCATCCCTTTGCTCTTTTCCCTCATTCAGAAAGTCCTGATTTCTCATTCCCTGAATTTTTCTCACCTCTCTCTCTCTTGTCAGCTGCAGGGGAGACTCCTTAATACTTGGTTTCAAACACAGCCTACAGGAAACATCTCTTGAGGGAAAAAAAAGTGTTTGGGGTAGATGGTTGAACAGAAAAATTACCACCCACTTCACTTTCCACTGCATCCTTTCATCCTACTCTCTGTTCTGGAGAAGCCACACAAGTTACTATTCCCATTTGCTTTCCTCCTTCACCCACTGAGCTCCAGATGCTTTTGATACACCACTGACAACCTCTTTCTTTGCTTTGCTGCCTACCCTTTTACCCCCTCCAAGTACTGGGGTACTCCTGAAACTTGCTGCAATCTGCTCTTCTCCAGCATATATTTGCACTTGCTGCCTATTTCCCCTTCAGGAAAAGCCTCAGACATTGTCCCTGAAAACTTCAACCCAAAAATATCATTGCCTTTTCTTCTGACACCACCCAAGGCATGTCCTTTGGCTTTAGGGCTGTAGGCAGCCTGGTATCATCTTGGTTCTGGCCCTCTGAAGCTGAGAGTGCTGTCCAGACACACCTATTGCTTTAGGTGTTACCTGCTCCCATGTACAAGTGTAAAAGTCTCAGAAGGTCACCCAAAGCTGCTTTGGATGGTGCACCCTCCATTTTCAGCCCTGCACACAATTTAGACGTAATGAATCTAAGCTAGATTCAAGAATTATAAGAATGTTTAAACTAAAAAAAAAAATCTGCTGTCACTCTGCCAGTTTTAGGGTTCATTTTTACTGGCTCTTAAATATTTCTTGTAGCACAGCTTGGTGAAAGAGCTGTCTGGTCAGCAACACCTGCAACTGAAAACTCATCCTGTTGTGCACTGCTCAGCACTGGACCACATGACCAGGACCACATGCATGGCCTTGTGTGCATTGATGCAAAGGGAGAAACCTCTGCCCAAAGCCAGGGCTTAAACACCATGTGCTTTTCCAACAGGACTTGTATCTTTTCACTTTGACCAGGGTGTACTAAGAAGCACAGATCTTATTCATTGCTCAGTATCTGAAGGTGACGTATGTGAGGTACGCATGAAGTTGAAAACAATTAGAATGTCAAGATTCCACAGAAAATTCCACAGAAAAGTCATGTGCCCTTTCCTAATGATGGCCCCACATATCTTGAGGCAGAGAAAGACAACCCAAAGTGAAGTCCCACTTATCCTCCCACGGGTTTGGCCTTGGAGTTCCTTTCCTTCCCTCTGTGGGCAGAGGTATAGCAAGGGAGGGGGCAGGAAGACACAAAAGTTGGATTTGCAGCCACTGGAACTAACATATCAGCTGCACTCCTAGAGGCTTCATGAGCAAACCAGGTGTGACATGAACATTTCTGCTGCTGTTTCTCACCTATCTCTTTCACTAACACATGCAGGGGCCTAATAAAGCTCAACCTTGCACTTTTCTCCAGCAACAGCCCCACTCAGAATCAGTTCAAGAAAGGCAAAATTAATTTTGTAAGTTCAGCTTTCTTTGACATTGGGCTAAAAGCTTTCAAATACCGAACATTTACAGCAGAGAGTTGGTGGGGGTAGGAGGGGGTGAGATTTACTACAGAAAGCTCATACTATATTTTAATGGAAACTCTCATATTACTAAACAGGAACAGCAGATTCGGAAGGCTGATGTTTGTAATTAGGAGGTGTATCTGTAGTATCTGAAATATCTTCCATTCTTACATATAGCCATCTGAATTGTATCTTCCTGTTTTGATTAAAAACCTTCTGAAGTAAGGACTGAGTTAATTATAAATTATTTCACAATACACTCACTCATCTTTCCTGAAGCAGGAAGAAGGGGAGTTCAGAATCCTCCACGGAATTCCTTCAATCCCATTCACACCTATTTCAGAAGTGTAAATTCTCATGTTTCTCTGTGACCCGAGCCTGAAACAACAAAAAACAGGACAAAAGCACTTAGTAACTTTATGTTATGCACTAATAAAAAAATTAAATTATAATAATAGGTGCTTTAAAACAATTTGTTCTTGCTATAATTTGTCTTATGGATACTCAAGTCAAAGACATTGCTTTTAATTCAAGGTCAAATGAGTGTAAGATGACAGAAAACACAATGCTTTTCCACAACTACATAGTCTTATATTTCAGGGCTTTTCCTGTTCAGTTACAATAAATTCCATTTAGGCACTACAAGGTCTCTCTCTTTCTCTTTGTCACTGGACAAAGTTCAAAATTTCATTCAGGATGCTTCCTCGCTAAAATTTTTTTAAACAGGAACACAACCTGGAATGTGCTCTTAAAACACAGCCTTGAGAAATAAAATTTATTGAACATTCATGCTGCGAAAAGGAAGCTGAATTGTGTTAGCAGAAGACAATTCCACTCTCAGACTCATATCTTCCTGTTATCTGCATTCACTAGCTTCCAGTGTTCATCCACTTATTTTCCCAGACCAGGTCTAAACACCCAAAAAAGGTGTTGGGCAGCAGCAGGGGGTGATGTCCCTGCAACACTCCCAACACACCTTCACGCTGTGCCCTCTGCTGCTCCCCACACACAGACACTGCTGCCCATCTTGGAAACATGGGCTACAGCACGATGGAGATTCCAACAGCCAAGAGGTAACACCAAGACTTAAACCCTCCCAAGTAAACAGTGAGAAAAGATTCAACATGGTAGCTAAAATTAGGTACAAAACCCTCCATATTTGCAGGTCACTCTTGCAAGTACAGTCTCATGAAAATATGTTCTCCTTCCATTTTTTCTTATTCCTACATTTACTATTCATTTTTATACAGAATTATTATTCATTATACAGTTTTCTCAATTACATCGTGTGCATTTATACAGCCTTGAAAGAAAATCAACATTAGCAGGCATTGCAGTCTGAAGTCAGGAGGTTTTACAGTACAAGTGTAACACTGAACCACGCAGCATGAACTGAAGACACAGGCCTGGCAAATTTGTGGAATCCAGGCATTCAGGCCTGTGAATGGCATTAGAGATTCTTGCAATGCTCAGAAAGTCAAACAAAAGCTAACTTTTGAAAAACACTCTGAAAATCCTGAGAAGGATAAAAGAAAGGATGCTTTGTCAGTGCTAAACTTTTGTTATATCCAAGAGTGCACCGTCAATTTTTTTAACAGTATTTCTTCCACACATGATGGAAACAAGTCCAGAATAACTGCACAGAGCTCAGAGAGCTTTGTCTTTGCAGACTTCTGGTGGTTAAGTTTACACCTGGAGCAGACACAGCATTTACAAACACAAGTTACAAACTTCTCTAATTCTATGTGATTAATCATAATTTGCTGCATTCAGTTACCTTGCTCAGGAATGCACGGTGCATTAAAGTGGTAATGGAGAAAAGATCACTGAACTTCATAATTGCAAAGTCCTGCCTTCAAAATGCACAGCCTCATGTTTTCTAATTTAAATAACTAAAACAGCAAAACCAAAATACACCCTTGGAAGCCCCTGAGGAGTGGAAATCACACCAGTTTGGACCCCTCTGGCAGCGACAGAAAAGATGAAAATCCTAATTTGATTGATTAATTGAATGTAGCATCATAAAAAATCATTGCTTAGATCCTTAACTTTAGCAACTGGATCATTTTTTGAGGAACATGGTGAAGTCATGAGCTTCCCCAGCTCAATTAGGCAGGCTCATTATTAGAAGACTTACATATGAAGCCAGGTATGGTCTATAAATGTCCATGACTCACTCCTCATGTACTTTGTGTTGAATGCAAAGAACATTTCAAAGCCCAGCTGTCACCAATATCTATGATAACTTCTTCAAACACAGAGACACACACCTTGAAATCTGCTGACAGCTGGAGTGAACAAAGAAAGCCAGAAGTTTCAGATAGTTCTGGGAAAAAACTCTTGAAATGTATGCTTTGTTGCTCAAGAGTTTAAAAAAAAATGGGCTTCAAAACAGAGATAAGTTCTTTAATGAGCAGACTTTGTTCACTGAAACCAAAGGGCACATGGACTTCTTGAACTGGCCCTTAATTCTAACAGCTTGCTTCAGGTGCCTCTTTTTTGGCCAACCAAACATGCACACACAAATCAGCCGTATTACATTCCCTTTACCATAATCTCTGAAAAAGAATTTTGTTATTTTTAACATTTTCAAAACAGTACCATCTTTCTTGAAGATTAAAAATGGCCAGATAATGCTCAGTCTTTTTTATGCAATAATGTGACTCTATTTCATGAGGAGATAACTGAATAATTAAATCAAGATACATGGCTGAGACACTGAGGAGTAAATTGCCTTCTAACAAGCAACTAATAGTATGTATCTTCCAAAACTTTTATCTATAAAGTGGAAAAAACTTTAGAATACTCACAGAAGCTCAAGCCTTTTTTTCAAAAGCCTGCCAAAGTCATCTGAAATGCATTTGCCAAACATACACAGCAAAGAAAAATGCAGGGCCTTCCTAGCATTTGGGAAAACATGAAGGAGGAGAGGAGGAGTCAAACCAATCAAATAGAACCCAGTGGAATAAATCAGGCCACTTAAATACAAATGTCCACACACCTTTCCCCACAGGATCTTCCTACAAAATACTCACCCAAGATGTGTGTGCACACACATGGGTGTGCAGCTGGCACGGGATACAGCCCTGCCTGAACTGAGCCAGCTACCAACCACATCATCAGCCAGGCAAGATGGGGAAATTCCCCTTTCTCCCTGTTTTTAATGCAAGGATATCACAGAAAGTAAGGATCCTGCCCACCCCAGGCCTGCAGCTGACAGGCAGCCTTCTGTCAGGGTTATGTGGGATGGCAGCACACATGATGGAGACGGGAGTGCCTAAACAGGGGAACCTCCACCACGGCTCCTCTGCCTTGGCACCACATTTGACAGAGACCTGGGCATGCAGGGCTGCGCATGAAGGGTCAGCCAGGGCCAGGCACATGCCAGGGTGCACAGAATCAGCTCAAATGCCCAAAAAGAAGGAGCTTCAGATGGAGAAAGTCAGCAGATGCCAATTGCTTTTTAACACAACGCTTGCAGAAACACCCACGTGCACACACACACAGAGGCACAGGGAGGAGGGACAGGGGGGTGCAGAGCCCCATCTCTGCTTTAAAAACACTGTGAACTAGAGTAAGGCAAAGATCAACTGATTGTGAGGTTTTCCTGGAAATGTAAATACACTTCTAAAATAATCTGTCTTGACGTTCCTCCCTCATTCAAAAAGTGCTCTGCCTGCTCCCACAACCAGAAGGTTTCCCAAAAGATTACTTTCCCAATCATCACTATCCCTAAAGATCTTTTCAATGCTGTTTTAACAGGTAAAATCATATCTCTTACCCAAGAGCACAAAGCTGACATGACCTAGAGTTTGGCTGCATTTCTTCTAAGGATATTATCAGAGAAGTGGCAAATTGAGCCTCAGAACCTTAGAAAAATAAGGAATACTTACTCATAGCTATTTCAAGTCTGTCCAATGCAGCCACAACTTGATTTTGTGGAGGCAGAGAGGGAGAATTTGGGGCTTGCTTTCTTAATAAAGACCATAAATAATGTGACACACAGGGACCTCAGGAGAGAAGATAGTCTGAATACCCTGTCTCAGCTCACCAAGAAGAAACAAAATAGCATAGAAGGCAAACCCTACAAACCTGGGTCACATCAATACAAAGCCCACACATGCCACGAGGCCCTCCCAGTGCCCTATTTCATACTGTGACCCCTATCGTCCCCCACTGGTATGGAGCACAAGGAGGAACAGCAGCAGCAGGAATCCTCACCACAGAGAAAAAGTAGCATCAAGGTAACCTTGTTGTGCCATCTCCCATAAGTATAGTAGGAGTCCTAGTAACATCTATGTATTGTATAAGTGGCCTTGCCCCGGTCCTAATTGTTCTAAATGGGCTGCAGCTGTGATGTCCTTAACTGGGTGGCAGCTGTGGCTAATGAAGATAACTGGGATGAAATGGGGGGGGGGTTGGCAGGTCAGGGAGAGCCTTGGAGGAGTCCCGATGGAGAAGCAGGAACAACACTGCTGTGAAGAACTGTGTGTGAGAAAACCACCCAGGAGGTATGGAACTCTAGAAATATGATAACAACAATTAGAGAACAACACATAAGAGCAAGGAATCACTCACAGAATGTGCTAGGTTGGAGGGGACCCACAAGGATCCCACCAAGTCCAACTCCTGGCCCTGCACAGCACCGTCCCAAAGAGTTACAGCAGGTGCCCAAGAGCATTGCCCAATCCTTTTGGAGCTCTATCAGGCTTGGTGCTGTGGCCACTCTCCTGGCCTGTCATGCATGCCCTTGGCTCAGAGCACAGCCTAAACCCAGGGCTCGAGATGAGTGAGGCTGCACAGGGGCTGCCCCAGGCAAAGTGCCCAGCAAACAGGGCTGCAAGAAAATCCTCTCCTGGGCCACAGCTCAGGGACCTAGTCGAGGTCTCAGGGCAAAGTTCAGCTTAGAGACAGAGCCAGGCTGAGAGGAAAATAAAAGTGTGGGGGCTGCAGGACCTCTCTCCCACTGAACTCACCCGCTTGAGGGTGAGATGAAAGATGTAATCTGCCCCTCACAGCTGCCACTGTAGGCTGCAAATACCTTCAGGCAGACATCATAAACTTCATTACACCTGGCTAGCCTCAGGTTTTTAGTACAGCATCCCAAAACATTACCCTGCATATATATATTCCAAAAACACTTAATAACTTTGTGAAGACATGCTGTACCCTAATCTAGCCTTTCAAAGCACAGAGACCAGAGCTGCTGAGAGAGCTGAGGCAGGCACCCAGGGGCCCTGTCTGCCAGCAGCTGTGTGTGAAACCCAGCCCTGAGACCATCCCCCTGGGGCTCTCTGCCCATCCTCTCCAGGGCCTCTATATCCCCTGGCCAGCACTGCTCTCTCCCACCTACTCCACTGCTACAAGAAGAGCTCTGTTTCTCCAGGGCTTCTCCATGGGAAGCCTAAGGCTGAAAGGAAAGCATTCATGCCCAGCTGCTCACTATTTTTAGGTTGGCCTGTTATGCAGTAGCTGTAAGAGCATACCTTGCATTATCAGCCACTGCATTGCTGGTCACAGTCCTGAATTGCCAATCCAACTCTTTGGCTGGATTTATGAAAATTTTGCATTGTGTAGCTTTTCATCAGAATCAACTTAAAATGGAAAAAAGTGATCTATTTTCCTTTCTCTCATTTTATTCTTGATGGGAAGATTTTTTTTTTTAAATAAATCTACAGTATACATGGAAACACACACATTTCCTTGAAAACTAATTCTAAAGCTGTGAAACAAGCCTGGCATCTGAAATTTTGTGTAAATTTTCAAAAGACTGAAAAAAAGTATTTTAAATATATCTTCACATGAAAGTCCACCAAGATTTGGTCACTAAATCCAGCAGAGTAAAAAACCATGAGTAGAACTCAGGAAATTGCTCAGTTCAAATCAAAGACTAGCACCTCCATGTCTGGGGAAGAGTTGCACAACTTTCACAACTTGCCAGCTAAATATCTGTTGTGGTATTTGCTGTTTTAATTTTTTTTTTATATCTTAGGTTTAATCTGAATAACAACTATCAATTGACAAGGGCTTAATAAAGGAAACAATATTTTACCTTTGCTGATGACAGCAAAAGAAATCCAACAATGTCTGCACTCTTAAATCTTTATACACTCTTTAAGTGCCTTATTCTATCAAGTTGTAGCTCAACATGACTGAGCAGAGGCCAGTAAAGATTCCCACTTCAAAGTGTTCAGAGAAGGGACCTTGTATATAATACACATAATTTGATCTTTTGCACTAATTTTTAACCCTTAAAGAAAACACAAGCAAAAAATTCATAATCAAAATAGTCTATTGCCTTCTTGCAGTTTTCAGTATTTAAAAGATATTGACTATGTTGACTATGTTTCTATGCTCATTATATTGACCAAGGAATATAATGAGCATAGAAACAAAACTACAGTGCATCAGCTTTCAGGTTTCCAGACATTATCAGTGGTCACATTTCAAAAAGGAAACAGCTTCCTCTGTTCCCAGCTTCCATTTATCTATAAACTTTCCTTATGGATGTAGTTAATTCTAGCAACAATTAGTCCATTACACACATCCCTCAAAAAAATTAGCAGCTACTCAAAATGATGAGCTTAATCACAACCCATTTGGGGAAGAATAAATCTGGCATATCTTCAGCTATCATTTTTTAAAAGATAAAGTATAAAAATCATTAAAATGTCTTAAACTCAGGAAAAGACCATCAGTTTCAGAAGAAAAAATGAGGTTTGTGTAAAAGCTTTTGCCATAGCCAACCTAATACATGGGGTAGGATTTAACAACACACAATTATAAATATACTTTTTGACACTTTTAAGGAAGCTGCCCTGCATAACTCAAAATTTCTTATGCAATATTTATTTAGTAGCTTATTTATGTATAATATTTGATATCAAATATTCTGTAAAGTCTTAGGATATACTCAGACTCCAGCCTTGTGAGCTGTAAACTTAAAAACTAAGTAAATTTAATTTTCTTCCCATCAAAAACCATGACAATTGAAGCAAATTCTCTACAATGCTTCTTGCAATACTTAACATATCAAATTCTTCTTAACCTGTGTCATCCTGGATCTCACCTTCTGCCATAGGTTATGTAGCTAGAACGGAAATTGCCAGAGATAAAAACTCACAGCCTTCATCTGCCAAGAGCTTTGTAACTTCTAAGACTGGACCAGACACTGTATTATTACCAATATGGACACTATTCTGATCTTCATTATTTTTCAGCAGAAAAATAGTTAAAATAAAATACCAAATACTAAATACCAAGCATTTCTGTTGCAGAATTCAACACCATGCAGATGAAAGGCACAATTTATGCTCCTCTGACCCATAGCAAAAGAAATCAAGCCTTGCATTCAGATCATGCTTGGAAATTTTCTCTGGTATTATTACAGCAATATATTTCTGTGAAACTCCTTTCCCAACTCTGGCTGGTATTTTCTGACAGGAATCTCACCCATCAGGAAAAAAAAAAACCTTATCAGCTGAAAAAAAAAAAATTGTGAAAACATAACAGAATCAAAGAGATGATGAGGAAACACATAAATATATACCCTAAGTGCTCTGATTCCCACTGGTCTTTCCTGGCTGCCCAAAACAGGCTGGGGAGGACACAACCAAGGGGATTAAGAGGCAGACATCCCCAGTGTGCAAGAGGCAGTGTCCTTCAGATGTGAACTGTGTGCCAAGCAGTTTGTTTCACCAAAGGTGGCCTGGGCAGCAGCAGCACAGTGGGCATTGATATTTCTGTGGTCCACCCAAACCTCCAATGCTCACAAATGGAGGGGTGTAAAAGTGTTTGCAGTTCTGTATGGGGCAGGTTAGGAGTTAGCATTGCACATGACTTCATTTTGAGCTGATATTTCTACCTTACACTACCTAAAAGGACAAATTTGCTCTGAGGTGGCTCAGTGAGCTCTGAAGAAAGAAGGTCCTGGAGACACAGGTCCTAAACTCTCCATAAACCTTTCCTTGCAAAAAATGGAAAAGCTATTCCACCCATCAAGGCAGGAACAGCCAGTTCTGAGGCTTCTGCTTATCAGTTGGTGGTTTAGGGGGCAGAAGAGGATAAAGATACAAGGAAGTTGCAGGGAAAAAGGGTTTTTTGACAGGGCCAGTGCTAGGTCATCCAGAGTTCAGATCTCAAAAAAACTCATCATGGTGCTTTGCCAAGATGACCAATATTTCTGAAGCAGTTGCTTTTGAAATAATTTTAATATAACAGACTTTAAAGCATGTCTATATTCAGTATTGGTACTGGCCCTTGATATAAAAACCTTATCTCTCCTCCTCCCTTCCTGACCCACCATTAAATACAATTAACTCCCCTTTCTTTCCAATGCCTTATGCTTTCTTGGCAAAGATCAGGATGAAAAGCCTATCAGAAAGCAGAGAATGCAGGAAGGAAGGATGAAACACAGCAGGAGAGCTGTGCCCAAAGCTGATGATTTGAACAAAATTTAGCTTACAGTTAATTCACAGCAGGATTTTTGTAATGTCCTTTATCACCTATGAAGCCATTTCCTCATTATTCATTATCATTACACATAAGACAAGGAAAGATGTTTCTGCATAAAATGGAAAACCACTAGCATAGAATCAAAAACCACAAAGGCTCAATGAATTTTAGAAAAGTAACGAATTCTTCCTTCTCTTCACTAGGGAAAAGTAATGATACTATATCTCACTGAGGTGATCTGTAGCAAAACCCCCGAATATCCTGTGCAAAACTCCCTCCAGACTTGTCAGAACTCCTCTCAGAGAGAAATGAAGAAGTCCCACCCAGCCTGAACCCTCCAGTTCTCACTCTTATGTCACACAGAGTGCACATTTATGGTCCCTGTCTGCCCTGTTACATTTTAATATGGGGAAGTCATCTACAAAGAATAAGAGGAAATAGGATAATACACATTTCAACTTTGCTCCTTCCTGGAATCCACTGCTAATGCATTTCAGCCTCAAAGTGTACAAAAAGCATTTAGCTTATTGGTATTTTTCAAGTCATAGGTAGTAGAACAAATTTTAGTCAAGAGTCATCAAGATCTTCCATAGCACTCATTTCTAATAATACATGATGGAAAATTTGGTTTCACCATCACAGACAAGAAATCTGCCTCAGTAGTTAAAGAAAATGAACTCATGAAGCCAAGAGTCAAAACTATTTCAGAGGCAGCCACAGGTCAACATGACATTTCCTTTATCTGATCTTAGATTCTGCTTGTATGTGGCATAAATAAAAACATGCTGGTAATATTTGTGATATCTTACTATTAGAAGTTGCATTTGTGTGCACCTGTGAGAAAGCACAGACAGATTGCAAACCATTAGCTGCCTTTGCCAGCTGAAGGAATTTACTTTGCCAGGGAATGGGAGTCTGAAACCGCCTCCACAGAGAGTTCTAGAAGCTCACTAAGTCAGAGGTATGTGGTAAAGGCAACACACAAGAAATCAGGTTGTATTTCTACAAAATAACATTTTGAGTTTCAAGGACAAAGCCAAACTTCTGTATACTGATGTGAAAACAAAGACAATTTACCTATACATAACAACTTCATTGCAGAGCCTGGCCATTAAACTTGATCCCTTCTTTTAATCCCCTGAACTATGCACTTTTTTCAACTGACTGTTACTTCTCATTTGACCTGTTTAACCTCACTGTTTAATCTTTCTACTCCCAGACCACTTCTGCTGCTCTCTCAGCTCACAGACAGCCTTCCATTAGAGCTCTTCTCAGCCTGGAGGAATGTTAATTGTTGTACAAATCACCCTGTAAAAGTGAATATCATGAAAAAGAGCTGAGCAGCAGAAACTCAACCACTAGTCAAACACATTCAGCTTTTTCCATCGTTGAACAAAATATGAAGACAAGTCAAAACCAGAAGTTTTGTTTTCAGGTAGAAAAAAAGGAAAAATACAACACATTGGGAAAAGTTGAACACGGTAAAAAGAACACATCTTTGGAGATGGTACAGCACAATGCAAGTAAGCAAGGAAACCACAAACAGAAATCTTGGCACAGATTAAACTCCAGAAAACAGATATGTTTTTTCAGAAAAATCTTAGAGAAGGGGTTTATTTTTCCTTATTGTACTAGTAATCATTTAGCCCAGCTTCTTCTTTCATGTACACACTATGAAAAAAAAAAAAGGTACAGTTTTATAGTATAGTATAGTTCTGGTAACTTCAACAGCTCATCATGAACTTCAGTTAAACACACAGGGAGGGGAGGTAGACAAGAGCACTCTCCTGCTCATGCACTCAATGCATGATCTGTGAGGACAAGCACTACTGGGAACAAGTCACAGAGTAGTTGGGGATAAAACAGCAATGTCAAGAGAACTCAAGAAATCAGCAAAAAAACAGAGAGGCCCACCAAGGTTTCCACAGAGAAAAAAATCAAGAGGAAGTATTGAAGCAGTTTTGGGAGACCCAGTAGTTAGATGTAAACCTTTCTTAAGCTCAGCTGGAAAAGCAAACAGCAGCAGGAGATCACAGGAACCCTTACACCAACCTGCTGCAACTGCAACGGTGCGGCCTCTTCACTGGGCTGAATCCTCAGCCTCTGCCTCCACTTCCTCCCACCATGAAAACCTAAATGCTCTTTGTGGCCTCTAAATGGACTTTGTGGCCTCTCTGCAGTCCAGCTGAAAGTAATTTGCTCTTTCATTTCTCTCCAGCTACAAGTACTGCACCAGATTTTTAGATTGCTTCTGAGTTTGAGGATGAAAAAAAGGAGCTCCTGTCTCCTTTGGAGATGGTACATCTCCTGCTGCAATCCACAAGCTGGAGCAGATCAGGGGGCCAGATCTGCAGCTCTGACCTGAGTGTGAGGCTCTTACAAAGACACTTGGGACATCAGCATCAGTGAAGAGGTGGAGGGTAAAAGAACATGCTACTAGCATGGCCTTTCCCGTACTCTTATAATGAATGATGGCTCGAACAGAAACAAATGTCCAGTCACTCAAGGAACAACTTCCTCATTCCTTTCACTTTTAGAGAGGGATTTATTTTAATAATCTTTTTTAACTGCTTAATGGGAATCCAGGATATCTGCTATACTTCAATTCTCTACATTTCCCTTGATTACAACAGCACATCCCTACACAGAACTCACTGCACACCCTATTCAGGAGCTGACATATCAGTATTTTGGTGGGTTCTGACAGAGTTTAACTTTTTCCCTTTAATTTTCTTCCTTTGAAGTCTTAAAAGAAATAAATCTATCATCTTCTTACTATAAATACAGAAAAGCCCTACAGGTCATAGATTTGCTACCACCTAAGGGTTTTCTAGAAAGCTCAATGCTGTATGGTCAGAAGTATGTTTCCTGCCCAGAAACATGTGGGGCTATCAGAACTAACTTCACAGACCAATTCCCTCCCCTCGCTGACAATTCACCCTGATACTATTTTGCCCCCAGAGGATCAAAACCAGTATGAACTCACCCTCCCCAAAAGGAGTAATTTTTATCCTGTGTTGATCCTACTGTTTCATCAATCACAGAGTGAGAGAATGCAGGCAAAAGTCTGTGCATGCAAAGGGGGTTTAAATCCCTCTCTTCTACCCTGAAGATTTTTATTGGTGTTATAAAATCAGAATATCAGCTAGACTGTTTGTTTCATCATGTCACTTGCAGACAATCAGTTGTACCTGATAACAAGCTGCCGTAACTCTTCCTTTCAGAATCCAGGACTGTCCAGCCTAACCTTGAAGGGGGAAAGTAAAGTAAATGGCATCTCTCTTAGGGTTTGCCTTCAAACTGGAAACAAGGGGTAGAAATGACTGGGAAATGATGCATGGAGATGTGAAAACATGAAGAAAACATTCAAACCTCTTCCCAGGTAACTTTATAAGAGACGATTTCAGACTTGAAAGCACTGCCTTGATTAAGCTACATCCACTAAAAGAAAAAAAAAAAAACAAAACTTCAATCAAATCAAGTGACTGTGGAAACCTCTTTTAAATACCACTGCCTGCAATCTCATAGAGTCCCAGGCAAAGTTCCCAAAGACTTCAATAAAACATTTGTCTGGGATAAGGAGTGCCAGATTTGGCCCACTTTAATACATTAAGTCTGTGGTAGGTGAAAAACTGAAACATGCAGCAGTTATGAAACTACCCTCATAGCCAAGGAGATAAGAGAAAACAGCACTCATCCTTCTCCACAATGGGAACATGCAGAGGGTGGATGGGAAATTTAAAGAAGAGAAGGGAGCAGGAATTTGAGGATAAAAATTATTTAATATCCTCCCAGTGTGGGCTGGAAAGGATTGTGGTATGCCTGTTAGAGAAACTGGCTGGAGTGTAAGGCTGAGAAAGTATTCAATGGGTTTGTGTGAATGTGTGTGTGTGTGTGTGTGTGTGCGTGTGAGAGCGTGTTAAGGGTTGGGTCTGTGCGAGTTCACAAAGTTTATTCCATTCCCCTGCCAACTCTTCCGGGCCTGAGACAAATACAGATAACCTTGGCTTAACCCAACTTCAAGCAAACCTTCCCTTGTCACCCTCACCCTCAATTAGCAACTTTCAATCCAAAGTGCCTAAAAATAAACTATGAAATCACTTCAGTTACAGCTCTAGTAATGCACTTTTCCATAAACTTCTCCATGGCACTGGACTGATTCAAATACCATTTGCTAAAAGACAAATAAATGTATGAGAGGGGTGTTGTGGTTTAACTCCCCAGGTTTTTACTCCTGCAGAACAGTTTTTCCACCCCACAGCAAACAAGGTACTCCAGAGTGCATTAGTGTTACCTGCTGCTGCTTAAAGATGAGCAATGCTAAAATAGCTGGTTGGATTGCTTTTCAAACAAGACTGGTTTCTTGCACAGCACAACACTGTTATTTAATACACACATTTCATCATTTCAGGACCTTTTTTCCCTCCCTGTCCCCCAGCTGGGAACATCCATACTCATGGCAGTCTCCAATATCAAGACCACCCAGATTCATCTTTGTCTCTCAACTGTCTGCCTCTGCTGCACTGCGATAAAAATCTAGACAGAGCCTTTATTATTATTTTATCCAGAACTTGTCTAAACCTTCACCTGCAAAACACTGACTCACTCTGTCTTTAACTACCTGAAGAATGCAAAGGAAGATAAATTAACTCATAGGCATAGAAACTCAACAAGCAACAGCATAAACTTGCTAGTCAAACAATGAAAGTTAGAGCAACAACAGAAGTTTTTTAAAAAGATAAAAAGGACTCAAGTCCTAAAAACAGAAGCCAGAGGAAGCTTGGCTGATCTGTTCCTTTTGCCATAGTTCTAGTTTATCAGATGATAGCAAATAATATTTAATTTATTAGTGTCTCATCAATCCCAAATTATAAGCTTTGAATACTAAATAATCACCACCAAATGCACATAATTTTAGGCAAGAGTCTCCTAAGAAAACAAGATATTCACAAATAAACAACTCTTTCACCTTAGGTCTTTGTAGAGAGGAAAGCTGATGTAAGCTACAACATTCCAAGTCTTGGTAAAAAGCTGGTGGATTGCTAAGTAACCACTTAAAGCTTATCAAGTGAAGTTTAATGCCGCAGCACATTTGATTTTCCCTCATGTCTGCTGCATCAGCCCCCATTGCCAAAGCTCAGTGACGAATTGCAACATCTCTGTTTGAGTGTAATCACATTGGTCAGAGTCACAAAAGATTCTGGCGAGTGTTAAGAAGCAGGAAGCAAAAACCACTGCCTTTCATTCTGACAGCTAGGCTTCTGTGTCTGGAAGAGCCTCCTGCCGAAGGCTATTAGCAGGTCATGTTTTAATGCCCACAACCTTGATCAGTGGAATGCCTTGTATCGGTGGCAACATTCAAAACTTTCCTGTTGGGAAGGAAGCCAACAGTGCTGTCCCTCTAAAAGACAGTGTTGGGCATTTGAAAAGACAGAGGAACCTCAGAAAAATAGGTATTCAAAACCTAAACGTGACCATTCATATTACAGGAAAACTTCCACCCATCATTTTGACACTTCACACACCAGTGTGATAAGATTATCATACCAGAACGAGCATGCTACATTAGCACACTGAAAGTAAATACTCGAACAATTTTCTTCCAGACTTCACATGTCATTGAAATTTAGCAAATATTTACCATGTTTTGGATGCTCTAGAAGTCAAAATGTTTAAATTTTCACCATCATAAACTACAACATAATATCAAAAGGCAAAGGCAAGTACCATGACAGCATAAAATACTTCTATAGGCTTATCACAAAATTTGCTTTTGCTGAATTGTCATCAAATAGGGAATTTACACCTGCAACCCCCATTCCCAATTTGAGTAAGAGGGCAGCTGCTCCAGACTGTGAATGTCCCAGTGCCCCAGCTTCAGGAGAAAGCCAAACAAAACACATTTCGTGGGGCCAGTCAGGAATTCTCTGGTTTCATCCTCAGCAGTAGAAATGTAATTTTCTTTTGTGTTGTTTGGACTATCATGAGCGGTCATCATTTAAAATTCCACTGTAAACCATATTACAAAAGGCAATTGTGGTAATAAATTAGTATAATAAACTTTAGAGTTTACCCACTGCCATCCACACTTAATTTCCTTTAGAGGTGAAGTTAATTACTTCATATCAGCACTGGTTTTGCAGGAAGACAACCAATAGGTGATTATTAATTTGTGGCACTTTGAGGGGGGTGGGGTGAGAGAAGGAGAGAGATAGGCACTGTTCCCTGTTATGCTTTCTCAATCAATGCTTTTTACCCCTGCAACTCAGTCTTCTTAAGAAAATGAATATGGTTGAAAGTGTTTGGAATACCACCTCCATATGTAAATGAGAAATGCTGATTTCTTTCAACAGAAAAGAGACATACTTCTACACCAAGGTTTTCTCAAGGAAATAAGTCCTCAGCTGCACAAGGCAAAGCAAAAAGAAGTATTTAGCATATTTTTGCTTGCAACATAGAATGAGTTGACAAACACACAATAGGATTTCATGCAACCCTGAATCCAAAGTAAACATTAAGGAAAAGGTGAACATTGGAGGATTAATTATTTATCTTTTTTCCTCCAGTAGCTACATACATTCTGTCTCTTTTCTATACATTTTGTCCTTGCATTTAGCATTTTGCATTTTGGGAGGAGAAAATACAGCAGTGTTCAAAATAATTCTCTGCAATTATTCATTATGATTGTGGGAATAAACAAGCATTTCAACTGATTAGAAAACCTCAGTGAAACCAACTTATCATTTTATTAATCCTTCATTCAATTATAGTAAACAAGTAGGCTTCATGTGAGGTTAGCTCCAGGGTTTACTCAAGTCACATCTGACATGAATGTTTTACCCAAATGCATTATGCAGTGATTTTCATGACCTTCCTTAGGGGAAAAAAAAAAAAAAAAAAAAAAAAAAAAGAAAAAAGGCAACTCAAATGAATTGGGAAAGGGAGGCTTTGTGTTTTCACAGTCCTGGGAAAAACTTGGGGTAGTCCCACACCACAAATAGAAGGAAAAAAAAAGAAAAAAAAAACCCCAAACAATAAAAAAATACCACTCCCTCTAGGAGTGATGCAGGATTCCCAGACCTCGCCTGAGCAGACAGAGCAAGTCCAGATGGCTCCCAGATTTGCTGCTATTTCACAGGCCCTAGCTAAGCCCAAAACCAGGAAAAATACAGCAGGCCTGCTCCATACTGATTGCAGCCCTGGGCTACATGCTGCTCTAGCTGTTCCTTGTAGAGTCAAGGTGATCAAAAGCCTGCTACCTCCCAAAAAACCCCAGCATATTTATCACTACAGGTATGCCTCTACAGAAGAAATTATTAGTTTGAAAAAGTGGGGACAAAGCAAATATACCGCAATTATAAAATATTCCAGTGAAATGCAATACTTTCTCAAACTGCTTCAGCAAGTAGAAAGACAGGTTTTCAGGAATTTTAGATTTTTCACCTGAAGTGCTAAGAGCCCAAACAAAAAAAGCACTGTTCTGCAAGGGCAGGGAAAAAAAGCCATTAAGCAAAAGCAGTTGAATTCTTTAAACCAAGCTGCCTGACAGGGTAAAAGTAACCAGCAGGTAAAATGATTAAGTAACTTGCTTGAAAATATTATTTTTTAATAAATCCAAAATAATTTTCAACAGAAAATTATAATACTGAAATATATATGCATACATACATACACAAACACACACACATATGTATAAAGATTTAAAACTATTATCAGTGTAAGCTTCTTGCCCAAAACAAGAACCAGCTTTAGTGGAAACATTCCTTCATCTTTTTACCATGTGCTGTCCAGGGCTTATCACAATTGCAACACAGTGAAAAGCCTTCTATAACACACAATTTCTATTCCATTTCCTACTTGTCAGGAACTTCATGAAAAAAAAAAAAAAACATTGCCCTTATCTGTGTTTTCTCTATTGGCTACAACTTCTTTGCAGTCCATCAAAAACACTGCAAAAATGTCTTTTGCTACACTGCTCTAAAGGCTAATTTTTCATAGCAGAAATAGAAACAGTAGTGTGGAAGGTCTGTAAGACACAGTAATTTCCTTCCCAGTGTACAAATGGTGAAAACAAACAGGAAATAGAGATTAAAATAGGATTAGAAATAGACTTCTAACACTTCTGACTCGAACAGAAAAATAAGCTTATTTGCAAGCAATGCTTTTCACAAAATACATTTGTTTTGTATGTAAAATGTTCATTTTTCTTTTCTGTAAATGTCAGCATTTAGTCTCAGCCTACTCTTTTTCATAGCCTAGGCTCCACTCTATTATATCAGGTCTTCATACTTCCTATTTCTCTTACTAGGGGGATGAAACATTTAGCTGCAGGTGTATTCTGAACAGCATCCAAACCTACAGGGAAAGAGAGAGCTGCTCTCCTGTGGGACAGGGCTGCAGCAATCTGCAAAGCTGAGTTTGCAAACATACTGCAGGGTTAAGACAATAATATAACACGACACTACAAACAATGTCAAGTTGGAGACATTTGAATGCCAAATTCCCCAAGGGAATTTTTTGCTGGTCAATTAAAACGCACCCTGATATGGTGGGGAGCGTGAAGCAACCCTTCACCTTCTCGTCTTTCTTTCATTTCTTTCTCATGATGCCAAGGTGTCATCTTTGGCTTTCTCCTCTGCCTGCCTCCGTACACCTTTGACTGGCTCAAAATCCTGCCTGCTTTAGCATTTTAGTGCCTTCCCTTCCTGCTCTATTCGTAAAACCAAAACACTCACCCAGTCCCTCATTATTGTTGCTGAGATGAAAGATAATCTCTTTCCTTCTGGCTGTGACAGAAGCAATCTTACCCCCTAAAATCCATTCAAAATGCAAAAATCATTTTTTCTGGATTACTGCCTCAAGCACATTACCCCTATTTCATCCTGCCATTCCTCCTACTGACTCCCCCTTTTTCTACTACATTAAGCACAAATTGCTTGCCTTCATCTTAAGAGTTGTTCTTAGATGATGACAACCGATCCAACTGCCCTACACATTCACTTAAAACCCAAGTAATGAAGCCTAATAACGACATACAAAATCTCTTTCAAGAGGAGTAGCTAGCACTCAAACCTTGCACTTTAATAACCAATACAGTGAGAGTACACCTTCTCACAACAAAATCTCTGGCACACGGATAAGGTGCTCTCCTCTCTTTGCAGTTTGAGCCCAGCAATGACTTTTAAAACAGCTGAACTTCTGAACCATTTTATAACAAACTACTGGGCTTCTAAAAGAGCCATTCTGGTATGTGGGAAGTGCTGGGGGATCTTCTTGGTAAGAAATGCACTCCCAGAAAACCTCACAAAAAATGGCATGGTGGTATTTCAAGTCCTTCCTCCCCCTCAGACCGAGTTGACTCAGGGAAAACTTTCAACTTCTGTGATACACAGTGTAATTTTATCAAGCTAGTAGATCTTCAAAAGAGGTAGTTCAGGCTCTAGGAGACACACTTCACAACATGACAGTGCACAGGTGTTTTTTCCACAATAAGTAAAGTCCACTGCATGTAGGTATTTAAAATCAATTTTTGTGACCATCCCCTAAACCTTCTGCACCTAATGGTCAAAATAAGGGGAATAAGAGTTCAGAGGGACAACATGTCATTTCAGTTAATCTCCAAACCAGGCAACTGAGACCAGAATGATTTTCAAGTTCTGCACATCCACCACACCCACAATCCAACCCTCTGGCTGGCCAACCTCCAAGAACACATCAGGTCCCCAATCCTCAAACCTGCCTGACCCAGCTTGAACAGAAAGGAAATCCAAAGTGTTCATATAGAAACACAACTAGGACGTATTCTAACATGGTTTCCACAGATCATTTAGGGAGGTGGCATAGCCCAACAACTGGAAAAGTCCAAATATATTAAGGTAACACTTAACATTATTAAATGGGTTCAAAAAAATCCCAACAATTAATGGTCCTTTATTATGTACTTGAATGAAAACTTTAAAGATAAACACCAAAGGAAAAAAAATCTCCAAGCAAATGTATGAATGTATAGATTGTGCACCAAAGAAAAGCTTCCACCCAGGAACCCTTTTAGAAGACAGCACATTTCACCTTTTAGTCACACATCTCACCAGCAGGCTAATTTTCATATACTGAGACTTGAGTAAAACACTTCTAGACAGAACTTAAGAAAAAGAACCTCTCTTTTGTTAAGGATAGTGGGGAATTGGAATAATTTACCAAGGACAACTAGCAAATTGCTGTTACTGGAGGTTTCTACAAAGAGTTTCTGAGTCAATTGCCTCTCAGAAATTATACAGGGCTGTTACAAGCTCAGGTACAGAGAAGGACATGTTAGGCTGTTTTCCATGACCCAGTGCAGTGCTTGAAATTTTTGTCAAAGTGCATCAAAAGCTGGGGAAGTCTTAGACTCCCCAAAATAAAAACAAGATGATAGAAAATTATGAAATCCCTGGATCAGCACAGCATTCATATGCCTGCCCAGCCTAGGAGCACTCTGTAAAGCATAGTGGGGGCTTTGCTACTGTCACGTCCTGCTCTGATAGGGGAGATGTCCTCCTCTGAACCTTCTCAGACCTGTGGTATATGCCCTGTATCTTTCTGCCCTACTAGGATCCAAGATGCTCACAAGGTCAAGCAGGCCGCTTGCTTTGTTTAAAAATCAAAATAACCTCTTCGGATACTCCTTGTGCATTTCCTGCCCTTTGGAATAATGGTGTAGGAAACAAGTTGTTATCCTGCTACCTGCCTCTTCTTCATGTCAAGTGTGCCATGAGATCCAAGTGGTACTCCTATCATTTCCTTCTAAGTCCTGTATAATCTGCAGCCCAGTATAAACCAAAGATGACATTCTCATTTTGTTGGATCAGGGTATGTGATTTGGGAAAATTTTTTTTAAAAGGAACCAAAGTTTGCTTTTGAACGCCCAGACACATTTTTACTTCAAGGCTATTGCAAATGACCTTGCATTCAAATTACCCTTTTCAAATTTACTGCATCCCTGCTCCTAATTTTTGTGTGTCCCATTACCCAGAAGTTTTCAGAATTCTGAAATGATTCTGTGAAACTGCCAACCTGCAACATATTATTCCTGTCCATAATTTACTTAGCAGAGTTAGAAAAGTCAAAGCCCTTGAATCTAGCAAGAGAAGGGAAAGGAACAACAAAAGTGCTGCTAGCAAAAAGTGTCAGCAGCACAAAGAAAACCAGGGGAAATGTGGGTCCTTCATGTGAAAAGGCCAAGAGACCTGGTGGCAAAGGACAGGGATAAAGCTGAGGTACTTCACTGTTAAGACTTGCTTTCAGAAATCCCAGATCCTTGAGACCAACAGGAAAGTCTGGAGAAAAGAAGACTTAACTGTGTTGGAGAAGGATCTAGTTAGGATCAAACTTAAGCCCTACCTGGTCAAGCCTTGGGGTCTAATTGGATTCACCCAAAAGTGCTGAGAGAGGCGGTCAATGCCATTTTGAGGGTTCCTTCAATCTACAAAAGGTCACAGCAACTGGCAGAGTTTCTCAAGGACCATAAGAAAACAAATGTCACTTTGAGAAGGGCAAGAAGGACAATCCAAGCAATTAGAGATCAGCCAGTCCCCACTTCAATCCACAGGAAGGGGATGAAGCAAGTAATCTTGGAAAACATTTCAGAGGGATTTCAGCAAGCTGGAGATGAAGTGGCAGGAATCTTACAAAGTTCAAAGAGAAATGACAAGTCACCCCTGGGCAGGAATAATTCCAGGCACTTCTGTAAATGAGGGAGACCAAGAAAGCTGAAACTGCTCAGTCTGGAAAAAAGACTACTTGGGAGAGCTCACACAACCTCACACCAGTGAGGGCAACGTGGGATGGGTAAGGAGGGAAGACAGGAATGTTGACACAAATCTCAAGACAATTCCAAGTAACCATGGGGGATACCTCCTACTAGAAGCACAAGAAAAGCCTAAATCTGAAGACTTTAGTATGAGGGGGGCCTTCCATCAAAAATTAAAACTGTCAGCTTAGGATTAGGGAAACTAATATATAACTGCAACGATGGTTAATAGAAATGTCATAGACTTTATTAGATTCATTTTTTTCTAATCATACGAAATATGTGATTTATGAAGACAGCAATTACATTAATATAGCTAAACAGTGGTTTGTTTCATTTTACACTGGCCTTGCTAAACAATTAGACTCCTTTATATCAACATTTCTACAAAACTGACTCCATGAAACCACATCTATCAGCAGGAAACAGATTGGAATGATGAAGAAAGAAAGCTGGTTTATAGCAGCATGAAAAATTTCACGGCTTAACATAGGATTACAGATTTCATGTGATATAAAGACAAAAAGTCTTTATATCACATGAATAAACTAGCAATTTTTTTCTTACTCATCTCCCACATAAGCACAGAATAATCCTTACACAGAAATCTGGGTGTGAAGCACAGGACACTCATCTCAGGCAGTGAAAGAGTGTTTCCTACACACGTTGCAGAGACATACAATTCTTCATGTACATACATACACAAAGACTAGAGACACTTTTATCTCTATACCAATATACTAAAAATGCCATATACTATATGTACTAAGACTAGAGAACCTTATTTTTTTCAGATAAATATCTCCTGCTGATTAGAACAAATGCTTTGATAATCTAAGTGCTTATCGTAGCAGCAGGAAGGAGTGACAATTATAACACTCCCTCCTCACTTTCAGGCATAACAAATTTTGAAAACCTCCCCTGTTCCACTACAAAAGACTCTTGTGAGCATTTTCCTTCTATATACAAGCAAAGACTACACTAAACTGGCTGAAATAAATTAGTGCGTTTATGGTTGTATTCTCACAGAAACCAAGAATGCACATGGTAACATCAAAGATCATCCTTTACATTATTTGTGATGATAAAAGTCAAATAATACATCTAATTGTGAAAAATGTCACAGAAAATGCAACACAAATACTCCAACAGAGGAGTCCATTAGAAAAGCTCAGTCCTTGATCTTTGCATTTACTTTCCTTGAAATATATTTGATAACCTGAACAAATAATCACCCAGTCAGCCTTGACCCAATAGTGTGTTAGGCACCATAATTGTCCTACTAATTAAACTGCTAAATAACTCATACAGAGAAAATAAACATACTGTACTAGAAGTTAAATTTCGTTATTTTCTTAAGCCTTAATTCTTCAGCACTTTCAGCATGCAAAAATCACTCAAAAATACTGGTTATTATGGGTGTAAAAGAGGACAGCACTCCTGCTGGGAACTCCATGGCCCTCAACTCAAGAATAAATAAAATATACTCAAAACAATGCTGCCGCTTATTTTACATCTCATGAATCTGGCTGAAAGAAGCACCTGTTTAGGAATGAAGTTTCCTCCCATCCTTCTAAATCACTCACCACTGCTCAAAAAAAGATACTACAAACAGTAGCTCTGCAGCACTGGCATGTGCAAGTCAAATGCCCAAATGAGAGCTGGCAGGACCAAAATACAATGGAAAGAAAACATCACAGATTTCACTGAATGGTCTCATTTGCGTGCATCAATGAAAATCCCTGGAGTGACTAAAAGGCCTTTAGGCCTTTCATTAGGGTCAGAGATGGAATCATAAAGCACAGGATTAGGTACATTCCTGGTTAATTTCATTTGTTAGTTGTGGTGGGGTTTTTTTGGTTGGTTGGTTCGCTTTGGTTTTTTGTGGTGGTGCTTTTTCATTTTTTGCTTGTTTTTTTAAGGGTGAGGAGTACATTTTTTTAGAGTTCTTTTTAAGATATCCAAAACATAGAATGATATTAGTATTTTTCAATCCCAGATATCTAGGCTGATTTCTTTTCCAAGGTGTAAGCCAAGGAAACATGCCAAGGAAGATGGAAATTCCTGAATATTCTGAACTTGTTGGGTGGTAGTTAAATATTTAGATGTTGCTTTCCTTCTTGCTAGCCATGACTTCTTTTTTCCATCATTTCACTAGATTTAATTTTTTTCCTACAGAGTGATTTATGAAAAACAACAGCTAGCCAGCAGCAGCAGCAGCAGCAGCATGAGCTCCAGGTGTTAGGAAAAACCCCTACATAATTAATTTTCTCTTTGATATATTATCACTTCCCAAAAAATATTATGCTTGCAGATCCAAAGATCTATTTGCACATCCCAGCGCAGTTTTAATCCATGTGTAATATTTTCCTTTGTCTCAGGTGAGACCATATACCCCAAGAAATACAGATAGCAGGATTCAAGAATGGATTGTTTTGTGGCAACTAATATATCAAGTGGTTCTTCAAGACCGACACAGTCTGCTGGTGTTGTTTTAAGGCAGGATCTAATAAAACAGATGGCATTGGCCTTCAAAATCCTTTGTCAACTCAGTTCACCAATGAGCTGAACACTGATTTTCCATTGTTTTTTACAACCTCCAAGAAGTTACAAACATTCAAATCTAAATTCAACTTCAAGGGGTATTTTAGGCCCCTTGTAGTACTGCCAGTTTTAACATGTTCATATAACAGACCATATAATTCTGCAAGTTGATTCTCAGTGCCTATAGTGGCACTTGAGGTTGGGGTGTTTTTTTGTTGGTTAGACTTTCTTACATAGATACCTGAAATTCATAACTAGAATAAGTTTATTTTTCTTCATGGTGATATATGCTTCTCCTAAATAAGTATTCAGGTATTACTTATATGCAATTTATCATCTGCAAAATGGCACCTCTTCCAGAAATATGGAAGCATCTTAAACAAAATTATGAGCTGCCAAAAGTTGACTGGGGAAGTGAATTTCCTGCTTATTCCAAGTATGAATACAGAAAGAGATCTAGCAAGGTGGGGTACCTGAGGATAACTTGGCACTGTGGTAAATGATGAGCTGGAAAAAGCCATGCCAAGAGATCCTGGAAGCCTCAGAATGCATACTTAAATGGTCTTAAAAGCAGAATGGGATACATGGAAATCTTTTATAAAGTTGCATAGCATTTAAATGCCAGAGGAAAGCACCAGATCTCCTGAAAAGCTGAATTCAAACTGAAAGTCCATATATTGTCTTTCTTCTTGAACCAAATATTTCCCAAAATGTGGTACACAAGTTTCTTCAAATGTATGTGCAGAGCAAGAACCTCGCTTCTGCGGTCCAACAAAGAACCAGGATCTTTCTGTCTCAACATGCAGCTCTGGGAACTGCATACAACCAACCCCAGCCAGGATAGGAGTAAGGTCTGTGTCCCCATCTTTGCAAATACCACTGCGTCTGCCACCCACAGTCCACACTCCAAGTGTCCCTGGAAACTTCTGTTTCAACCTCAAAAAATCCATGTATAAAATTCCAAGTACGCACTCCACCACAATATTTCCATGATGATTTTTTTCCATCTTTCTGGTAATTTTTTTTAGATCTATCAGCATGATCAGTATGTCACATTGTTAGTGAAAAACAGCTTTCTTCCCCTGCTCTTTTTGAAGAGACAAAGTTAAAAAAGCATTCCTAGTTTGAACAAAATGCATGCAGCAATGAAGACTTACAGAAGTCCAGTTTCCAAGATGTGTTGTTAAAAGCATTTACATAAGCACTGAGAAGCTATATAATTATATCCTTATCACTGGAATAACTGTTTCAAAGGACAGGCAGAACATTCTACTTTACAGATAAAAAGAGAGAGAGAGAGAGAGAAACACCTTCTTCCTTTAACACAGCTCCATTTTTGAAAGCTGGCAGATATTTCATTTGCAGCTTTCTATTGAAGAATGATCAAGTTGGAGAAATGCTGCTGGCAGTAGCTCTGAAAGAATGAAGAACATCAAAAAAACAGCACATCTTCTTTTTTAATCCTAACACTTTCAAATTGAAGGAATTAAGATTCCATTATTCCCCCTCTGAATCTAAACAAGGGCACTTTGAAGCAAGAACCAACTAAGATAACTCATTTCATATCCCAAGTGCTCTGTGCGTGAGAGATTGCTTTCTGCATTCTTGAAGGAAAAACCCTCTGAAGGACAGGAGCTGGCAGAATAAGGCAACAATATCCAGTACAGTAAAACATGAAATGTACACAATGAGTGCCCACACTGCACCTTTGAGACATCAATGTACAATACACATCCCAGCAACCACAGAGTTTGTGTCTCAGTCTTTCCCTGTGCTTTGCCCACCCCATGGAAGATCTGACCGTCTCAACCCACTGAGGAAACCCTGCCATTGACAGCACTCAGAGAAGGTGGCAGAGGCACAGAAATCCTCTTGCAGAGAGGCAAATTTTAAAAAGCTTTCATGAAGTTTTGCATTGTAACCGAAATCAGCGGCAATATTCCTTCCCTCTGGAAGAAGGTTATCAGGACTTCATTTTATTTTCTTCAGCATCTGAGAAATATTTCAAAACTAAATGAAAACTGGCAAGTGCAGAAAATAAACACTCTCCTTCACCCCCCTGTAACACATGCAGCTGTTTAAGGATAGCACTATACTATATTGCAATTTTTGACATAATTTGTTTCCTCCTTTTTTACCACACAGAAAGTTTGGAGACTGGGGAGAAAAAGTGGGTGGTTTTGGCCTGAAAATAAATAAAAACTCTGTCAGAAAGAAGTTCACATAAAACCTTCCTAGAATTATGTATAGGTTGCATGTAGAGAAGAGGTAGCCGCATGCTGAAAATCTGAATAGGCCATTTTTCAATGAATAAAGTCTTTTAAAACATAATAATATTGAAGGGAGGGGGGGAAGAAAGGGGGGAGAGCAGAGGTGGGAGAGAAGTAGGAAATCAAACTACACTTAAACATTGCAGTTCTAAGCATGATTTCATTCAAAGACAAACTGGGCTGCAGTGTGTATTTTTAGCTCCTAAGTGGGTGCTCATATGCCATATGTAGCTTTTTATCACAAAGTGTGGTGTCCTAAATATAGGCTCGTGCTCTTGTTCACGGCGTAATTGTGGAAATCCTTGCTCCAGTCTGAAGCCACAGGGGAAGCAGCAGCTCTTAGCAGCAATGACTCTGAGGTAAGAAATCCTCCCCCAAAAGCCTGGCCAACTTTCTACAAGACTTGCATTAAGTCAAAACTTAAAGGGTTTTAAGGATCCTTTATTCAGTGCCCAGATTTTCTTTAATCACAGCTCATTTGCTTCCTTTGCCAATGCTTCCTAAATTCTCTCTCTCTCAAGTCTTTTCTGCTAAGATAGCCCTGTGAAGGCTGTCTCTGGTGTTTCTCAGGGGAGGGGTGTGTAAAGGAGACATGGCAGCTGAAACTGTTCACAGAACCGTAACAGCACCATCACAGAGAGGACCTCTCTGAGAAAAAAACATAAACAGCTTTTAACACAAGGATTGGGAAAGAATAGATCACTAGGACTGGAACGAGGTGGAGGAGTCTGGCAAATTCAAACTTTCAGAAAAGGAATGGCTCTATTTGGAGCAGGGATACAGCCAGTGGAAACATCTGCCTTTTTTTCTTCTCTCTCTCTCTCCTTTTTTTTTTTTTTTTTTTTTTTTTAAGTAGGCTTAAATAACCCAGTAGAGAGAGGAAGCAAATAAAAGAACTGGCTTAAAGGTTAGACCACCAACATCAATGAAAGATCTCTACTTGTCTACAGTTTCCTTTCAGTTGCCTACATTTTAACATAAAAGCTATAAACAACCTTCACTTAACTGCTTGCTTGCAAAGCAATATTCACCTCTGTGGCTCCCCAGAGCTGCTGCCATGCTGTAGGAAAGCCTTGTGACAGGCTGTGAAGGGCAGAGGGAGAGGGGAGGAGGAAGAAATGGCAGAGAGGAGCATGGACCCTCCAGATGTGAAATGTTAATGACTCTCATGCCTCCCGCCCCAGCCATCCACAAGAGCCAGTGTGACCTTGAGCCCTCTGTAGTGCCTCAAACTGCACCTGCGTGGCATTAAGGGTCCTGATAGTGAGTGATAGCCCTGCCAGCTCAGGCTGAAACAGCTTTCATCAGACCAAACAGCAGCAGCAGCAGGAGGAGGAAGAAAAAGCAGCAGAAGGAAGAGCGGAGCAGTGCCTTCCCAGCTGGAAAGAATAAGCAATAATATTGATTTAGGTTGCTAAACTTGTCCAAGGCACCGCCTGCAAAAATCTGTGCATGAAATTGTTATGTGTATGTTTGGATCACTGTTGGTTGCAGCTCACCCAGGAGCTACAGCCTGACAGACATGTATCTGGACTGTAACTCAGAAATATCCCCTATGCACTTTGTAATTACTTTTCCACCTCCTTTTGAATCAGCAAGTTTGTGGTAGCTGGCCATTTGAAATTCAGAAGTATTTAACGAAGAAATTTTTTAAGACATCCATCAGGCTGCTTGGTCCAAATTTTGCTAGTCCTAAAAAGAATCTGTAACATAACATCATTCAAAATGTTCCTGAGTAGTCATGTGAGTTGAGTTTGCCATGATTTTTTTAGTCCATTGGAAATATAACTCCTGCAACTACACAAGGGGCTACAGCATCAGTTGAAAACTCCCTTCTGGTCAGTTGAGGGAGAGAGATTGCAGAAAGGGAGATTTTATTAAAAGTGGAAGAAAAGTATTGAAATATCCCATTTCCAATATATTTCTACTTATACAGTCAAATTAATTCTACCAGAAGGCTTTGTTTGAAAATAACATTTCCAAACTTTCAGAAAAAAACAATGCTATCACTAGATTACAGTGAGAGGCATAGAATGTGAAAAGATCCAATTAATCCTAAAATTCAAGAGGTTTTCCTTTTTTCCTTTTTTTTTTTTTTTGTTCTCTTTGCATCCTTTATTAAGAGCAGACTGTCACTTCTTAGAATTTCTATTTCCACTCAAAAGTGTTAGAAATATTGACTGGTTTGACCTGCATGTCATGGAATACAGGCATGCTTAATAAAATAACCTTGAAATGCATTCATAATCTTACAATTCAGCACTCAGTAGGAAAACACTGTAGTACTCACACACTGACCTAGATTCAAGAAGAACAGTGGATAGAAACCTGAACATTTCCACAAAGCTACCTTTTAATCTACTCATCTGCATTTATCCATCCTCCCAAATACGCACTCTGCTTCTCTAAGCTTGCAATCATAGCATGTGAGACATAAACACTTCTCTCACCTATTTTATCAGCAAATAATTCAGAGGAAAGTCAACTGCTAGCACACTGGTGTTAAGAGAAAAATCAGAGAGGGAGAACACAGGTGCACATTTATGTATGCTGAGACAAAATACCTACAGGCTCAGGAAAAGGCCTAGATGTCCTCCAAAACTCAAAAAGTGTAATAATGCCCTAAAAATGTGCCACATTTTATGAAATGGAATTTATACACAGAAATAAGGAAAGCTGATCTGCTCATCTGCTGGGTGACATACTGATCACTTCTGACTGACATCAGAATGACATCAGTAGCAGCCAATCACAGTGCTCCATATGTATCTGATGTTCTTGCACTGTTCCGTATTTATGGATAAACACTAGGAGGGTGTTAACCCTAAGCTGTGTTTTTCTTCCCCATCGTGTTCTAAATAAAGCATCTGTTTCCATCCAGCATCAAACCTGACCAAAAAAAATAAAAGAAAATGAAAGAAATTAAAAAATAGCAGTCTCTCATCTCAGTGTGTTCCCTGACAAATCCAGAAACAATACGTGGAAAGCGGGGGAGAGCAGCTGGAGTCACATGTCATCGCTTCCTGAAGACCTGTAGGCAGCCCAGAGCTTCAGCTCGGCTCTTCCTTGGCTGGGAGATGGCAACACATGAGAAAAAAGCAGGTAGGGTCAAACATCAGGTCAAGGCTTTTGTTGTCACTAAAAAAAACAAATGCAATTGTTATTTCCAACTAAGGCATTTTAAACTATCTGAACAACTGAAGTACTGTTCCTCTTCCTCCACCACCACTGGCTCCTCTGACACATTTTTTTTGAAGGGGAAAAGCTTTTGAAAGGCAAGAAGTGCAGCCTATTTCTCACAGACACAGTGCGCACCCTCGGGCAGGTGCAGCAAGAACAGTGCGGGCAGACCACGCAAGGCTGCGGCGCCACACACACCAGCACCAGGCCCTCACATCTGGCCCTGGGGCACAGCAAAGGGCAACAACCTGCACATCTGTAATTGCCAGAGCCTCTGTGCTCCCAAGCTGGGTGGCTGCTGAAGGCTGGACCCTTGGCAGCTTGCTGCTTTGGCAAAGCCACCACGCAGCAGAGGTGACACAGGGGTTTTCCTTAGCTGGTTGGAAATGGTGTTCCTTGCAAAAGAAAAATTTGTGAAGCTTCTCTAGGTGCCAAGCAAAACCACAACCAGCCTGCCACTCTCCTTTCCCATAAACATGCCCATGAAGTGACCACCTGGAGGCATGTGTGTGTGAAGGAATGTGCCTCGGCACGCACACGCACGCTCTGGGCACACACAAGCCTAACAATAGACTCCTTTCTCAGTTTTCAAACCTTCATCACAAGGGCAGGGTTTTTGAGGAAGCAGCTGTAGCTGGAAGCAAACATGAGCCTGAGTTCAGGACACTGGCTTTGAGGTGAACTGGCACCTCTCAGACTGGTGTCCCATTTTCACCAACAGATTTAGCAAATTTACAAAGGAGAAAAGAAACAGTCAAAGCTAACTTCAGATGTATCTGGTACAGGTACCACAAAACATACTGCTTCTCCATTCATGCAAAATCCATGTATGAGCATTCTGACTATGTTATGCACCACCTTATAATTAACATGGCTCAAAGGAGCAGAGGGTGCCATATAAATATAAAGCTAATGAGCTGACTTAAAAGGCAGAAAACATAATGCAAAAAACGCAGTTTTATTGGCCAGTACTTTATTCCTGTGCCACTTAATCAAACCCAGCTCATTTTACTCGTACTATATTGCTCAGAGCAAAAGCCTAGTGAGCTGGCTCTGCCATTTAACTACTTTTTGTTCAGCTATTCCTATTCCCTGGCTATGATAATACATATATTCATTACATGTAAATAGCACCACATTATAACCAAATACAACTGAACTGCATCATGTTATGATTAAAATGTATATTAGTGCCAAAGATGTAATTGCCTTCTTTCCTCCAGGACATTCTCTCTTAGTCCAGGAGCCCACATTACAGCCCATCAAGATAGCTTTATTGCTGCAGGAAGGGAAATTCCAGTCTTCTACCAGGCTTTCTCTTTATAACCTTTGTGGGAATGGCTCATGGATAAAGGTACAGGAACTGTATTTGTGTCCACAGCTCAGAGAGCCACTCAGCACCATACACAGAGTATGACAGAATATATTTACATGCTTTTTAGAAAAAAAAACTAGAAGGGGGAAAAAAGAAAAATGCATATCAGGTGGTAGGGCCTAGAGTTACAGCCTAAACCCCATGAGGGAGATTTTAGATAACATGGAAATTTGCTGCAAGAAGGAAATTAGTTTCTAAAGGCACATGAAAATGCAGTAAAAGCCTGCTTTCCAACCCTCTGCTGCCAAAGGACACAGCTCCTTTCTCAGAAGTCACCAGCTCATCTCTGAGATGTGCTACCAACAAGATCCACCCATACTGGGGGGGACCTAAGCCTGAACAAGTCAAGATGATTTATAGTATCAGTTAGAGAAAGTTATCTAGAGATACTCTTTTCACCACACCCACAGCACCTCTCTATTCTTGTTCTCCAAAATATCCAAAATTCTAAAACCTAACCATGAAAATGTAAAAACTGGTTTATTTAACAATAGCACAATAACTATCCAGCTTCTGTGGTTTTTTAAAGGAAAAACACATTTTCAGTGATCAGAACTGTGTTTAGTATGCACTTACAGCTAAAAACAATTTAAAGGCCAATGCCTTTTTCCTCAATGCTTTATAATACTTCACATACATAAAATCTCACAATGTTCTTCACATAGAATCTATCATTATGTCCAGGTTCAAGCCTTTCTCATAAAGTCATCTGCACACACTGCTCTCTGAAAAGTGAGCAGCAGGAATATTGTACTTATAACTCTTAGAGGGGAACAGAAAGGAAAAAAACAAACATCCTTATGCTTCCCTGCCTTACTGATCAGAACAACTTCCACCAAAAGGCCACATTCCTGCATTTATCCCTCTTACTTCTTTTCTTCCAGAACTGTTGCAGCATTCACAAATCACAAATCCATTTGTGAATTAAGTAAGTAAATTAAGTAAACTTAGGCTAGAACACTTGGGCTACTATTTTCTAATGATGAAATAAACTCCAGTAGCTGAAGGGCATGACTTCTGCCTAATACATTCATTACAGCTTTCGATAAGAACAACTGATGATAAACTGGGCATGGTTCCCCTGACTTCTGGGAAGGGGGAAATTTTGTTTCTGTTTTTTCTGGGTTTTCCTTTTGGTTTGGTGGGGAGTTTTTTTCAGTCTTTTGGGGTTTTTTTGGAGGGGGAGTTTTTTGGGTTTGTTTATTTGTTTCAGGATTTTTGAGAGAGAGAGGGACTACATGTGTGCTATAGTTTTCATAATGTGCAGAAATCTGCAAAACATTAAAACAACAATGTAACTTATGCATTCAAACTTCTCTGTAAAACCCTCCTGTATTCACATTTCATATTATTCAGTCCAACAGTAAATCCGTAGTTAATGCAGATGGAGCAGGGTTTTACAGAAGGGCTTTTCATTCTTTGGATGGCCAGAAAACTTTTGCAATATGCTAAATATAGACACCATAGACCAGTGACCTGGGCAGAATAATTAGAGGACTGAAACTTCAGGAAGGGTCCAAATTTAAGTGAGGAAATATGTAACAGCTGTACTTCAACTGCACAATAACAAACTTTTTCAATGACAAAGACCCTTTTTGTACATTTTGCCATTTCCTGAACAAGCCTTCAGAAGAGACAGGAAGCCTGGCCATGCGGCTGCACAGTTGCTCTGACACTGGAAAGAATAAAGAATCGTGGTCATTATTATTTTAAGTTATACTACCAGAGCAGGATCTCAGTTCTTTTATTTATAATGATTCAAACCAGCTTCTATAAACTCTTATTGAAAATGCCTCTGATTTAAATCACGTGATAAAATAAGATTCTGCTGGCAGACCAGCTTTCTCCTGCTCTCACATCCCCCAAAGAGAACAATGCAGCTCTTCAAACACTTGCTGTGTTGGAGGAGAAAGAGGGGTGAGGCCTGAGTTATATCATAAGCGCCCAGTCTAAAACAGAAAACAATATGAACAGTAGGAAGGCAGTTTTCCTTCTTACAAAAATATGTCTCAGTTAATTTCAAAAAGCATTAGTAAATCTCATCCTTTTACTCAATAATTTTCTAATATTAACTAGGCCAATCCAAGGGTGTGTGTTACAGTATCAGCATTCAGAGACAGGAAAAAATAATAAGCAATTTATCCAGATGTTTATTCATGACTGGTCCCTGAAGGACAGCTACTGAGCAAGTGTTAGCAGGCCCCTCTGGAGCCATGCCAGCCACCAAAACCTCTCCACCAGGCCACAAGTTCAGCAGGACACACGCTGCTGGGCACTGCCCTGCCACTGAGCAGTGACACACACACACGCGTGTGGCTCCTCGGCAGGCTCACTGCACAGCAGCCACACAAGGCACCCAAAACCAGCAGTGCTGTGTGGGCAGACACTCCAGAGTGGGAGGGAGGCCTCCAGAGTTCCCTCTGGGCTCAGACAGACAGGAGCAGATGTAATGAACCTCCCCATCCCTCCCCTGCCGCCCGCCCAGGTGACTCACCAGCCATCCCACTCGCCCTGCCTTCAGCCTGGAGGGGCTGGAGTGAGTGACTCGGTGGCTGGCCCTGCTGGATTTGTGTGACTGGCATTCACCAGCTGGCTTCATAGAGCAGGCACCAAATTTTCATCCTATAAACTCCCTTCCACCAGAAAACAAAAGCTAGCAAAATGTCAAGTGACAAACCATTGACAAAATTACTTCTGACACAGTTCATCCTCATAAGCCAGTTATCTTCAGACTCAAAAATATAAATTTTTGTGTTGTATGATAGTTACTAGAATTCAGTGTTGAAGAGGAAACACTGGCATTTCTGCTTGTCAGTTTTTCTCCCCATATCTATTGAAATCACTTTGTATATGTAATCAACTTTAAATTGGTTGAGTGCCAAATATTTGACTCTCTAAACTTTCAAGATGGAGCATTATGCGGCACATCTTTAAAGGCAAATTACTATAATGAAAGCACTTGCTTTTGTCACTAAATACTTTTTTCCCCCTTAATCTTTTTCCTTCCCAACACCATTGCTGTTTGCATTTTTCACTTCAAAAGTGGCATCAGAGTTGGCAAGATATGCAAGAAAAGCCCCACAGATAGAAGCTTACTCAAGAACAGCCGCATGTTTAACTCCCAAACACAGCAGCAGGATAAATCCTGCTATCTACTTTTAGGAAGAAAGGATCATCCTCCCGCTAAGGCTTCCTTGCAAAGACAACAAGAAAAAGTGTCAAATAATGCCAGGAGTTCTGGCATCAGGCTGTGAGGATAGATACTTGCCCACGGGCAATTCCACGCAAGAAATTTGCCCCACATCAGGTAGTTGCTGGGTGACCTAAATTACCTCATTAAGAACAGGATCCTGCTTGTCTCAGCTTCATCTGCCCAGAAATGAAGCATCTCCCCGGCGATGACAGATGAGCAAGGCAGCCTGTCTGGTGCAGGTCACCAGCTGAAAACACCTCTTCAGGGAGAGCAGAGATCCCCCTGCCTGCAGCTCCACCACTGCACTCCCTCCTGCTTTGTCCAGCTGGAGCAGGTTTGAAGCATTCAGCCTCCTGATCTCTATAACAACTTCCTTTCATTTTTCTTAAGGCATATGGTCATGCACATTCAGTTGGTTTAATGTATAACATTTTTGTTTTGTAGCCATAGAACTGTGAAATAAGTAGCTACTGAAATGCGTTCCAAGAGATATCATGACCGCGTTATCAAGGAGGTGTTTTGTTTTCTCTTTTTTTTTATTAATTCATTCCATCTCCTATTCCAAAATACCTGATGCATACGTCCACAATGAAGACTGAAGCATAAGTAAATTATGTATTTTTTTATATCAATAATGTTGCCTAACTAATCATTAGACTAATGGTTTTTATCACATTCCTTTGGGCTGAAAGTTACTTTCGAGAGGGGGAGGGAGAGCTTGCTCCAGGCTTAGTCCTTGTATGCCAAGTTTCAGTCAGCAAAGAATTTTAATGGCAAAGTTATAAACCCTTGAAAGCCAAAATTTATAATGGAAATGCTGACACGGCAACAGCTATAGCTAACAGCACAGGTGACACCATTCTAATATATTGATTCTTTGCAGTTAAACTGTTCCTAGGGGCTTAAGACTTTGTGCATTTAGAAGTCCAACAAAAAAGATTTCTGTAATTGTATTCACTCAGGTTTGAAGTCAAAGACTCTGCATATGCACAGCCCACTATCCCAAGAACCTGAAGTACCTGATCAGTAGGATGTGCCCCAGGTTTGGGTGTTGTTTTCAGTTTGGTTTTCTCAGCAGGCTGACTATTTTGGAAAAGTACAGTGAAGAGGAAAACCTAACCAAGGAATATGAGCAGAGGACAGAAAGAAGAATGAATATACAGCTTGAAGACTGTAAGAAATAGCAGGTGAGGAGAAGCAAGGAAAAGAAAAAGGGATTTTAAAACAGGTACAAATTGTAATTCTGAGCAGGAAGTAGAAAAGAAAATCCATGTTGATGAAAAAATAGGAAAAAGTGCACAAGGGAGCAAGAGCACTCCCAGGAGATAACAGAGCAAGCAGACAGAACCACAGAACTGGAAGAGAGAAAGGGGAAAAATTATTTTTAACATAAACCTAACAAAATAATTGCTTAGATAAAAGGAAGTGGACAGGCAACATAAAGCGCAAATAATCAGACTCATAAAAGCCTACTTTGGTTTTGCTGGGCTGGCTTTTTTCTTAGGTTGGTTGGGGTTTTTCTGTATCTTCCTTCCTACATTTGAATTGTACTCCATTTCTCTGGCAGAAGTCCAAAGATTTCTGTCAATACCAGGAAAGAGGTGACCAAGACATTTTGCACTTTTAGCTGAAGTCAAACAGCTGCTTGTTTTGGGGTAAATCCTGACATTAATAAAGGACTTTTTTTATCTACCTGTCTCAATTCCAAGAAAATATTGCTTGTATTTCAGATTCTGTGTTAATAAATGTCACTGCCATCCAAAATGACCATATAAATGATGTTAGGATGCTTTCAAAGCAAGAGAGAGAGATTCACAAATAATAAAAACACTGTAGAGGAGTCATTTTTGAACATATGCTCACAAAAAATACAGCATATAAAACTGGAGCTCCAGGTGCTTACAGATAAGCATAGTATTTTAGGCAGCACCGGAAGAGGGATTTTTTTAATTTTGTTTTTAATAAACACCATATGAACAAAAGAACAATGCATACATTGGAATTAGGAAAGGGGGCGAAAAAACCCAGTATGATCTGGAGAAATCCAGACCAGGGACACGGCTGCAAAGGCCAGCACAAAGCAAGGTCCTTTTTCAGCTTTGAAAACTTTAAGAGGCCAAAAGTGGGTCCCAAGGTTCCTCTTGATGCTCCACATTCACAGCTATTTTTATACATCACCCGATTTATGGAAGCACTACACTTCAAGAAGAAGCCTTTTCTCTTTCCATAGGTTAAGATAATAAGGCATTATTTTAAGAAATGGAAAAAGCCCCTTTCCTCTCCTCCTCTGTAGCCACTGCATTTTATTTAAGGACTTGTTATTCTGAAGCTAATAGCTCTGACAGCCCGCCAGGCCAAACAGCCATAAGCAGCAGTAATTCTTGAGCAGCTCTGAAGCTCAGTCTTAAATACCTCTGGAGTCCTGTGTGCTGAGCTCTCCCTCCCAGCCAGGCTTATCCCGTGATCTCACCACTATTACCCTTCTGCTTAAGAGCAAAGGGCTGCAGGGTAGAGGGTCAGGCCATATGTAAAGCCTGAATTAATATTTCAGTCAATACTCTGGAATGGCTGTGCTATTTCCTCTTAAAAAACTAACACACTGGTGAATCTCGAGTGCACTGGGCATACCACATGACAGGAAAATGATCTTATTTAATCACTGGGGGGAGGGAAAAATGGCATGCAGGTTTCTGCTGGTGTGCTACTGTAACATTTGGCACAATCTCATTGGAAGGATTGTGTCATGCTGACAGATTAATGAGCTCTAAGAGAAACGAACAGATAAATACAGAATAAGCAAGCGACCTGCGCTGACAGAGCTGCTGCAAGTAAAGGCTCTGTGTCTCGCCTGTATTTGTCTGTGCTCAGCAGACTCAACACATGAGAAAACAAAAATGGAACACAGCCAGAATATAACTTTACAGACAGAGATGATAATTTTATAAGAATTATGCTTCACCCCACTAATTTAACAGGTTTCATATATAGTGAGAGAGAAAGAAAAAAATTCCCAAAACACAAGAAAAAAACAAAACTGACATAATGAATGATATAAGGGAAAGATAAATCCTCTTTCCCTACTTTCCATTCCTTAAGCATTAAGTTTTTAACTCAATAATACTTTATATTACTTCAGGTTAGTGATTTAACCTATCCAAACTAGGTTAGTGATTTAACCTAATCAAATTAGTGTAACATACACTCTTTCCTATAAGAAGCCAAAAAAAAAAGATAGTTTCATATTCTCCTGTAAGTTTTACATGTAAATTGCTTTCTAAAACTCAGCCCATGCTAATAAAAAGCACTAAATTAAACGGAGTAAGCAGGAAATGCTGGTACCAATGGGAGCCTTGTATTTATGATCTATTTCTGAATTGTGTTCTCTGACCAAAAATAACCTATTCTAAAGCCAAATAAGGCAATCTATAGTTCACAAAACTTTATTAAGTAGTTAAAACCAGGAGAATTATCTGAACCGCTTCTGACTACATCAGAAAATTGAAACAAACTATCAAGCTTAAGGCTATTGAGAAATAAGAATTAAAAGGAAAATATTGAAGTATTTCAGAAAGAATGAGAAAGAAGATTTCAATTCCTGTATCCAGCTATCCAAATAGTTGGATACTCCCATATCCAACTATTCAAAGATAACAAACGCCAAAAGCATAAATCTCACAGCTCAAAAAATGTGAAAAGCATAGATTACTTCCTATTTCAGTCAAACCTGTTTGCTCAACCCAAATCAATATTTTTAGGATGTTTTGGAAAAAAAAATTAAAAGGGAAAAAAAAATCAAAGTCCTGAAGTGTTGGCACTTCCCTGGTTTTGCAGGTGTGATTTGTTTGTGTTCTCTCCTCCCAGGACAACCAAGTTTCAGAATATTGGATTCCTGTGACGAACTGCTGGAGAGAGCCACAGCTGAACCCAGGCAGTACCAATGCAGGAGACCTCTGTGGTTATTCCCTTGGTTCTCTGCCCAGCCTTGCTCTGGGCAGCTGCCCACCCCAGCCAGCAGGAGCTGGGTTAGCCTCAACAGAATGCTGCTCTCAGCTTCCAAACACCACTTTGGGTTTACTGCACTGAGCTGAGAGCCGCTGAAGTGAAGTGGAGTTTCACAGGAGTATTTTCCAGCTGAAAAGAAAGCCTCCCCAGGGGAAGGGAAGGGCAAACCACATCAGAATTTTACCATTTTGGTCACCTGAGTTTAGCTCTGCTCTGATCCTGAGCTGACATGAGGCACACAGCAAAGGCAGAGCTCACTGTAATGATAGCAGCATGCAGAAAGTAGCAGCAATTATGCCAACCACAATCTTAACTTAATTATTTATCCAACAAGATGAATGCAGGATAGCAGAAGTTAGAGACTAGCACCAGTGTACACTGCTACACACCATAGGCATCTTCCTGCAATTTTAAAGATATTTGGATCCAGAAGTTCAAAATCAATCATTTAGGTTTAAATCATATGAATTTTAAAACCACAGAGTCCAACTTTTAGCCAGGGACTGCCAAGTCCACCCCTAAACAACGTCCCTAAGTGCCACATCTACACATCTTTTAAACATCTACATGCAGGTTGTTTCTGGTAAGCAAGTTTTGTGAGGAAGAAGCTCCTTTACACCCTGCAATCCTCAGTTTTTTACCTCCTCTAGCAACAGAGGTACCTGACACTGAAGATCAACCCTGTCATCCTTGCTTTTGGTATTAAACACAGAGGAAATGAGGTAAGTTCAAAGACTGAATTCAAGCAAGAGCAATGGACAATGAAGCAGTGTTGGCTTACATAATGCAGCCTTCCACTTCTGCAGAGCTGCAGATAAGCATCTCTAACATAATGAACTGAGGCAAAATAACAACATACCACCACAGCCACAAGAGCCCTAAAATAGGAGCCTCAGCAATAATTGTAACTAGACATTGGTTATTTCTTGGATTATGCAGTCAAAAGATTTGTATTTCAGATTTCTTTCTGTTTACAGTCTATGCTCTAAGAGACCATTAACATCACCAAGCCATTCTCTGTTTAGGTAGCAGCAGCAACTTCTTTCTCACTAAGAGAATATACTGATAATTGAGAATTGAAAAATTCAGGCAAGATTGCCTCAGCAGTTCTTGGGTGCTTGGCAACTATTCTAACACACACTTCCATAATACCATTACTATAAGAGATTGTGATTCCTAAGTAAACACACAGAACATTCTACCTAGGTATAACCATAAGACACAGCTGATCATCATTGTGAAGTTACTTGCTTTTGCTAAGAAATCTTGGGGGTGGTGTGCCATGTGTACAGCAGGTGATAATGCAACAATAGATAAAGAAAGGTAAAAGCAAAACAATGCCATGAAACCTTTGAGCCTGAGGATCTTCGAGTTGCATTTAATAGTAAATACTTTTACATTGCAACAGATTATCCCAAAATTTTCATTGTACTTTCACACCAATGGCAGATCACCCTTTCAAGGCTTCAGGAGGAGGGAGAAGAAAGAGGAGTGCTTATGATTTTTTTGTTTAATGTTATGATACATTTTAAGTTCTAAAGCTATTAAATGGCAAGGTTGCAGGAGATTCACAGTGTATGCTATTACAGAAAAAAGCTTTAGCAGATCACCCAGTGACATGATATATTTGGCAACTGAAAATTCAGGATCCTTTGGCCTAAAAAAAATGGGAAGGAGTCACCTCCCCTTCCCATATAATCAGGGGTGTGCCCTGAATACCAGACAGCAAAATCTTGGGGCATTTGCAAACAGAACTTAGAAGTTTTTTGGCAGAAGTCAAAACATCTAGCTAAACAGATTGTTTCTTTCTGTGTCTCCTATTACTTTAAAATCTCTGGTCTCTTCCTTTTTTCTGGGGACACTGACTGCAGAATGTTTAACTGGGAGGAGTGTGAGTTTGTTTCATTGGGAGGTTTTTTAATAGTATTTGATGATTCTTTTGACTCCTTTCTGGACAACAATTTTTTTCTAGTTAGTTTCAAAAGTAACATGGGTTTTGTTTGCAGGCTTTTGGAGAGAACTGGCTTTAAAATTATTTTGTAAGTATATTCTCCTCTCTAATCTGTGCCTTGTTGAGGGTCCTGCCTGAGGTGTTGTAGTATTACAGTGGCTTTCAGTTTCCAGGGGCTGCACTAAGACAATCTATTAAGAATGAAGGCATTAGAGTAAGAAAAGGCAGGTGGGTTTTGCTGTTAGACCTAGGAACTAGTTTTAAGCCAAAGATGTGTTTGTAATAATTCTCTGGCTCTCAGGGTTTTCTACTGTCACTGTCTATCTTCAACAAATAGCTTCCCCAAGTAGTACAAGACCTCCAGATTTCTAAATCTCCATTATCAAAGTGAACTCAAAGTTCCCAAGACACAAAACAAAAATGAAAGCATTTCCTTGATTTCACAATTAAACAAACTATGGAAAGTTAATCAGTGATCTCTATTTTGACCAAGAGTCTCCAGAAAACAAGGGATAGAACCACCAGCAAACCCAATTAATCTTCTCTATTTCACAGAGCAGAGTCTCCTCTTAGCATTGTGAACCACAAGAGAGAAGTTTACACACAGGTAAAGATGAATAAAAAAGCTTTTTGGCAGCTGTGGAAGACAGTGGTAACATGACTACATTTTGACTGATGGTTTTAAAGGCACAGCAGAGCAGTGCCTGCTATCATGGTGATGCTACCTACAGCTGCTAAAATCCTGAGAAGGAGGAAGTCAAAAAAATTCATCTTTTTCTTTGTTCCTACTCTAACAAGTACATTATGGGATAAAAGATGCATTGAATGACAGCACTGCCACATACTCATGACTTTATCAGAAGTCTCTTGGTATTTTGGGAGATTTTCTTACATACTTAAACACCTAGCATGGCAATTTTATGAAGTAATTAAATGAGAAACTCAGCTTTCTCAAGCCTGTTATTTGTGGAGAAGAGTTCTTAAAATAAAGATTTCCAGTACCAGGTCACTGACCAAGTAAAAGTTTTTCAGAAAGCATATAAAATGTAAAACTTTTAACATGCCCACACCTAAAATGGACCAACCCTTCCTGAGAGAGAGCTTCCTGAAACCAGTGGTGCAGCCACCCCTCTGATAAAACTCAATACCCTTCTAAAACCATGCAGCCTCAAATCCTGCTTACAGCGAGATAAATTGTTTGGGAAGAGCTGACTATTCTTGTGTGCAGGAGAAAATACAATCTTCATTAGAAGAGAGGTCAGAAATTGTCACCACTCATATGCATGCTAGATCTCTGCATTCAACTATATTAAAATATGATGGGCACTGCCTATGACATCATTTCCTAACCTTGTATATTATCACTGCCATCTGTTTCTGGCTTTGAGAGGATTTTTTTTTTGTCAGTTTTCAATTCCAGTGTAACAACTTTCACAAATAATTCAATCAAATTGATATTTTAAGTAAGATTTCAAAAGAAAATATTATGTATTACTCCCTCAAAATCAAGTTAGAGTTCATAAACTTCCATCTTTCTCCTATCAATGTGATAATTTTGACCAAATAAGGCTTTCCAGTTTTTTCTGGCCCAGTTTCCACATTTATGTAACCAAACTATTTAAGACCCATGATTCTGTTACGGGTTCTCTTTCATGTTTCTCTCATTGACATATGCACAGAATTACAGAATATGCTGAGTTGGAAGGGACCAATAAGGATTCACAGAATTTCCACAATGACTATGTTGGAAGAGACCTTAAAGATCATCGAGTCCAACCCCCGCCCTAACACCTCAATTAAACCATGGCACTGAGTGCCACATCCAGTCTTTTTTTAAACACATCCAGGGATGGTGACTCCACCACTTCCCCGGGCAGACCATTCCAGTCTTTATCACTCTTTCAAGTGATTATCCAGTCCAACTCCTGGCCCTGCACTGCACCATCCCAAGAGTCACATCAGGTGCCTGAGAGTGTTGCCCAAACACTTCTTGAACTCTGTCAGGCTTGGTGGTGTGACCAATTCCCCGAGGAGCCTGTTCCAGTGCCCAACCAAGCTCTGGGTGAACTTCAACAAGAGAAAGTGATGGATTCTTATGACATGTTGAAAAGCAGTGCCACAGAGGGGGCCCTGGGGGAAGGTTAAATCTGAGCCAGCAGTGCCCTGGCAGCCAGGAGGGCCAGCCCTGTCCTGGGGGCATCAGGCACAGCATGGCCCGTGGGCAAGGGAGGGGATTGTCCCCTCTGCTCTGGGCTGGGGCAGCCTCACCTCGAGTGCTGGGGGCAGTTTTGGTGCCACAATGTAAAAAGGACATTAAACTGTTAGAGAGTGTCCAAAGGAGAGCCATAGGGATGGCGAGGACAGTGAGGGGAAGCCGTGTGAGGAGGGGCTGAGGGCACTTGGTCTGTTCAGCCTGGAGGAGACTGAGGGGAGCCCTCATTGCATTCTGCAACTTCCTCATGAGGGACAGGCAACAATCTCTTCTCTGTGGTGATCAGTGACGGGATCCAAGGGAAAGGTCTGAAGTTGTGTCAGGGGAGGTTTAGGTTAGATATTAGGAAAAAAATGGTGTATGCATTTACATGTAATCTAAAAACTGAGGCTCGCTGAGTTTGATGTTTGGTTGCCCTCTCTCTTTCTGTTTGATAGGGAGGACAAAGATGACCTTTTCTTCCTGCGTCTCTTGCTCAACTCGCTATTTGTTTCACAATTCATTCAATAGAATGGCCAGTTGTGTTTGAAATTCATTTGGATAATCTGCCCAAATCCTTTGGATCTATATGGTTTGAGCCTGCTAATTTACATGGCAGCTCTAATTTTTTTAATGGCACTCTTAAAATCCTTTCTGTGAGCAGCCAGGTTTGCATGCGGGCCAGTCTCTCCCTTTCCTGGAACCTGCACTCTCTCATCAGAAGTATTTTGAACTCACTCTTTACTGGCACATGAACAGTAATCACCCACAGCCATTGAACAGTATAGAATATGTGAACTAACTATTCACAAACACACAAGCTCCCCTTCTCATTTGGAACAGGACAATTAGCAAAAAAACTTTGGTTATATCAAGCATGCAACTTTTCTCATTTATAAACAAAGAGTTTAAGAACTACTATACATGCCTACAGTGGGCACTTTAGAAAAAATACCATGGACATGATATTACATTTTGATGCCTGATTTTACATATCTGCACTATGAACAGTTTACTGTATAATAATGCAGTTGCATTAAAAGCAAAAGAGAGTTATTTTGTTAAAGGATCCCCCAGTAGTAGCTGCCCATACACAGAGAACATGTGGTTCTGGACAACAGGCCCTGTGAAAGGCTAACCAAACATCTCAAAAAGGAAGTTTTCAGTTATCACAGTCCAAGTACATCATTTCTACTGGAAGGGTATTGCAATCTGCAGATTAACCATGAATTAAATTTATATTAAAAAATAATATTCTGCATTTTACATGCTAAATTAAAACAGATGTAATTCAAGCCTTTGAAAGTAACTTTGGCTGGTGCTTCATTTATATCTAGAGCTAAAACAGACACTTTCTCAGGCATATGTGCCAAATTTGACTAATTCTTTCTGCTCCCTGTTTTAATTGCTGTGTATGCTTTTCTGTTGCAGTTAGAAATATCCATTACACACTTGAACAGCCAACACTGTGAGAAAGCACATGCTTTTTTTTAAGTCTAGTGGTATTTCAAATTGTTATGTGATAATGGCAAAGCTCACAGATGCTTCTGCTGCTCACTTCTACAGTCTGTACACAGACACACCCCAGCATGACCCACAGCTGACCTTGGCTGCAGCAGCACAGCACACCCAGAGCAACCTTACAGATGTAGGAGCAGCTACTCAGCATCGTGCTCCACCTCAGGCTGAAACACCACTGCACTTCTCCTGCTAGGGCACCTATGTTAAAGCCAACTTCAACAAATATTTTCCTCTCAAAGAAGACTGATTTGTTTGCAGTTAAGCTTCGTTGCATCCCCATCCCTCCTGTGCAAACACACAAAAGACATTCCAGCCAAGAACCCAGTTCCTGCAGCATAGCCCTGTACCAGCATCCTCAGGGAATCCCAGCCTCCCAATGTACAGATTGAATTTCAGGGTCTAAATAAAAGCTATTCCTTAAGTTCAAGAATTTATGTCAGACAACAAGTTTTGGAGATCACCCCTTCCAGTGCAAGTTCAAGGTTTCAGTTGCAAAAGTTTTCCACTTGCAAAGTTAAACAGAAGGAATTTCAAGTGCAAAAAACCCATAAACTGCTGCAATCCATTTCTTGTTTTACTTGGCTTAACTGCTGAGTTACCTCCCCAGGCAGCAGCTACAAGCTGTTAGTGGAATTGGAGTTTTAGATAATTTGGTGAGATCTTCCTGCAAAAACAGCCTTGTTCTGCTCCTTGGCTTTGTAGACCAAACCCCATGATGAAGTCACTCCTAAATGTGTGTAGCACATACTATAGGTATGTGTGTACTTACACGTTGTCTATGGTTAACACTGACAGATTAGTGAGCAAGTTTCCCCTGAACCAAACCAACAGTGTCAACACCAAATGCTTTGATGAGTCCACACTTCAAGAAAACAGGAACAGCTGCAAGCAGGAGAAGGTAATCACAGCTGTCTTAAAGTGAATTATCTGGAAGGATTTGCAGATTAGAAAAAAAAAAAAACTAAGTGGATTTAGAGTAGCAATTTTTGAAAGTTTGAAATTTTTAAATAAGGATAAAATGTATACTTTTTAGAAATTTATGAGTCAGACTCTCCACTCAGTTGTATAAGCAAGAAATTTTAACTCATCACAGATACATCAACAGAACTGTTTTTTACACCTCTGTGGATTTGAAAAAGTACAATTTGGCCAATTTTTTTCTCTAAGAGGAAATATGCCTTTGCGTGTTGACTGGTAAAAATAAGACAAGCTATAGATGTAAAATGTTCGTGTCCATTCTACCAATATTTACATAATAAATATTCTCCTCATTTCAGTAAAATTCAAAACAACTATGTGATAAGGTAAATTATTTTCTTAATGTGAAGAATATGCAAAGGACTTAATGCAATCTAGTTTTTGTGCTGTGAAAGTGTCCAGATTCAGATTGTATGGGGGTTTCTGCAATCTGTTTCAGTGAAAGATGATGTTGCAAGCTGGACTAAATGGTATTTTCACATGTCCCTTCTAAAAGCAAACCATTCTGTGATTCCATGACCAAACAGAAGAATGCATCACTGTTCTCAGAGTGGATGATTCAAAATTACAGTGCTCCTTATGAACAGTGTCCACTACAAAAAAGACAACATTTTATGCCATATTAGAAGGACTTTTCAGTAAGAATGTCTAAACAGGGAAATAAGAGAGTGAACCAAAATACGAAAAGCTACTCAAAGCAAGTCTGAAATTATCAGACATTTTCCTAATGAATAAGTCACACACACGTTTGACCCACACTAAGCTTTACCATGAATATCTCTGCACCTCTGCTGTGGAGATTCAGGCACACCTAGGTCTAGATCCTGGCCTGGAGCACAAAACCAAGGGAGTACCAGCCCTGTGCCAGGAGACCTGCACTGCAAGATGACCCGTGCACCCAAGTCCTGGAACTAGTTTCAGACACAGGACCTGGAGCATGGCTTTTTTCTTTATGGTGGAAGTGTTTGCCTGCTCTGAAACTTAGTGTTTACCTTTACAAAGCCGTGGAGCTGGGCTGTAGTCCCCTTTGAACAAGCAACAGCTTGCATGCTATGTTTTGTACAACTTTTCCAAAGCTTCACGAAATTCTAGACTGTCAAAGCATCAAAACCTCATTTTTTGCTTATTTTCAGACTCTTCCTCAGGAAGTACAGCATGTGAATCAAAACCTCTCTGCTTTGCCTGCCATTTGTGTATTTTTAATACATTTTAGAGTAGTAAATACTCAACTTTACCTTATGATAAAGGCTCTGTTTTGAAACATAGGTCTCAAAACCTTCAATACAGTCCTGAAAGAAAATAAGATCAAAGTTTTAAACTAGTATGCGTTTGGAAAGCTCTGAGTAGTCAGCACTTTCCATCTGTGATGCATATTCCTATTTTTATTGCATTCATTCCATAGAAGAAACACCTACCTGCAGTGCATTTCTTTCTCCCAGCTTATCAGTGCACGCCCTTGACCAAAGTACAAAAAACACCATTTACCAACACTCTGCAGGTGAAAAACTATTCCTCTGTATAAATTATACATCTTGGGAGCTCAACATTTCTTTCATGCTGAAAACCTATTCAAGCCTTCCCACATCTGTGGGCTAAGTGGTTTGCTCTAGCCAGGGGGGCCGACAATTGCTGATATTTCAAGAAACCTAATCTCTTAATGTTTGGGATCAGACGAAGGGTATGGCCATAGAAGAGACAGCTTGAAACAGGCCTAATCTCCAGCATATCTGAACCTACAGATGGCAGAGGCTCTGAGCTGCCACCAACATAGATTCCCGTCGGCCTGCCCAAGGGTGGTCTAAGCAGAGCGATTCCATCGCACACGGAATTCTCTCACGCCGGTATTTCTGTCCTGGGCAAGTAAAGAAAGGATTGGTGCCGGCTTGAACTGAGCATGCAGCACTTCCATGAGACAGTAGCAATGCAAGGCTGCCAACCAGACAATATTCCTGCTCTGACTGTGCCTAAGTTCCTACATTTTCACTTCCAGACTGCCAGTTTCCTTAGGGCTGCCACCTCACTGGTGACTCTGTGCCCGACCATTTCCTGACCGGACAAGCCTGAGCTGCCTTTCCCAGCTTAGTGTCACAGACACATTGATACTTTTATAGAGACACTGAACATTTTCTCAGGCAGCCCTGAGCAGTGCTGGGACACAGAGCAGAGCCTCAGCTTCCCCATCCAGCCCACTCCATACGAGGATGAGTACAAATCCCTGTGTCCCCTCCAGCAGAGCAGTAAGCACTACAATCTTTCATTCCTTGTCAAATATGGGCATTTCCACCTCAGCTTAACTTGTCCCTACTCTGTGCTAATTGTAAAGGTTCTAAAACAAGTTTAAACTTTCAAGCTGGATTTTCAGTTGACTGCAAACTAAACCTAAGAGTCAGCACATGCACCCAAAGACCAAAAACTTATAAACGATGTGCAGCACAGGCCTCCTGAAGTGGTCCCTGAAACAAGAAAAGAGACCGCCCTGGCTGTTTGCAGAGCAGCAGTGTAACCAGAATTAATGAGTTCCAACAGGGCTGATCTGAGGAGCTGAGAGCCCAAGAGAGGGCCATCCTCCCTGGAACACAGCACATCTGCAAAGCAGGATGTTTTCCAAGCAAAGAGCTGATGTGTTTTTCTGGTGAGGAAGCAGGAGGCGTAAGGATTATGGTTACTTTTGCAGGCCCTGGGAAGGTGGGGGAGGGAGGTCAGGCACATGGGGCACATTCACACAATTATCCAGGCACCAAAAAAAACAAAAAAGAGAAAGCTATTCTGATCCCTCCTTCAGCAGAACAGCAGCAGTGCTGAACAAGTCATGAATTTACTGCGTGGGAGTTGTTTCAGCTTTCTCAGGGAGCTTTTTCTGCCTATAATGCATATACTGGGTTATGTGTCTAGTGTGTCTTTCATTAACTTCTAGAGTCCAATTATAAGAGAAGGCTTATGAGACCTGGGGAACTGACAAAGCAAAGCTGATTTCCAGATTGGCATTTCAAGAGTTAAACTGAATTTTTCAAAAGTACTCATCACCATAAACTATTTAATAATAAATTAGCTGAAAGAAAAAAAAAAAGTGAGTTAAAGCTATCACTCCCCATTTAACTTGATTTAACAGGTTAAAGGTCAGTTTTTAAATACCCCAAGACAGAAAGACTTTTGTTACTAAAGTTTCAAACACCAGAGCCCATTCTAACAGGTTGAATACTCATACCTATAATTAAAGTATAGATTACAAGGGAAAAAGCAATACAGAAACCACTGAACAGAAAGTCAACATGACAAAATTAGTTCCATGCTCCTATTAGAAATCCCCTCTAAATATACCACAGCTTGGCTGAGGAACCAGCACCTAGCTGTACACCTGAAAGAATCCAAGTGCAGTGTTTAGACAAAAAAGGGCCAAAAATTTGTATTTGCCAACAACTGAATTTTCATTTTAGCATCTGTGGTAATATGCTTGTTCTCTAAAAATGTGTCATTTAAGAAAGGAACTGAAAGTATAAGCCCAAAGACAACACAGAAGAGTGTGGGAGTGCACCCTGGGGGAGCAGGCTGGAAACTTCCCACACAGCCACACCACAGACAACCAAGGTTGTGCCTCAAGAAATAAGAAGCCACAAAGATGACATTCAGGCAGATTATGGTGAGGAGCAAAGGACCCACCAAGGACTTTGGGACCAACAGGGAGTGCCCACAACACCTGCAGTGGCCACTCACTACCTGCTGCCAATAGCAAAGGATGCATTATTCTTCCTCATTAGGACCATCAAAGCCAGCTTTAAGGACAAGGCTGTACTTTAATTGCAGAATCTGACATTTACTACTGTACCTTTCCCAAACAATTCCACTTTAATAATTTGCCAGATGTTAGGATGCCTGAAAGAATTTAGAATGCAAGATTGTCATCAAAAGAACAGTAGATTGGACAAAAAATCTGGCGGCTGATTTAAAGAAAATAATTTCTCCCATTCTGAAGACATAAACTATAGACACAGTGCAGTTTTCTTTAAAGTTCTGGTATTAGTTAAAGTCTGGTATTAGACTCTGCTTTTTATGACAGATCAATGCAACTTCAAGACAGTTGTTTCACACTGTGGTGCAGAAGATACATTTTGATTTTCATTGTTGAAGGCGAAAGTGGTTGTGATAGAACTTTTGTCCTTTTTGACCAAACCCTACATCCGAGACCTTTAAATCTTAAAAAAAAACCAGCATATAATACTATTCTCCAACAAGGACTAAGTATTCCCTGGCAACATGAAAAGTTGAGCTTATGCCATGAGCACCTTACTTTTACCTAGCAGCTTTACACTTTATTTGTGCCTTACTTTTACCTAGTGCTGCTGCAGCAGTGGCTGAACAGCACTCCTGAGCTCCTGCAAGGGACAAGCTTGCAGGTGACAGATGTAAGTTTATAATAAGGTGTGAACAAAGTTTCTACAGTCCTCTACAAGATCAGAGAGTTGTGATATGACACAGGAGGTTCAGAGTTAGGGAATTCACTTAAAGGGCAGGAGAGCACAGGGAACACAGGGAACCTCTGCCAGGAGTACTGGCAGCTCAGTTCTCACCCTCTGGCTGCTCTTAGAGTGAGGCACTTGTCTGCATCACTGGGAATACACAACCATTTAGCAGCAGAAACAGAGATGATTCATGAATGCACAGGAACTGGTGTTTCCCATGGAACACAGAAGACCGTGAGCAGCCAATTCTAAAAACGAAAAGTTTCTTATGTTTCTTTTTAGACATACTCACAATGATTGTCCTTGGCAAAAACCACAGTCTTTAAGGCAAAGTGAGCCCGTGACCAAGCCAACAGGAAAGCACATGAGGTTTTTTTTTTTGAAACACATATTATGAGTCAAGAAGTCAAATCCCATTATTTGCTGTTTAGCAACATCACTGCCATAACCAGTAGCCTTTACACAAGTTAATAAATTGATATGATATTCACATTAATTAGAAGGAAAACTCTGGACAATTTATTTCCACCATTTTCATCCCAGGTTTAACTTCCATCCCCTAAGACATTTGGGTTCTGATTTAAACTACTACAGGAGACAGCTTGAGTAGAGCTGATCAAAAAGTTTGTTTAAGATTTGTGGTAAACAAACAATTTTTTGCCAGAAGAGTTTCTGAAGATTTTAGCACTTTTCAGCCTTAACTGTGGGATAGGAGGAATGCCCCAAAGGGCTCCCATTCCACAGCACTTGCCTGAATTCCCAAAGCCCTGTCTCACCAGGGTCATGGCAAACAGTGAAAAACAGATCTATTCTTTCACCAAGGTTCACTTCTTCATTCAGATGAACACTGATTAGGCAAAATAACTGTATGTTATAATTGTGACAGAGTGTAATGACTGTGCATGATGAAGAGAAAGTTCAGGACCCAAAGTTGATATCTAAGTGCCCACTTTCACACAGTCTCATAAAATTCAAAAAGCACTTTTGATGATTTTCGTCATTTTTTTAACAGTTGCACTGCCTGGGCTGTTCAGAGTCTTAATGTAATAGCCACAATGTATTTTGCTGCTACTTTCTTCTCGTTACAGATGAAATGCCCAAGCCATATTCATTCAATACCACAGAGAAAAGAGAAACAAAGAAGAAAAGAGAAGAAAGGTCACTGTCAGGCCAAGATCAAGTCTGGAAAATTTCAGTTTGAGACATAAGCAGTTCAGGAAGTTATAAGCAACTGAAACAATAAAGGAATTATAAATGAAACACTGCAAGAATTTTAACTACAGCTCTTTTCCATGCTAACCAAGTATTATTTAATGTATTTCAACAGCATTCAGAAACTCTTCTTGACATGAATGATCTGTGCTTTCAAGATCACTCCCAACCTCCCTAAAAAAGCAGAAAACAGGGATGGTTGGTATGGGCCACAGCTTCAGCTGATGGAGGTCAGCACAGCTCCCTCACTTTCAGTTGTATCAGTGAGTCACAGGAAAAGCAACAAAAAGGAAACAACCCAAAACTTGTAACAGCAGATCTAGTTTACTTCTGCATTGCTTCCCCCAGCGCAGAAGTGGTGCCTCCTCCAGTCTCTCACCAGAGCAGATAATTGAACTGTGGCCTGCTCTTGCCTCCTGCAAGTCTCTTCCCAGTTGAAGAGAACTGGATGTGCAAATCCCAAATTCAGTGTTTTTGTTCCCACCTCCTCTGAGCCCATTGCCATCATGTCCTTGCCCTGCTCCTGACAGGAGGGCCATGAATGGAATGAAGCCTAATCAAAATTATCCCTGTCTCTCCAAAACAGATCTATAATTGTGTGCAGAACAAATGCATCTTTATTTTTCCCTTCACTGTTCCAAACACAGGATCTAGAAAGGCATCCTATAATTGCTGAATTCCTGTTGAGATAATCCTAGAATGATCATTTTTACAAACCAAACAGTGCTCTGCTAAAAATTTCAGACATCAATGAAAATTCTGCATGCCACCTCAGGCATTTAACTGTCTACACCTACTGCAAAAAAAAAAAAAAAAAAAAAAAACAAAAAAAAAACAAAAAAAAACCCCAATCAACCAAAAAAAAAAAAAAAAAAAAAAAAAGGGCAAACAATGTTACTAGTGCAGTGTGCTAGAGGAACTGCCACCAGCATCTTCACTTCTTTCCAAACACTGTGATACTGTGTTTCAGTCAAAAACTAGGTCATAAACTTCTCTATTGGAAAGTGTTTATAGCTGTTTGGACGGGATTATTCTGTTCAAGAGGTTAAAATAATAAAGGAAGCTTGTAAGAATACTTTTTCCAAACTCTTGGTAGGTCAATGCCAGTTTGGGAATTTGGCTCATCATTTATCCTTGTTTGGCTCCTCCAATCTCAATTTTTTGTTTGTTTGGACCTCCTTCTGGACAAATATAAAACTTACTATTTCATTTAATTAATAGGAGGGAGTCTATAGAAAAAAATATCTCATTTATTGTAGTTCCAGAATCAGTTTTACAAAAACATTGTCAGTTTCCAGAAATGTTCAGATGTTAAGAGTCCTGCCAAAGTTTACAATCTATTTATATCCTGCTACAGAAAAAAAGAATATTAAAAAAAAGGCAAAAAAATCCCCACAACCTGCTCTGTTTTTACAATTTTATACAAATCTCTGGCAAGAAACAATCCACCTCCACATATTCACATGCATCCAGAGGATCTGTGGATAAGCCTTACTCTCCTTAGTCTAGTCAAATTGTCCAATTCACTTTCTCCATTTCCAAAATCTCACAACACATTTTTCTCGGCCACTCCTCCCTGTTTTTCATGTTGTACAGGAAAACAAAGCAGATTTTCCCTTCTCCCTGTCACATCTCCCTTTTGAAGGCTTAAATCAGCGAGCAAACCGTTCACCCACAGTTCTAGTATTACAAAGCTCTTTCATTTGAAGTTCTTCCTTTTGGTCATTTTGTACCACAAAGCAAGTTCACTGCCCATCAGCCTCACAAAAGGGACTCAGGGGAAATCCTTTGCCCATATTCTGGGGGCTTGAGTTTCCTCTAAGTGAACAAGCTGGCTGTGCAGTCTTTTACATGTTTTTCCATGAGTCATCAGAATGCACACAGTGGAGACATCCTTAAGTGAAATAGCCTTGAATGATATGCTTCATCCAATTTTCCCTGTATCTCATAAGGATTTAGTCCCAAATATGGACACAGAAGGGAAAATAAGGGCACTTGGGATAGAAAAAAGTGTACAACATTCATCTGGTTCTGTAATCACTTATTAAGTCCAAGATCTCCACTGTTTTTAACAAAAACAAAAATCAAGAGCATAAATAAACCAAGCTTCTATCCAGCTGCATAAATTCTGTCTCCCAGATATTCTCTGCCAAGAAGGAGAATCAGAATAATTAGATTATTCTCCTTCAACTGGCTCTAAGATTTTTGCTAAGAGCTGTTTTACTTTCTGCTTGCTTTTACAGAATTTGAAATGCCTTTACATGGAAAACAGTCCTATTCTGAATTCTGTATTTAGCACATTCGCAGTCTCAAATTTTAGGTTTTCAGAGAGGCTCACTTTCAGCCTTTTCCAGTTCAGCAATCCTACCAAAATCGTTAACATCATACATATTGCATAGTGTTTTCCTGAGACTCTATCTAAGCCAGTCAGGTAGATTTATGCAATATTCACACTTTCTTCTATAGCCTCAACACATCCAGTGCAACATGAACAGTCAGGTACTCAGTGCAGTGATATTGCTGCAAAGGCATCATTGGGCCATTCCTTTTTTCTTTTTTTTTCTTTTAGTCCATCTAAAGTTTCTGTGAACCCAAAAGCAATGTTTTAAATGTAGAAATGAAAAACAGCAAGAAAAACTATAGTTCAGTTCTGATTAATGGTGCTATATTTTAATGTCTTGCTGGGAGGCTCAACCCATTGAGTATGTATCCTCAGGATATTTTAAATTTATGGTAGTTTCTTCCAAACAATTTTGAATCCTGTCAGGAAAAAAAATGGCAGGATGACTGCCTAACAGATGACAGAGCATCTTCTCTGTAGGTTTCTCTAACACTAGGAGGTACAGAACATAAGCCTCAAATTCCTATTAAAATCATGGGAAATAAACTAAAAGATGAAAGCAAGACAGGTCCAAGCAGCTGCCTCAAACCTATTCATCAGGAAGGCACTAGCAGTGGGAGGGCCACAGAAAGCCCACAGTTTTATTTCACTTCAAGGAAATCTTAGTCTAGCTGCTTTTTAAACTCTCTTTAAAGCTTTGCACCCATTCATCTTTTCCTACCACACCACTGGAGCAGAAAATGCTCATCTCAACTCCTGAGTCTCCTGACATGTCAACCCAGTCCCCAGGTTAAATGAAATTAGCAAGTAGGAGGTTCAAAACTAACTTCAGGAACTATTTGTTTCCTCCCTCTCGGAATTCAGCTGGGGCATCCAGAATAGTACAAAGTGGCAGAGCCTAAAAATCCACAAATCCACAGAAAGGGAAAGCACAGCCAAGACTACCCAACAAAGAAGCCAGCACTGGCACATCTTGGGGCCTCTCGCTGGCCAGAGTGATCCCAAGATGCATTAGAAAGTCTCTTTTCCCTGCCCAGCACTCGAAGAAGGAGTCAGAGCTCTTAATTTCTTGGTCTCAAGGTTGTTTATTGTTCCTTATCTATAAAATATTTTCTCCTGTCTAGCTGAGATCCGTTCAGCAAGACAGTCCAGGCACTCTGCCTGCTCCCAGGGTGGTGTTATGTCTTTATACTAAAAATTATGTATACATTGTTTACAATTGCTTTCCAATACTTATCACCTATGTTAGACAGTGAGCTTCTACTCTAAACCAATCCAAAAGTGCCAACATCACAGCACAAGATGGAGGCCAAGAACAAGAAGGAGAAAGGCTGGACGCACCCAGATTCCTTCACCTTGCCCCCTGAACCCCTATTCTAGAAAACCCCAAAATCTACTTTTTCACCTCATGATAAATTCACTATCATCCTACTTAACTGTTGTGGCCTGTAGATCTTCATCTAAAGTTGGTAACTTGCTCCACAAGTCATAATCAAAACCACAGGCATCTTAAGCTCTGTGCCAAAGTCTCTGAGCCCCCTAGCAGGGGTCTTGGCTGCTCAAGACAGACAGAGGGATGTCCTAGGTTCCAACAGACACAGATGTCCATCTGTGGAGCCTGAGAGGTGGATCTGGAAAGCAATCACGTGCTCCACTCTCCTGTCTTGGCACCAGCCATCACTCACTCCATGGGACAGGAGGCCACTATGCCTTCCCTAAATCTCTATGCCTAACCTGGTCCTTGATCCACAGATATATATTTATGCTCTTGCACCCTGCAAGTTGGAAAATAAACTCCAGGGTCTTTCCTTTGTATATTTTGTGTCCTTGCCTTAAGACAAGTCTTTAACACATCTGGCTCCAGCCTGAACACAGTGCAGTCTCCACCACGTCTGTCCTCACAATGCTCTCCCAGAGGAGGAGGAGACAAGGGCAGTTGGGAAGCCAAAGATGCCAAATCCCACGTGTGACTCGAAACAGCCCTCACACATTAGGCCAAGCCTTTTTCTGTAGATGAAATGTGCACTCAGCAGTACCCAGCTTCCCTTTGGAGCATGGGCAGCTCCACCCTGCCAGCACCGCAAAGTGATCCTCAGGCACACAGAAAGGTCAATTTAGCCCTGGGAATATCAGAGTTGTACAAAAAAAAAACACCCTGGACACACTATTTTCTCTACCAGAAATACAAGCATGTTGGTACCTAGGCACTTATTTCCCACTGATATGGAAACTAAAGATTTTGTCCGTGTTTTCTCACGAAGCCTGTGGCACAGCAAGCATTAAATCAATACCAACTTTCGCTTGCCTTTGTGCAGGCTTTAACAGGCTTGCATTAACTTCCAAGGATATCAAAAACTTGACAACTATATCCTGAATTGGCACAGCCTTAAAGAACAAGTTACCCAAACCACACAAGAAATGCTGAAATCATTTTTATATTCAAACCTACAGTTGTAACCATCGATGTGAAATAAAATTCTTAAGGAAATTTATACAGTAGCAAGGGTAAAGACTGTAACAGCAGCAGCATCTGTTACCAGGGTTACCAGATCTAGAAGGAAAACAAGAAACCTGCTGACACTGATTTACAGAGAGATATATGTAAACATTCATGTAGACAAGAGATTTATATTTTATATTCAGTGAATTTTAGTGGTGTAACATTAAATATTGCTGCTATTGAAGCTGAACCAAAACAATGTGAGGAAAGTTAATGAGCAGCCATACCAAATGGCATATATCTGATTTCTTACCTGAAGTATATTCTGTTCATCCATCCATCATTACTGCTGTCCCACAACAATGCTTCAGCAACCACATAAAAAGATCTGGTAAGCTCCTAAGTGTTTAAAAAGAAATAGCATGTTACACAATATAAAAGCCACCAAATCCATTGCAAACAGAAAAATAATATTTCAGAATTCAGTGTGACACTGAATTTGCAAGGATTTTTTTTTATTTCCCATGCTTTCGAATTTCTCCATGCATTCAAAACTGTGATACATTTTGCTGAGGCAGAATCAGAGCCACAAGTAACACAATTACTTACAAGACTAATTATAGATGAAACACATCTACATGACATATAAAAATAGAAGAATCAAAAGAGAAACAGTAATCCACAGTTGGTTTGATCATTTGGCACCTATGCTGCATCTACCTATTCACTTGTTGATACTAATTCACAGTAGTTCTAGAGAAGTTTTTCAGTTCTCACAGGAAAAGAAATAACATTCCCAAATTATGGTTGCATTTTATAGAAAGAATTACTTATGCTAAATGTGAAATACATCTTTCCTTAATACTCTTTATTTTCAGTTGGAAAGTTCTGTGTTTAATGTCCAGGTACAAGAAATACTTTAAAATTCTGGACACAGCTATGTTTAGTCCTGCTTTTTGACTTTAGAACCGTAAGATGAGTACATTAAAAAGCTCTGCCACTTACATCAGTTAAATGGTATCTCTGCAAAATCTTCTTTTTATAAATCAAATATTGAATTGGAAGAAATGGGTGCTGCTGGTATTACATGTCTGCTTGACTAACCGAGTAACAATGTAGTCGGGAAATTAACCTTTCAGATTTCACATACTGCAGTTAACTCCCATGTCTGCAAGCATAGCACCATAAACTGCATGGACAAAACATGCTTTCCAGGGCACAGGAAAAGTCCTTCTTATAGCAGCACACAGATCTTACAAAGCACAGCATGCTATATTGTGAGCTTCCTCTGTAGCACACATCTCCTCCCTGCTGCACATTATAAAACTATCTCCATCAGATCTAAGGGGCACAATGCAATCTCCACACAGGTCCCACTCAATTTCCAGCAATCTGCAACACATGGAAAAACATTCTGATTTCTGCTGCTTCAGTGCAGTTGCTCCTCATGGACAGTCCAGCTACCTCCGCCAGTAAGTCAGGCTTAGCAAAGCATCACTCAGGATAGGGCTACAACTGCGTTTGCCTGTACTTCATTTACAAAGAAATGAAGCTTACAAAATCCACAAGCAGAAACCCATCTCATCATATACAAAACTTGAAATGTTTTATCTAATTCTAACTTTTCTATTCTATGTCTTTTCACATAACCTCAATTTTACATAACTGCCTAAAGGCCTAGAGAACCTCACCCCATATTATGCAGCAGAGGCTTCAGTGTGTCTCTGTGTTAAGAAATAAAATACAGCAGGATCAGGTAATATTCTTATTTCATTAGTGACTCCTCTGATATTTCTTCTCTTTACAAATTAAATCAATAAATCAATCAGATAAATGTAAGTTAGCCTTATCCAGAATGCATCTCATAAACTTGGTGTACATTCAAGCTATTACACAGCAGAAGGAGACCCTAAATTACAGTTCCCTATTCACATTTAAATCCCACTGGTGTGAATTCAACAATGAGCCAATGAAGACCTAACATATATAGAGACACCTGACAGTTGTACAATTACCTGCAGTGGCTTTGATCTATAATTTTCATCTTATAACACTAAGGTTCTTAAAATCCAGCCAAAATATCAGCCAACTTTTTCCAAAATACATGCTGTTAAAACTGGAGTCTCTTCCAATAGAATATCTGCAATTTCTCTGCAAGGAGATCCAACATCACTGAAGAATGTAGGAAAAACAGAAACCTCTCTAAAGCACAAGCTGCATACCTGAACTTAAGGCATTAAAAAAACCAAAAAACAACATGATAAAATTAGTTGATAGAAGAGCATACCTAATTTATTTAACTGCGATTCCTAACTTTAGAGGATAATTGCCACTTGTGACTAATTAAAGCCACATTAAGTATTGAACAAGAGACCATCAAAAACATTCAGCACAAAGAGTGCTGGAGCACGGTTATAGCAAAGAACAAAAGTTCGTGTGGAATTCTATTCAGACTGTGGCTCCTAGGCCATCCCTATGGACTGTTGGTAGTCTCTACAGTTTCAGAAGGTGCTCCACAAAATAATGATAAGGAGGGAAAAAAAACAAAACTACATTCCTGAGTGTGCAAGCAACAAAACTGGAGAGAAATAAAATGAGTAGGTCACCAGTCAAAGCTGAGTGTGATTCTCATCTGGTAATAAATGAGAAACATTGTTGAAACAAAGCACAATGTTATCCATACATTTTTCTTTTATCTGAAAAAAGTAAAAGTATTAGGTTACCTACTGATGAAAGACAGATTGATGAATACTTTTACAAGTTATATTTCTTTGAAAATATATCCTAGGCACATAAACATGCCTCATAGGGACAAAATCTTTGAAGCAAAAATAAGGAACACAAAAGCACACAACAGAACCCAAAATGCTTTCCAGCTTTTGGTGTCAAGTGTGGGCCCAAGCAGAACCACAGACCATTTTTGGGGAGACCAGTCTTCATGCCTTGGCTTCAACACCAGGAGCTCCCTGCAGGGAACCCAGATGGGCACTGTGGCCTTTTTTAGACAGAGGCTCATGATGGTCACCAACCTACCAACCAGGACTTGTTCACCACCTCCAAAGCCCAAATAAAGCCGAAGACAAGGCTAATACCAAGATTTAACCTTTAAATTAGACAACTTTCATCTGATTTTGATTTCTTAAGCCAATCAAGGCAGTCACATTAGTCAATTTTAATTACCTGACTTCCTTCCCAAGGAAATTGATACAAGTATTGCTTTGTATACTCACACAATAGTGCTGCCTGAGGCTGGCAGTCCTAAAATGCTGGGGGGAGAGTCAAGATCACTAGAATCAAAATCCTTCCACCCTCTCCTTGCATGCCCACCAGAGAGAGGAGAGCCCTGAAGGATCAGGCTATTGTCCTGAGCAATGGTTTGGCCCTCTCCACTACTTGCTTGAGTGGAAAGCAGTTGTACCACAGCCATCAAGAGCCAATTGAGATATTAGTGAGTGAGGAAGACCCTGCCAGCAGCCCCTCTGCTCTCCCCCATTGCTGAGCAGAGGTGCTGCTGGGAGATGAGACAATGAGGTCTATATATGCAACTGAAGAGAGCTGCTCACCCTAGAATTCCTCCTTTTCTGCCAGGAACCATTAAAAGCTGTTTGTTTTAGCTGTGGAAATCAGTCATGCACTTCTGGAGCAATCAGATGTATCCTGTGGGTATTGCTGGGTGTCAGGCTCAGTTCCAGCATCAGTGTCTGCATGCTGCCCCTTCTTCCTTCACACCAAGTAGAGTTTTGGGGCAGAAGATTGTGTGAAATGCACCAGAAAACCTTGTTGCTTTCATAAATACTATCAATGCTTCTCATAAGAACTAGACTAGGAATTATTTTACAAGAAAAAGATCATTTGTAGGCCAGGAACAAAAGCACTCCTATGAACTAGGTCAATCCCATCATTTGTTACTGTTCAAAAGTACAATAACAGCGGCAAGAGAAGGTCAGGCTGGAATAATCATTTGTTAACAATTTTAATAGTAAAGCTTTATTGGTTTTCCCTATGGATCCTCATAGTTATTATAGTGAAATTAAGTGTTTTTCCTCCAAGTGAACTCTTGTTAATCCTTTTATTTAGGTTCAGAACTACAGTACATGACCCTGCAAGAACATTCATCTGCAGTCACAGCTGGAGCTGCAGACTCACTGGCTTGAAGGAATTAATTTCTTTGCAAGGCGGAAGCAACTGAAAAGCCAAAGGCTTATCTACAGGAAAATCTGAATTTCACCAACTTGTACAAAGAACAGCACAAACCAAAAATCTACAATCAGACACCTCATGAAAGAGCAGATGAGAAAAACTTCTGGCACATTAGAGAGATACAATTTGGAGGGAAGGAATATTCTGATGGTTTGTCATACCACATAACAATCCTTAGGTTTAAAAAAAAATCTGAATTTGATACCAGATTAAATTTTACTCCAATGAACTGCCACCAAGAGGTCATTCAGACTTCACAGTGCTTAACTCCAGCTGCCCAGGCTTTCTATTATCTCATACCTTTGACAGTAACTATTCATTAGCAAGACTTATCTGAAACCAGTTATAACATTACCAAGCCTGTTCTTTTGCTTCACCTTGGTCATCCACTTCTCAGTCCATTTTGTCCCATGTGAGTAAATAACAATAGAGGTGGGAAGAATGATGGAAAGTCAGACTGTTTGACTGGGCATAATGGAAAAGATTGTCACCAAAAAAAATTGCTACAAGGTAGAACCTTGGCCATCAGGTCATCACGTGTAGATATTGAAGCAGGTCATGAGCAGGCAGAACTTAAAACATGAGTGACAATCTGCACTTGCAATCTAAAATCTGGATTTTCTGCTTCTGATGGTATTCAAGTACTCCAAAAGCAGTTTTCAGTAATTTAATTTTCTCAATATTAACAAAAAAGGAAAAGAAAATTTGTACAGCAGTGTTCAGATTCAACACTTCTTACAAGAAGCCTTAGATAAGCATTCAACAGATGCATCACACTCCTGTTTTATACAGAATTCAGTGAAACATTATTAACTTGATCGTGCATGAGCACAGTCAGCACCTTTCTAATTATATGAAAGTTTGACCCATTAAACTGATCAGGACTATTTGTATATCCGCAAGCATTCACAGAAATTTATTTTGAGCATATTGCACTGAAATATTTGTTTATGCTTTCTGAAGCTGAGCATCCCTGACATTTTTGAGAGCTCAATATCTTGAATTTTTCAAATCATTGCTTTCCTAATCAAGGAATAAAGAGACATAAAAGCTTCATTTAATGAAAATCATTTAGAAGCTTTTTTTTTTTTGAGGAGAATCTAAGCACAGAGAACCCAGAGTACTTTTAATCCTTGCCTATATTTTAAGTATTGAACTTGGTTACATTTACAATAGATTTCCAGCACATTCTCTCTGAGAAATTATTATAGTCACACTGAAATTCTTAAAAGCCTCTGAAACAGCATGAGCAGGTCTTTACTAGATTTTTTTAATAAGTAGCAGCTGCCAATTAAAAGAAAAAAAAAACAAATAAATTTCAATTAATTTGATTTAGAAATAAGGTTTTTATCAGTCTGAAGTGAAAATACATTTAATTAAATCACACCAATGATGGAGCATTCTCATTACACATTTATTTTATCCTGCTAGTGCATTTAGCATAGCTGCCCTCAATAGTGTGTTCTCAAAGAGACACTACTCAGATGATTCAGGTCAGACCTCTCTGATTAAAATGATCATATTGACACAGGGCATCCACTAAGGAATCCACATACAGGAAAGAGCAAGTGCTGTGTAGCCTTTGGAGGTTTCCCTGCTGCTCTCTTCTTGGATGAGGAGCACAAGATTGCAGCAGTCGAGGCCCAAGGGAACACTGAGCCCCTCCACACCAGTGCTGGAGGGTGGGCTGGAGCTGCCAAAGCCCCACAGACCCTTCCTCCCACTACACAAAGAGGTTCCCTTCTAAGCACTACTTGATAAACAGCTTATTCCTTAAGAGATATCTATCAATATAAATTCACATTGCACCGGCATTGCTACACACGTAGCAATCAGCGTCTGACAAAGAATGATGCAGTAATGCTGTTGTGATTTTTTTCCCTCTTCTGGTGTCTCTTAATAGCACTGATTCCCCCAATGGAAGAAAATCCCTGAGCAGGAACCATCGGGTTACACAGATTAGAGAGGCCTTTGAAGATGAGCTGTGCCAGCAGCACTCCCAAGTTAACAAGGATGTGAGCAACGAAACCAGAGCTTGACACAGAAATATTAAGGATCTCCAGCAGTAACCTGGCTGACCTAGTGGCAGCACATAGCCAAACAGTCAGAAAACTCAATCGCAGTTTCTTTCCTAAGTACCAAAATCACAAGCAGCCTTCAAGTTAAAAGCTGACTTAATTCACTTACAAAAGTCATCATGAGCTATAATGGCACCACCTCCCCCTCGTTTTTAATTTTGTTCTTTTCATTATCATTATCCCAGGTGGCTTCCAGGAAGTCCCTTGCAAACGAGTCACTATTATGAAGATGGCCTATTTTAATCACAGTCCCTTGACAAGAACAGCTAATTATCTAACTTTTCTGTCTGAACTACCAGATGGTTTTAGCTCTATACTTAACTTTTAGTTTTTAGTAACTGATGATACTTGCACATTAGAAAATGTCAGGCATTACACAGAACAAAAATAATACCAGTACTAACACCAGCACCTCAGACACAGGCAGGATAGAAACATATGTATCTACTGCATTCTTCCACTAAGATAATAAAGTTACTCGAGATGGTAAGCATCTGTCACATTTTCTTTTCTTATGGGACTTCCCAAAAGTGTGCCAATAGGTTTCTGTGGTTATTACATTGTTTGTTTTTTGTCTTTAAACAACATTGGCATCCATTCCAAGGAAAGCAAGGGGGAGCTTCCAAGTTGTTCCCACCGACCCCTTTTGCACTTTCCCAGTTGTCCTCCTCCTGAGATCCCCCTTTTGGCTGCACCTGCTTGCCTGAGAGAGCAGGAAGCATGCCCACGCTGCATCTGTGCCCGGCACACCTCGGGACTGAGCAGCCAGAAAGCATCTAGGCATGGTGTCCTGTGGGACCACACAGACACCCAGGTTCAGGGGGATGGTATTGCAGGATTGTCGCCGCCGACAGTGCAGTTAGCAAGTACAGCTTCCGTGTGCCTGCCAAAACGTGTACCAAAGCAGGCAGGTATCCGCTGGTTCCCAACACTGGAGTTCAGGCAGGGTTTGAGAGCATCCCTGTCCACGGTGCAGCGTAGACATGAAACAGGGAGGGGATCTGGCCTGAGTGCATTGGGGCAGTATTTACCCCTGGCGTGCATAAGGAAAATACAGCTGACTCTGTCTAAAGACACTGAAGATCAACCTACAGCAAGACAAGGCCGAAGATCAGCCAAGTGAAGGAGTTTTGTGCACAGCACACTGTATCGCAGGAGGGCAAAACCCATGGGATATTAACCATAGCAAACATACCCCTTAGGATTCATACTCTTAAAAATACAAGCAATTTCCTTTTATATTCCTCTCACTATACTTAAAACTGAGAGCTTATTACATACACCTATTCTGCACTGCCAAAATTTCCTTCCAAAATACAGCAGCAACACAAACATTGATTTTTTTTCCTATTGGTTACAATTTGTGTGACTACCCGTAGCCATTCATGTTGCAACATTCACAACATTGAAGAACCAAGACTTGAATAAATTCCAATGACTCTGACAACACAGAGAAGTTTTTTCTTTTTTTAAAAAAAGTAGAAATTGAGTCTAGTATCTGGATACAAAAAAATATGAAAAAGCATCGATAGGTAAGAAGACACCATTTTCAAAACTCTAAAAAGGCACTACAAGAACTAATAAATAAAATTTCAAATAGTAATTTTTATTATTTTTGTGTTTGTGTATCTTTAGACAGTCACTCACTTTTAACCACTTGCTCTATAAGGTTTAGGATGTATTTCTAGAACAAAGAAAATATCTTCACATTCAGAAAGCAAATTTTTAGTCATATTTGATCTAAGAACATATATACTTAATTTAATTGTACTGATAACAAATTCAGAAGGGAGAATCACTGGGGTTTTTTTTGTTTTTTTTTAAGATAGCAGTCAGTTACTTCTGTGAATAACTAGAAACAGCAACACAACCATATTACCATAGTTTATATTATAGCAAACACAATGAGACAAGTGCCCCTGGGCACCATCACAGCAACACTAGGATGCCTAAACATAAATAACAGTCAGAGTTTTCTCAGCTTTACAGCAGTGGCTCTGGAAGCTGCAACAACCTTTACACCAGCAAAAATCAGTTTTGTCACTGCTGTGGCAGGTATTTACACAGGCTTTCTTACTACTTCTTTCTGTCTGAACATCTGCCACAGCAGTGACAAAAACTGATTTTTCCTGGTGTAATTGTTGTTACAGCTTCTATTTGTAAGTCTGCTCATCTCCAAATTCATCGTGGCAAGGATGCTCATTAAATTAATGGAACACCTCTAGACTGATGAACTTGGGACAGTTCTTAGATTTGGGTCTGGATTCCAAAACTGGTTTGACCTTCTCAGCCCTAAGTGGAAGTTATGTCAGTTTTAATTTTCTGCCACTAGAGTCCAACTGAAGTTAGTTCTTGGAACAAGTACTCCAATAGAAACCCAAAACATAACATGCTCCACCCCTTTAATATTTGCTTGAAGGTATTTATGAGATATTTATACATGCAAAACCTTCCCAAACTGAATAATAATTTACATCTGTGGAATCCATAACATAATCTTGTAACAATCACACTGTAATGTCTATTTTTAGAGTTTTTGGAGCTAATTTAAGAGTCAGGGCTGAGCATAAGAGGTCTTGGGAAACTGGCTTGTAACGACAATCTCTAGTTATATTCCACAGAGCCCTAGATCCTCCTGCAATGGAAAACAAGGGTAACTATTGCCAAGAAAATTAAGTTTGCTTGATTTTTCCCATGTAGTGCTGTTGAACGTTCAGTTAACCACAGAATCACAGAATCAGTGATTCTGTGGTTAAGAATCACATCTGGTCTTAAACACCTTCAGGGACAGTGGTTCTGCCACCTTCCTGGGCAGCCCATTCCAGTCCCCAACCAGCCTTTCTATGAAGAAATTCTCCCTAATGTCCAGCTTGAACCTTCCCTGGCACAGCTGTACACTGTGTCCTCTTGTCCTGTCCCTTGTTACTTGGGAGAAGCCACCAACCCCACCTGACTACAGCTTCCTTTCAGGCAGCTGTAGAGAGTGACAAGGTCCCTCCTGGGCCACCTTTGCTCCAGGTTAAACACCCCCAGCTCCCTCAGCCATTCCTCACCAGACTTGTGCTCCAGACCTTTTACCAGCCTTATTCTGGTAAAATTTTGTCCTCCTCTCTGGACACACTCCAGTGTCTCAATGTCTTTTCTAAATTGGGGGACCCAAAACTGAGCACAGCACTCAAGGTGTGGCCTCACCAGTGCCCAGTACAGGGAAGGATGACCTCCCTGCTTCTGCTGGCCACACTATTTCTGACACAGGCGAGGATGCCCTTGGCCTTCTTGGCCCCCTGGGCACAGCTGGCTCATGTTCAGCTGCCATCAATCAGTACCCAAGGTCCCTCTCTGCCTGGCCACTGTCCAGCCACTCTGTCCCCAGCCTGAAGTGCTGCAGGGGGTTGTTGTGGCCAAAGTGCAGGGCCAGCTTGGTTCTGGGCAGTTTGTAATACTGCAGCATCTGCTGCCACTACTCAGCTTCAGTTTGATTAAATCAGTGGGGGAGTGACTTCATATTATGATTTGAAATGAACATGTCCTGCACTGGTCAGTTTCTGCCACAGTGTTATTTGTCCAAGCAGCAGCAGCTTGTAAAAGATCTCATCTGCCTGCCCTGTCCCGGATGCCTAGGCAGCTTTGGCCAAGCCAGTTTGAGGCTGCATCCCATGACTGAGCTCAGCTGCACATCATCTCACCTAGAAGAACCCCTGGCTATGTCCTATCCTAGTGTTGGGATGAGACCCCTCTCTTTCTCCTACATCTTGGTCCACACAGACCCAGAAGGAGCTCAAAAACAGCTGTAACATCTCTGCAGCATGCCCTCAATGACAAACTGAAACACTGCTTGGGTGTTCTGTAACTTCAGTTCCCCGCTAAAACAAAGAGCTACCTCACCACAAAAGTGATATAAAGTTTAACCTACTAACGAACATAAATAACCCAATCAATAATGCCTACATAGGTAAATATTGACAAAGGGCAATGATTTCAAAGAAGCAACTCAAGTACATGGAGTCATTCCTCTGTGGGATTACTGCTCCATGGTGACTTTCTTTCAAAGCCCTGACTATCTCACAGCATCTTCTCATGCATATGCATGCTGCCAGTGTCCATTCTACAATCTGAATCACTTCCTGTCTGCAGGAAGTGGAAGCCTCCTAAAAGAAAATGAGGGGGTGGAAGGGTGGGAACCTCAGGAGAAAAAATATTTACAGCTAGAAAATACGAGGACAAACCTTTTTTCTTGACCAAGAATACCAGATATTTTAAAACTTAGCAGATAACACCTCTGAGAGCACACATAAGCAACTGCATGCTAATAATGTTAAGCATTTCCTTCCTTTCTATATGAGAGGAGTCAATTGAATAGGACAAGAAATAATTTCTTGAAATTTCTATTTCAATAAATAATTTCTTCCTTTTATTTTCATCCATCCTTGCTACATATCTCCGCACCATCATTTAAGTGTTAAGAGACTTACATGGTATATAAAGACCTGTGTTCCTACAGACATTCACAATATCATGCTGGAACTCTCATTAACAGCCATATCTTAACATCACCTCATAAAATTAATAACATGGGTGATATACAGCAATATCAGAAGGCCTCCAGATACAGACCAGCTTGGACAAGCCACATGAGTGAGTTATCTTTAGTTCTGCAAGGAACTGATGAGGTAATTCCTTCAGTAACTTATCAAAGGAAAAAAAAGCATACAGCTTTAAATCCTAACTCACACTTTAACCCACATAGCAGCAGGAGGGTTTTACTAATTGCAATCTGCAGAACATATGGACTGGAATACATCCCATCATCCAGCACCTCAAAACTACAGGCATTAAGTCGCTAAGCTTTAGCACACTGTTTACAATTTGCCTTATGAATATGTCACTGCATTTTACATTACTAAGGCATACATGTAAAGAAAAGAATGAAGCTTTATTGGCTGCAACTAACACAAACATCAAAGAAATCCATCACTATACTGCTGCCTTTCCATTGAGGCTAAGCAAGGACAGTGGCTTTACAGCCCCCTTTTTGCACAAAACAGATTCAGAATCTTTTTTTTCCCTGCCTTCACATTTCCTGACTGCATCCTTGTGTCAGGAAGCCTGTGAGCCTTTGAAGCCTCCACCCAAAACAAACATGAATCTTTATAACTTTTGTAATCTGCTTTTTGGCCACCCAGTGAGAATCTTACAGGATCCCTTGTTTGAAGGCTGCCACAGAATAATACTAGCAGGGGAAAAGTAAAAGAAGATGAGATCCAAATAGAATCATTACACAATATTTTCCTAATGAAATATAAAGCTGCTTTAATCCAAACAGTATGGTAAGATCTTTGTTAATCAACTTCAAATGAGGGACTATAGTCATCAATTTAGCAGAATGAAACCAAAACAAGCAGAAAATAATTTTAATGTTTAGACAGGAATTCTAAAAATGACACATCTCTCAGATAAATAGGCAGTACTATCCTAAATTTTGAAAGCTCTCCTAAATAGGCATTCCCTGGAGACAAATGAATCTGTGACTGACATGGGTCCTTCCTAAGAATAATCTGGCTGTGTTTCCAAGAGCACATCATACACAGGGCTAGGGTGTTGAAATCCCAGACCAAGCTGGAGGAGAAACTGCCTCAAGTTTATGGAATCCAAGAAACATGTTTTGGGATGTCTCTCTCAGCCCAGCCACCATCCCCAGTGCAAATGGAACAGAATAGCAAGTGCTGCTGCACAGGCGAGAATTCAGTGCCAAAGGGATGCTTCCATCCTGAAACATCCTCCCCACAACTTTGATCTTCACTCTAAAGAAGGTATGGATTGAGCAGTACAACTAAAAAGGTATTAGCTGCCCCATTATCATGATCCAATAGTGTGTTCGGCTCCTATTTATTTCATACTGTCATGATTTACAACTTCACAGTCCCTTTTTATCTCCCACTCCCTTCACATTTCTGAGAGCATTTTAATTTCCAGTTTGCAAAAGAAAACCCAGATGTAATTTCAGTTTAATGTCTTTTAACTACTGAGTTATGTGACCCTAGGAAATCCTTCAAACACAAAATTCATACTCTCAGGATTTTTCTTATCAAAAACAACCTGTAACTTTTAGATATTTCAAACTGCCACAAGTAGTCTGCCTTACACTCATTTATTAGCATTTTTATTTATCAAACCACAGGTGCATTAAAAAAAAAAACTTTAAAAACACTCAGAAGTGCACTACTGTGATATAATGTAACAGTTAATTATTCATTACAATCATTAACTGCAAAGGCAGAGATATTGAAAGAACCCTTATAGTGAAGCATTCCCATAAAAGAAACAGGAAGAAGCACTGATCAAGACATATGGACACATTTCTGTCTCATATTGGCTGCTTTGTTTTTCCTTCCCATTCATATGAAACTTGCAAAGCACGTTTCTGCCATTACTCTTAAAGAAAAACAAAAAAATGAGCAGAAACACAGATCAATATGTGGAAGCTCTGTGGTTCACCTACAGCACTCCTTCCCAGCTCACAAACTGTAAACATAACACAGTAAAGATTAGGAAAAAATTGCACTGGTAAAGGGCTCTGAAACGTTTCAGAAAATTAAATTATATGTCCTGAGGAAAAAACACCCTAGATTGAGGCCTCTTAAAAACCTTCTGCTTTTCCTACACCTTCTGATTTGATAGCATCTCTTCACAAAATGAAACCCTTTGATCTCCAGTTACTCGCTGTGGCACCTGCATCCTAGGGCTGGGTTTTCCTTATTTGTGGTTTCAGAAAATCATACTCTAGGGATACACAAACAGAAATGTCCATCAGGTCTCTTTAAAGTGCAGAAAACCAAGGAGGACAAACAGGCTGCCAGACACAGCAATTCTGCAGTGAAACAGAGCCATATGCACACACAGCATAGGTCACACCAGAAGGGAGAGAAAGGGGAGATGGGAAATAGCTCTGCAGAAGTGAATGCCACAGCCAAAGAACACATTCTGCAAATCAGGGCAAGGAATACTCAATCCAACCCCTGCTGTTCCTTTAAAGTGCAAGAAGAACTTTATGATTTAGTAAATACATCACAGCCCACATGTTATCTCATGAAGAAAGTTCTGGGTGTCAAATGAGCCGAAGGTAGGAAATTGCCTAAAGGTGTGTGTACTGCAATGCCCTGGCTCAAGCAGCCAGCAATGGCAGGGCCCAGACTCCTGCAATCCACTGATAGCAGGCAGGAATTCATCTGCAGAGTAAACATGGCACCGCTCAAACCTGCAAGCTCAAAATACCATCAAGAGGAACTTTGCTGTGGGCTGCGTTTAGGTTTGCAAAAAGGCAAAATGATACAATATTTTGTATATTCAGCTACTTTCATTCGTCTGCTCACATTCATTCATACAGATCATCTGACAGGACTTAGTCACATGTTTAGCAATAATATTCAAAGAATTGTTAGAAAAATAAATAAAAATCTTATCAATATCTTAAGCATAAACATATCTCAAACTATATTTCCCGGTGCTTAGGATTTTTTTTGACAATTAAATAATTTTTTTAAGCAGGTCATTGTAACATACAGTAAGTACCACACTGTGTGAGCAAACACAGTTCTGGGGAAACACTACTGTCACCTTTTTTGCCCTACAATGTCTGTCACTGCCATTCTGGAACCAGGCATTTCTCTCCCTTTAAGACAGTGCTGCTCACAACTCCCTACTTAGCATATGGGAAGAGAAAAACTTTCCTAAAGGAAACATCTTGAATACACATTAGCTGCTGAGAACTTAAGGCATATACAGTACAGAATTACCAGTTTTATTAAACCCTGAAAACACAGGATGTGCACACAGCAAGAAGAGGATAAACTTGTCGATTTCTCACTGTATTTCCATTTTTTCAAAGCCTATACAAAGAAAATGAGGGATTCAGCATGACCCACTTTGCTGCTGTCTCATCTTCCCTCCATCACAAGAACAGTTCAAGTGAAAATAATCCCTTCTCACTCAGTACATATTCTCTGTTAAGCAATACATCAGCTGAACAACCCACATCATCCCAATGAAGCTGCTGAATGGTTATCTCTCAAACGGAATCATTTTTCTGCTAGACCTATATGGTACTAGATACCAGTTGCATAGAAAATTCTAATATATAGATATATATATATATATATATATGTGCATACACACACACACACTCAATGAAAAAGAAAGGCTGCCTGTGAGATTCTGGCTATGCACAAGCATTCCTTCCCTTGCCAATAACCAGAATGTAAAACAACTCTCCTCCCCTGAAAACTTCCTTTTATTGGGATATTTGTTTCAAATTCATCTAAAAAAACTAAATCAACTGACAAATCTGAAATAGCTAAACTGCCATTTACAACTGCAATCTGGCTATGGTCAAACATTTGTTATTTTTATTTGCAGAAGATCAAAATTACTTTCAGAGTAAAGCACTTTTTCAAAGGCCCTTGGTGCAAATTCAATTTATGAAAACTCATCACTGACAACATTAATATATTTCTTTCTGTGAGATCCAGTTCTGCATTTCCCATAGAAAGTACATTAACCTCTTAAATAAGCAACCCATATAGGCTTGCTTCCAGCTGCTTGTAAGCAGATCAGACTGAAAATGCTTCAGACCTGGAGGCTGGAACCAGCTGCTGTCTTTTAAAGAAGCCTTGGTTTCATCCCAACATCCTTGTCGATAAGATAAAAAGAAATATTCTCACAATTCAAAAATTTCCTTTCCTGAGTCACAGAAAAAAAAATTAAGCTTTTATTTGCACAAAAAGCACTCTTCAATCTTAAGAGAAATAATAAGAATTAATAAGAAAATTTATAAGATGTCAACAAAATCAATATTAATTCAATGTGCAGCTCACCAAAAAAAAAAAAAAAAAGTGTGTCTTTGGTATTTACAGAAACCTTGAAATAGAAGTTGGTCAGAACTTGGCTTTTGGATTATTTAAGGTTGTGATTTTGAAAGAAACAAAAAAAAAGAACAACCTAAACAAAACAACAATTGACATACCTGAGATTCATAAAATAGTAAACTTTTTCATGAGGTAAAACTTTCCATCTTCTGTATCTCAAAGCATGGATTCCATATATAAAACATTCCATGTATTTTGACCACCAAAAAAGTTAATTTCTACACAAGTCACCTAGCTACCAATCCTTGGAGGGTAGGTGTAAGAATTAATCCAAGCCCAATGCATATAAAGCATCATTTATTTTAAAAAGTCACAAGGAAAGAAGTGGCAATGACTCCTCCAGAAAGAGCAACCAGAGACCACTTCTCCAGAGTGTTGATGTCCTTGGGAGATTCTCCTCCCACTCACAAACAAATTGCAGGAATTAGACAGCACTTGCTTCATTGGGGGAGGAATGGGGGTGCTGGGAGAGAGGGGAAACTGGCAGGGGAAGCACTGAGAGAGTTTTTAGCTGCTTTTTTGCATGATTTGATCTCTGGCAAGAAGCCTGAGAGCAGCTGCCATGGTGTGTCAGCTCCCTGCAGACCCAAAGTGAGCTGTGAGATCGTGGTTTGGTAAACTTCAGACCAGGTCACGGGGAAAAGCCATGAATAACACAGTTACAAACCCCAGTCAGCAATGGCACACAGCTTTAAGCAAAAACATCCTTCCTAATTTCAGCTGTGTTTGCACTCCAGTTAAACGCTGACATTTAATCAGCCTCACACAAGAGGGTCCTAAAGAAAAAGACTCACTAAATATTTATTTTCATTTAAACACAGTGTGACTCAGTTTTGGGTAGGTCTCATCACCTCCAGCTGGAATTCCCCACCGGGTCAGGGTGATGGAAGCAGCAGGGCTCAGTCCCTGGGCAATGTCCCATGGCAGATCCAGCCCAGCCTCCCCTTCCCATAAGGACTCCCCGTGAGAACGGCAGGGCTGGGCTGGCTCTGCGCTAGCTCATGCTCAAATCTGCATGAAATCACCCCTGAAGAGGCTGCTGGGGACTGAGGGAGGAATTTCTCCTCTCCCCCAGCCCCCAGGCAGACGCCTCTGCCCTCTCTGTATTCTTCTCGGCGACACGCTGCAAGTATGAAACCTTCTAGATTAATAATGAGAGCAGGGCAATGATCTCCCTGGATTGCATCCATCTCATGTGAACCATGAGAACTTGGATTTATTTCAGTAATGGAAAGGAATGAAAAGCATGGAGCAAGAGAGGGTTTTCCACACAGGCGTTCTACATCTTCAAGGAAAGCAAGGGGACAAAATCCACACAAAGACATTTCTGGTGCATGTTGTGGGCCATGTTTCTAAACTTTCAGCTTTTTTGCATTTTCAGCTTTGTGCACTTAATACGATTCCTCTTACTGATTTTACACAGTACTTTTGTTGTGCTCTTTTATTATGCTTAGATAAATCTGTGTGATTGGCACAGAGCAAACATCTTCACTGAGGAGAGGTGCACTCAGGTTTGAATGAATACACAGTGGAAAAAAGGCATTGGGAAAAGGTTGGCATGGTTTTTGGTCATGGTTTTATTTACAAGCCACTATGTCCAAGAAGCAAGCCACATGCATCCTATTTCCAGTGGTGTCAGTGTATCAAGTTTAGCCCTGAAATTACTAGGTAAAAATAATATGGGATATTTGCTTTCCTAAAAAATAATGCACTTATTGAAGGCATGGATAACTCTCACACGCATGAGAAAGAGGAAGATAGCCCAAAAACTGTGGAACTATCCTATCTCTATCACAGCGTTTCTCTGCTCTTTTTGCTCTGGCTCTTCAGCCTAGAAATTGCCAAGGGTATTCATTACTCCTCAGGCAGGCTGCCAGCTTGGGATATAAAATCCTGCTGGAGATTGTTTGGAAGATCCATGTAATGCACCAACAGGCCACAGAGCAGGTGCACAGAGATCGTGGCTAACCTGTAGAGTCTTTCAATGCTGAGTGACTCCAGGCCTGCTGCAGCTCGTAAGGTCAGTGGATGCATACAAACAGAATTTCACTAATCACAACTTCTATGTGGAATAAATTCTTTTTCCCTTTCTGACACTACTACTTATTTTTACCTTGTTTGATAAATGTTGCCCAAAAATTAAAAAAAAAATTAAAAAATAAAAAGAAGAACAAGTTTGAAAGCTATTTCCCTCTATTATATAAACAAGGATAAAATGACATAAATCTATTCTAGCCACTGCTTTAGTGAAAAGGAAAGACTGGATAGAAAAGTTAACTGTCAATTGTTACATATATCAATTTAGTGAAAAGGATCAAGTAGACAAAAGGAAATGCAATGAGGACTTTAGGATCTTAGAATGGTAAATTTTGAGGAACCAAGGAAATTACAGAGGCTATGCTCAAACACTTCAGCTCAAACACAGAAATACCTCACTTGAAAAAAGCAAATGTTATTCACACTCCCATTGCAAGCAGGAAGGGAAAAAATGGTAAGGAAAGATTGGAAGCTTGCCCAGATGAATAAACACTTCAAACAGGATATTGAGAGGAAGTCCAGACTCTACAAAGAATGAAAAGATTAATTAGGAAGAAGACAATGTCTCGGGGCTACAAAGTGTTGAAACTGTAAAAGAGGACAGAAGCTCAGCCAGAGGGAACTCAGCCCAGGCAACCCAAAATGAGTTTGCCACGCGTACGGCAACGGCTTCCAGAATTTCTCTGTGGCTGCTGACTGATTTGGGAGTGCTGGCAGCCAGGCACAGGCACAGGCACAGCATGACTGGGTGGGAGGGATCCCCTCCTCAGCTGCTCCCAGCCCAGAGTAATTTAGGCTTACATCTACCCAGCCTACCAACTCAGCTAGAGCAATTACTCCAGATGCACCTTTTCTCTCATCGGGTGAAGAGAGAGGGAGGTCCAGTTGCACTGGACTGAAGTCTCCCACAGAGCTAAGTGAAGCAGACTGAAAGTGCTGTAAATGACACAGACAATTTTAGAAGCAGAGAGGAGAGGTGAAAGACAACCACTGCCTGGCCATTTCTGTCATCACACAAATGACACGGGCCGAGGCAGTCGAGCTGAAAGCCTCAACAGGTCACAGGCTCAGCATGGTGACTGCCAGAGTGTTTCTGGTGCTCACAGTGGGCTCTGGCTACTCCTCTGAGCAAAACAATCTGCTGCATCTTCTCCCAACACATTTCCTGCCAAGCATGAGGCCACGGGACCCAGAGAAAATTACTCTAGATGGATTTTTCCATAAACATAAGTTATAATGTCTCCTCTTCACGGTGTGCTATGAGACAAGGGAAATAAAGATGTACTCGTAGCCCCTTTGGAGCAATAGCTTTTTCTACTTTTCTCTCTTTTTTATTACAGTTGCAGTACCCATAGTATTTCTCTTCACACTTCACTCCCTTCATAACCAAAACATTTGCTAGATTTGTTTGCTAATCAAAGCAGGTTTGGAACCATACTCATTTCATCCTCTACCTATCCCCTCATTCACGTACAAAAACACATTCCATAGAAAATTTTGCTTTACTAAGCTCTCTAAATATGTACATATATATGCTGGGGGGGAAGACTGGATGGAATTATTATTAGGAACAGTTCTTTGTTACTAACCAAACCATTTCTGTAATCCTTACCCAACAATAGCTGACACAGAACACAATACAAATCTGACTGCCCACTGGCAAAAATTAACATGGAATATCATCTTTGGCAAAAGAAGAGTACTTCTGCCAGTGCTAGTTTGGTCAGGTCAACAGACCCCAAAATAAAGAGATATATTTGCCTATTCAATATGCATGGCAACTCAAACATTCCAAGTATTACAATGGAAACTGGAGCTGAACTTGAAGATATGTGGAAGCAGGAGAAATGCAATATCCTAATTGAAAATAAGAATACATCTCATTTCTTGAATGCACTTAAATGCTTTTATGTGAATACAAAACTGACATCAAAGTCCAGTGTTGCTGTGGGTGTCAGTCAACCTTCCAGATTTGTGATTTCTTATTAAATCATATCTCATTCTATTAATTTCTTATTGGATTTGATATTTTCAGGTTTTCCTGGAATACTAACTTATCAATCAGTCAATCAAAAGTATTTTGAAGCACAGTCATCTACAGAACTTTGGTCCTTCAGGGCACAGGAACGCCCCTGCCATGGCCAAGGTGTACATATAAAAATTATTGCAAAGACACATCCATGCATCAGCTGAACCAAAGTGGCTGGTGCTCCCAGAAACTCAAAGCTTCAGATGCACTCTACTCCCTCCAGCCAGCAGGCTTTGAAACAGGCCATGAAGGTCAGTAAATATCTGGTCTCCCCAATCCTAAGGAAAGAAAAAAGTAAATTCAAGGATATGACATCCACAAAACCATACTACCTCTCTCTGAAATGGGCTCTCAGACACTGAAACCATCTTGCTGTGAGAGCAGCAAAGGAAAGAGAGAACAATTTCAAAATCTATCTTGAATGGTACTCAAAAGAGGACAGTAAAAAATAAAAATAAAAAAAAAAAAAAAAAAAACAGAAAAAAAACAGAAAAAAAAAAAAACACAAATGGACTTATAAATACACAGCACATTTTACAATAGAATCATCTCCTGTGGAAATCATGGCAAGCAGCCCCAGATGGAGCAGGTTAATGCAATATCAAATGGCAGGAGCTGAGAACTGTGTGAAGGCTTGTAAGGAAGCAACATCAGCTCAGCCTCCTCACTGAGGAAGGGCTAGAAAGACACAGCAATAGGCCCTCTGCCTTTGAAGCACTTCACAGGACAGTGTTCCCAGCAGTGCACCTGTAGATGGAAAACTTGTGGGGTTGGGGAAGAAAATGCAAAACAAATCAGAAGAAATTTGTCATTTCTCTGCCTAATCATTTCCTATGATACAGCAGGTATCATCTTAACCAAATGAGTTCAGCTGCTTGGTTCTGCTAAACCCTAGCCCTGCCAGGGGTGCAAGCAGCTGCAAAGCAGCTGTTCTTGTGCTAAGAAACACAAGGGCAGGTGGCACAGAGCCACAAACAGCCTCAGTGCTCTGCTGAGTACCATGGGCAAGTTACAAAGATGTTTTTACCAGTTCTGGACCTCGCTACCTCAGCAAGTACCTACTTCCCTGAACACTCAAAATTAAGGTCAGGCAAAGTGATGAAGGTAGAAGAACTTGTGAAGAGATAAGAATAACCATAGACCTGGAATTTTCCACACAGGGCACCAGTTCTGAACCTTTCTTCCAGGCTTGGTGCATGACAGCACATATTTGTCAGCATCTCAAATAACTGCAAAGCTGATATTGATTTCTATGTATTTTGCTGGAAACCTGAGGGAAGTTTAATGATTTTCTTTTATTGCTTCTTTCTAAAATTTTGGTCCTGAGCATCTGGAAGGAGTTATCTGTTTTCTTCTTATTTTCTCACCCTCTTGTATCCTCTCTAAAAACTAGTGGTGTACAACTTACCTACAGAAATATTTAACAATAAATTTAAATTCTGCAAAAAGCAGTCTTGCCGAAATATGAACAGAGGAACTAATGCAGAAAATCTTCAGGAGTTTTTCCAGGATTCCTTTGAGTTAGAGGAACACAACCCAAGTGTTGCTACTGTGAGGAGCAGCACCCTTCTATAGACACGTTCTGCTCTCCCTGTAATATTACTTCATCAAACCAAAAACCAGAAAAAAAGTCACTCTCAAAGTCTGTATATCAGCTCTGTACTAGTCCATTGGTTGTAGGATTTTGTCATGAAACCTGAATATAAAATCCAACTGAGAAGTAGATTAAACATTTCCAAAGACCCAAGCCCATGCATTTAAATTATTGAACTAGAACTAGAGATGATGATAAAGAGTCACATCTAAATCCTCAGATATTTCAGCCACTCTAGCAAATATTTGCTGTTTCTATAAATCTCCTCTCAGCACCTGTCAAGAGCACAACCAGCAACATGGGGGAATAAACACATTCAGCAGGCACAGATTTCCAATAAATCCAGTGAATTTGGGACCTCACTAATTCCCCTCTACAAGCAAGTAAAAAAAATCTACTAAAATCCTTAATCTCCCATGTGCTGATACAGCACTTCCCAGGTCTAAATCACAGGGAATTTTCCCAGCTGTCAGCACTGAGCTCAGCAGGGGCAGCAGCAGGAGAGCAAGGGCAGGAGCAGGACTTACAGAGCACAACATTCACTATGCTGAGACTGGAGGTTAATGTTGAAAGACAAGTCATAGTGGGAGGAGTGAAATGAAGCAATTCATCAAAGCCACACATTTAAACTGGCTTGGTTTTGCCCTCCTACCCATCCTTTAAACCCACTTTTTTCCTGGGATGCATCTTTCACCATGTGAAAAGGGGAGTTTTTTTTGTTTTCTTCAATATTTACTTATTTATTCTGCTGGCATTTTACTCTCCTCAAAACCCTTGCTATTGAAAGATAATATATTTCTTCAGCTGAGCACCAGTGTCAAAACTCACACAGGGGACCTGAACTGCTATTTTAAAGCAAGCCATATCCAAGAAAAATCATTAAAAGGAGGCACAGATAAAGCCCTGTTGATGTTTACAACAATGTTGCATTAATGCCACTGCGTTTCCTGCACCTGTAAAGCCTGATACCATTTGTGTCTACAAGCCACTATACTGACACACAGCCAGAAAGCCTGACAGGGCTGCTAAACCCTGGGAGGAAAAGAAAAAAACATTGAGTAAGCAGGTCTGTAATAGATAAAAGAAAATCTGAAGGTTGCAAGATTTTTTTTTTTTTTTTTTTACTTTTCCTTAATGTCATAGAGGAAATGGAGTGTGTTCTTGGTTGAATTGGACACACTTATTTCTTCTCTTATTCTGGTTTCTCTAAATCTTTATAGAATCATACAATCCCTTAGTTTGGAGAGGACATCTAAGATCACCAAATACAAGTGTTAACCCAACACTGCCAAGTTCCCCATTAAACCCTGTCCCCAGATGCCACATCTGTACATGTTTTAAATACCTCCTGGGGCGGTGACTCAGACACCACCCTGGGCAGTCTGGTCCAAATGTGACTACCCTTTCTATGAAGAATTTTTCCCAGTATCCAATCTAAACTTTCTCTGGCATAACTTGAGGCCATTTCCTCTTGTCCTGTCACTTGTCCCCTGGGAGAAGAGAACAATCCCCAGCTCCCTACAACCTTTTTTCAGGTAGTTGTAGAGAGTGATAGTTCCACCTGAGCCTCATTTTCTCCAACTTAAACAAACCCAGTTCCCCCAGCTGCTCCTCATATAATTTGTAATTCAAACCCTTCACCAGCTCTGCTGCCCTTCTCTAACAGCTCCAGCACCTCAATGTCTTTCTTGAAATGAGTGGCCCAAAATCAAACACAGGATTCAATGTGTGGCCTCACCAGTGCCAAGTACAGGTGGGCATAGTAGGGAATACTTCTGCTGGCCACACCATTGCTGACACAGGCCCGGATGCCATTGTCCTTCTTGACCACCTGGGCACTGCTGGCTCATGTTCGGCAGCTGCTGACCAGCACCCTCAGGTCCTTTTCTGCTGGGCACTCTCCAGCACATTCCCTCAGCCTTTAGCACTGCAAGGGCTTCTTCTGAACCAAGTGCAGGACTCAGCACTTCACCTACTGAGCCTCATACAACTGGCCTTGAGCCATCAATCCAGCCTCTCCAGATTCCTCAGAAGAGCTTTCCCACCCTCCAAGATCAACATTCCTGTCCAGCTTGTTGCCATCTGCAACCTGGCTAAGAGGTGCCCTCAGTCCCCTTGTCAAGAGGGGACATTAAAGATTTTAAAGAGGATTGGCCCCAACACTGAGCCCTGTGGAACAGCACTATGGCACAGAGCACAGGCACTGATGACAACCCTCTGCAACAATTACTGGTAAATGTTTGCAGTGTACAGTAATACCAGAAGCTGTGAGCTACCTCAGAGGAAGGAAAAACAAAACATTAGTGTGGCCTGAAACAGCCAGTCGGTGCTACATGCTATGAATACAAAACAAAGAGTGCGGTATGTGTCAGGCTGTGACCTCTGTCACTTGTGTATTTGCATCCTTTCCAGTCAGCCTTCCTGATTTCACAGCCATCCCACTAGAAATACCCTCTGTGTCTGTTCAACATCTCTGCCAAGCTGAGCTCATGCTCTTATCAAAGGAAAACATTTCAAGAGGGTTTAGCTGTTGATTATTCACCTCCAGATCCCAGGAAAGGCTATGGTCAAATTCTCTGTCTGACTCACAGGATTGCTTGAATGCTTTGCACAAGTTTCTTCAGCCAAGGCACTGGAAAAACACTTTGGAAATCCCCAAAGGTTGGGAGTGTGCACCTCAAATAAAGCTCGGTGGAATTAAAACACCTGGTGTGTCCCACGTGCCTGGAAGCCCATGGACATGTGTACTTTCACCATTAACTTCCAAACACCAAGACCTCCTTTCTTGCTTTTTCACACATTTCGCATTACAAGGATGTTAGGAGAGAGCATGAGGAGCCCCAGGCAAAGGGAAGCTGTGGGAGCCTGTGGCCAGGAGCAGGAAGAGATAAAATGGCAAGATGTAAAACCATTTAACCAGTGGCAAGAGGTAAAACCATTCAACACATGCTGGCAGGCCATACCTGGAGCTTCAGGAAAGATATGGCAGCAATTTGAATAATTTTCTCTAAAAATAGTCCCAAAACAAAAACAAATAAATTTTAAAAAACACCAACAAAGCAACCAAAACTACAACCCAAAATAAAAACAAAACAAAACACCCAAAAGAAAAACTCACACAAACAGTTCCACTGACAAGGAGAAATGCTAAGTGTGCTCTGTGGACCACTGGTGGCTCACAGATGCCACATCAGCTTCTCAAACCCACAGTCCCTCCCCTCCCTGAAGGACATCAGACCCACAAAATACATCAGAACAGCACGTTTGTGTATCATGCCACTTTGCAGAGCAGCACCCAGAATTAACTCAGCCAGGGAAAACCACTGTGGTTTATCAGGTCAGAACACTCCCTAGGAAGACAACAACATGGTTTGCACTATCAAACTCTGTATGGCTTTTAATCCCATGATAGTTAAAAGTCAAAATACAAAAAATAATGAAACTAATATGAGGGAAGGAACAAAGCCCTTGGGACAGGTGGCTCACTGTGTGTCTGGGCTGAATGTAAAACTGGCACCCCAGCAGCTTTAGTGTCACTTCACAGCCAAGCACCGTGACGACCAACCCACATGTGGTAGGAAACAAGCCTCATGTGAGATCCTCACATTGTGCTGGGCCACAGGATGGTAAAGGAGTTAAAAATGAAGGCATGCATGCATTGGTGTGATATTACTCAGTGTGTCACTTGTTCCACCTGTTAGACAGCAAAGGCTGGAAATTAATTAACACAAGCACCCTCTTCTCAATTTAAAAAAAAACCATAAAAACTCTTTTAATGTGCCTGTATGTATAAAAACCCACACTTCTTTCAACAGTTCAGATTTTTCATTAACAAGTCCTGTTTCATCAAGCAGTAAGAGTATGCAAATTATGCATTTTGATTGCATAATTTTACTATAATAATTTACACCACCACCACCCCCCCAAAAAAAAAAATCACAAAATCAAGACCAAAACAGCCGATAACTTCAGTTGAGATAATTGTATACATTACAATCCCTCAGACAGAAAGCATTCTATGTGAATTTGGCAACAGCTTTCCCAGTGCATCTCATTTATAAGGTTTGACAGGCCAAATTCTGCAAGTGAGAGATTTGCTGAAATTTTACTCTTCTAATGCTCCTTCCAGCTGACAACAGGGCTAGAGGAATGAATTCTTTCTCATGCTTAGCAGGCCTACTTCACTTTTAAAGGAGCCAGGTACTGGGAAGCAAATCGATAGGAGCATCAGCAGCTGGGCTTCCTCTGGGCATTCCCAGCTGCTCTCAGGATTTCCTGCAGAGATGCCAGGAGTTCATACCTGATGATACATGGCAGAGGTGGAACATAACCTCGAGAAGCCAACCTACTCTCACTTGTGTATGCTAAACACAGAGCAAATGGACCAAGAGCCACAAACAGAAGTGGTACTGCCAAAAATACTTTCACTCACCTTGAATAAATCTCCATGAAATCTTCTGCTCTACAGACATTTCTACAGACCATATGTCACCAGTAACATAGCCTTTTTCCTAATGCTACTAACAAGACAGCACAAAAATTTAGCAAACCATATACATATTAAGATTTGTATACCATCACTTTACTACTATTAAAGTTGAATGGTTCAGGAAACTATTTTCACTACAAACCACTCCTTCAGAGATCTTTGATGGAATCCTACCAGTTTGTAAAAATACCGGGATTCATATTCAACCATCATTTAAGTAGAACTCCCCAGAACAGCACCCTTTTTTTTCCACAGGTAATAAGCAACAGAAATTCTAATCTGAGGAGCAAATTCTGATTGTCAATACAAAAATAGGCAGCACAGCAAAATGGAGGAAATACACAAAGGAAGGAGGAGGACATATTTCTACATTTTTACAAGTGAAGAATTAGGCATAAAAAGTTGCAAGAAAGGATGAAGGCATCAAAAAACATACCCTAAATGGAATTTGAATAAGAAGTCGGGAAAAAAACATGGATCCAGGAAGTGGACAAAGGCAATTTTTAAAATATGAATCTCTTACATTTGAAGAGCTTTTTTGCATATGTCACCTGTCAAAACAAATGTTGTGCAACAGTGAATAATGCCTTCAAGTTAAGCTAATTATCTCTACCTGTGGCGTCCTATGGATAAATTCTGTCTTACTGACTATGAAATAGCATAAATTTAAAAAGAATAGGGCTGTTATGGTAAGAATTACTATGCTGAAACACTACACTGAATTCAATGCTATACAAAACTCCAAAGTGGCTCAAAGGAGGAGGGGAGGTATCCCCAATGAGGAAAAATAACAGCTGAAGTAAACTTTTTTAACCATGCAGATTTCAATGTATTGCCTAGACACACTCTGCATCACAGAATTAGTAAACTATGCAAAAGAAATGTTACAACCAAAGTTTACTTAAAAAGAAACCTTTTTTTTTTCCCCAAAGTACTAAGCCATTCTAGAGGTTTCACCCTTCCCCTCCCTCCTGCAGATTCTACAGAGTAATGCAAATTTCAAGCTTTATTAGCAGTAACTCTTCTGGCCATGGTTTTTTGTTATTAGTCTATATTAACTTTGGAAAAATTGTTGAAGGTTCGTTTTCTTTTCTGAAACTGCTTTGAATGCAGCACAGGTCTCAAAGAAGATAAGCTGCTTTATCTCACTTTTCCAGGCACTGAAAAGAATAAGGACAAAAAAGCTGACAGGACATATCTGGGTAAATTATGTACACTCCCACCATACACCACTTGGAAACAAGCAGAATCTGGCCATGGAAACATTCATCAGTACTTCACTTAATAGCATTAGAACACCATTCCTTAAAAAAAGGGAAGGAGAAGAGACAGTGCTCAATGATAACACAGTTAATATATGAAGCTGCATAATCTCACCACGGTCACAGTCAGCACAGATATCTAAACACTGCACATTCACATGCAGGGGGACTCCATTTACTGTGTAATTTGTCTTTTGCCTAGAGATTCAAACCTTCACTTAGAAATAAATGAAGAGTAATGACTTCTCATGAACTTTCCCTAATTTGTAGCCAGTAATTTCCTCCTCCTGGTGAAAGTCTGTTGTATGCCACACATCCTGCTTCAGGCTATCAGTGAGATGGGGAAACTGTGATTCCTTTCTTCCTATTACATACTTCAAAACCAGGAAATACATCCGTTATGATTTTTTTTAAGAATAAAACAAATATTAAAGACATTACCAGAACGCTGGAAGAAAATTCCCAAAACTATAATTACACACATGGGGAAATAAACATTTAAAAATATATTAACAAATACAATGCTTTCAAATTTATCAGCAAACAGTGATAGAATTAACACCATAAACAACTGAACAACATTCCAAAAAAAAAAAATAGTCAGCAATTCATACTGGAAAGAAGGAGTTGGCACAAGGAAAATACACCCAAAATTCAGTTTTTTATTGCAGACTGCATGAAAGCAAGAATGCTGTAGTCCCAAAGGAGACCTGACCCCATTCTCCCTCTTCCATCCTTCCCTTGGCTTGTGGGAGAGTTCCTCATTAATACACAATTCCACAAAAGGTCTTCAAAGGTCCTGCAATTTAAAAGTAGTTTCTAGAAATTATCTTGTAATTAGGACAGTTCATTAACTAGCTTTATACATGTAACTTCTTCATAGTTACACAAAAAAGTAGTAAAAGTTCTTCACAAGCCCATTGAGAAAAACGGGAACAACTTGGAATTTAAGCCTGATGGCCTCAGCCTGGGAAGCTTGGCAAGAGAAGGCATAACAATGATTCACACTTCAGCTTCTCACTTCCCAGTACAGAGCCTCTCACTGGGAAGACTCCCAAAGCATTTTACAAGCAAACTAGCAGTACCAAGCCCATTCATCATTGAAACATGGTCCTTTGCATCAAGTCATAAGCTTCTCAGCAGTACAGGGGAACAGAAGTTCAGCAGAAGGAGGAAGATGACTACAGCACCATGCAGATGAGAGTCAAAGGAGAGTTCAGGGGAGCAGCACTCCCCTCCTCACACTGGGACTGGCCCCATCAGATGAGGTTTGTGCAGGAGAACTGCTGCTGGCAGCTTCCAGCAACCTTTTATAGATAAATGGTCATAAGCACAAGTGTAGAGGCTCCACATGGAGCTATCCTCAGCATCCTACTGGGTTCTGGAGTCTGAGGGGATTACACAGAACAGCCTCCCACTGAGCTGACCATACCTCTCAAGAAACCAGTGTACAAACTCCTCTAAAGGACCCATTACTACAACTATGCTTTTCTTCACACACTATGGCACAGACTCTGCAAGGGAAGGACAGACACTTAGCCTGACATGTTATAAAATCAGCTTCCTCCTACACAAAGAGCTGAAGCATCTTCTACAGCTGGAGTTACAACACACACACCAAAATTCAAAAAGTGAGTTAAATGATTGAGGACAACCCTCCCAACAGACATTATTCAGGACCACAGACCTGTTCATGACAGAAGGACTTGTCAGAGGTTAGGATCAGCCTTCTGCTGAAAGCAGAGTCAACTGTTGGATCAGTTTGCTCAGGGCTTTATCCAGTTGGATCTTGAAAACCTCAAGGGGTGGAGAGGGCACAGTCTCCCTGGGCTTGCTGAGCCCTCAAGTAATCCATGACACTCCTCAGTCCAAGAGAGATTTCTTGCCCTCCCTGAACTCCTTCAAAAAGTGCAGAGGCCTGTGAGATGTCATTGATGAAAACTGAAGTACACAAGGCACCTCAGCCTTACCTGTGCCTGCTGCTACCAGTCCCACTCAATAGCAGATCCACACTTTCCTCATTCAACCTTTTCCTATAAGTGGTAGAAACTATTCTGCAGCCCTTTATACACACCAACACCAGCTGAGCTTTAGTAATCCCAGCCCTTGGACAATGTTTCTAAGTTCCTCTTTTACTGCTTCCTCCTCCTTTTTGCATTGGAGCTCTGTCATGGGGTTCCTGCCCAGCCAGTCTGGTCTTCCAATACATCCTTTGGTTTTCCAAGTAAGGATTACTCCTGCACTTCGAAGGGATTGTCCTTCAAGACCTGTCTAGCTTTCATCAACTCTTATGTGTTTTAAAGCTTCAGTGTTTACTGGTCCCGGTTGCCTGAATAAGCTGAATCCTGCCTTCCTGAAGCCCAGAGTCCGTCACTCTGTTTCTCATACCCCTAATGACCTTGAATTCCTCTGTTTCATGGGGCTACAGCCAAGGCTGCCATTATCACTCTCTTAATCACATCTGCCTACTTTGTGAATAGCAGATGCAGTCAGATATCATATCTGTTTGACCCCTCCAAGGCCTGTATCAAGAAGTGAAACCTGATATCCTCAAAAAAAAGCCCTAGCTAATTTGTAAACAACCATATAACTCTTCCAGCAGATGTCAAAGACCTTCAAATCACTCAAAGGAACCACAAAGTTGTGAGACAGAGACTTCCTCAAATTTTCTAAAGACCTGGTTCTGTTTCCTTCTCACCATAAGGTGAGCCATAAAAACTCCCAGCATGATACCCCTTACCTGTGGCAGGTCATGACCCACAAGCTCCCCACCTGCCTGTCATCTGTTCCATAGTGAGATTTCATACATTCAAGCTGCTCCTTCACTTGCAGTGAAACTCCCTCAATCCTGCCTTTGCTCCTGTCCTCAAGAACCTGCATCTGCTCTCCACAGCAGCACAGTCCTGCATGCTGTCCTGTAACTGGCAGTGTCACAGCTGTCACCACACACGTAATGCTGGCTTCCCAGGCTGCATGTGTTTCTGCAGGTGACACTTCCCTTTCTTACCCAAGCTCTCTCCTTACCAGGCTCACTATCTGGCTGGACAGTGTGCTCTGCTCCATGTCAGGTGGGAATACAGCACTGAGTGATCTCAAGAGCTCTGTTGTACTACAGACAGGGTATACAACATTCCCTGTCCCATAGAGCTGGCAAAACAGGCCTTCAGGGGAAAGGCATGATCAGCTTTGCTCCATAAGGGGAGACAGAAGAACAGGGGATCAAGACGAACAGGAAGTTTATAGCAGTGTGCCTTAACCACAAAACTGTTCTTTCTGCCTCTGGCATAACTGTCTAACAATTTGTGACCGCACAAGGTGTCTGGGAGCAGGCTGAGGAGCATTTGTAATCCCACCTTCTTAATGAGCTTTGCTCGATCTGCTTTAGCTCCCTCTGGTCACCCATTACACACTCAGCCCTGACTGTGGTCTTTGGTGACAATGCAGTGACAGAACAGCTACAGGGCACATCATACACTTCAGGCCTCAGCTTTGCTCCCAGGAAGCATTCCATACAGAGGACATTCCTCCTGATCACTGTAGGGCAAGACATGTGGGAAAGGCACCGGCACAGCACCCACTACAGTGGCTCACATTTTTAATTTTAAGAGCTTTTGGTATGCACTCACTTAAACAGCTGCAGTGGGTTAGGCTTTAATATGTCTCCCACCCTCTCCCTCCTTTCTGGCCTGTTATCACTTGCCAGAGCAGCAAGCCAAGCCCAGGAAGCAGCTGCATGTGTCCATCAGCACCAGCTGCACTTCAAGCTAAAGACACTGAACACTGAAGCACCTCAGATGCATTCCCAAGCCCTGGTCCCTCTGCAGTGACCATAGGAAAGGGATATAACAAAGAGCAGCACCTAGCAGCTTCTAAATCAGCATTAATTGGTTGGCATTCCCAGGCACAATACTATCACTGGAGCCACTCTGTCACTTGGGGCAGGATGACAGCTCCACCCAAGAGAAAAGCAAGGAAATATTATGCTTAACTGTTGATTCTCTTCACAGCTCTTACTGTATACAGTCAACAACCATTTAGGAAGTCACTTCCACTAGTACATTAAAAAAAAACCCACACTCAATTCTGCAATACATTTCCCATTTTTAGAGTGTGTGTTGACATTGCTACCTTGTTAAGCACATCTGAAAAATGTTCTTTCACAGGCTATGAAAGCCTAGAGTATACAAAAAAAATCACTTGTTACTATTTTAATTTAACACAGTAATGCCCCAAACCAACATTCACTCTGCTACAACAACTAAATACATGTAATTACTTGTTAGGAAAAATGCTTAGCTGAGTAGCACAAATACTGAAATGCACTCTTCACGTAGTGGTCACTGATGTCACTGCTGACTAGAGTTAAGTTCTTGTTCACACACTTGATATCTGGGGTGCTGAGAGCTTTTTTTTTTAAACCCAAACTTGTTTACATCACCTTAAAACAGACTTGCTCCCCAATTTTCTGAGTTGGTACTACTTAATGTGAGGGAAATTATAAAGTGAAGAGGAAACAGTTGTACAGTTGTTTTAGCAGTTAACATTTACCTTAAAACAATCCTAGGTAAAAATTTAAAATAACCTCACTGCATTTGAGTTAATACACAGAAACCCAAGTGGACAAACCAGTTGTGAGTACATATCACTGAACAGACTGACATCCCTGTGGCTAATTGAAGAACTGTGACTATCACTTCTTTTGTCATTGCAATGGAATGAACTCTTACAGCTAAGATTCTTGCTTTGATACCACATTGCACATTGCACAAGTTGTGCAATAAGAACATTCCAACTTTGCATTATTTTTTATTATAGAAGGTCTAGTGTGTTCCTCTAGAAATCACAATAATTATTCAACATTCAACATACAGTATTCAAAGGAGCTGTAACAGAAAAGTATAATTTTTTCCTTAACTAACCACATAGTTTTATATTAAAAGCTTGGCTATTCCCTATTCCTTTGCTAACAACACAATATTTTTATCTAAACCAAGATCATCAAGAGAAAATTGATTTGTTATTGAAGGAAATGGACTGACTACTAACTTCAGCAAGCTAAGAGCCTCAAACAATAAAACCCCACTGTCTTTCTCGTCTGCTCTGTATTTACATCACAAACAACATAAACACACATAAGCTGATTTCAGGACTGTGATTAAATTTGACCAGCAAGGTCATATTCATGCTGTTCTAGTCTAAGGAAAGAAATTCAGGATCTCTGCTACTATAAGGATGACCAAGCTTTTATCAAGTTTTAAGAGTTCCTGAGAAAGTGCCATTTGCCCAGATTTCTGTGGGTGACACTTCCAAATCTTGTTCAATTAGAAGTAAGGGCCTCTGGTGCTTTCAAGTATATGACAGCTTGGAGCTGCAGTTACATCAACCTTTCCAAAGCTTTTCCCTCTTGTTCCATTAATTTTTCACTCCTGTGACCCTGAGTACTCAGCTATTCCTACCACAACACCTTAGTTATCTCAAATGGAGGCAAAAAATAAAAAATAAAAAAAGCAAATCCTAACCTACACACCACAGCATCTAACAAGATATATTTAGAGAAAGAATGAAACCAGAGAAGAGCTGTCAACCATCCTATATTCCAAAATTAATGCATGGGAGGGTGGAGGAGAAGAGGAAGGGTGTAAAAAATCCTGCACAAACAAAACAAAAACAAAGGAAGAAATAACCAATTAAAAACAAAACAAAAGAAAAACATCCACACAGCCCACCAAACACCACCAGCTGCTGCTCTGCAGAGGAAGGGCAGAGGGAAGGAGGAGCCTTTGATACTCTACTCCACCCTCAGATTTCTGGATGCTATTGTGCAGCTGCTGTATGTCACATCTGGTAGCAATACACTGACACACACCACCCAGCTTTATCTCTCCTTGTTAGCAAGCACACCCAACCCATCATGAAAATGTCAACAGAACAGCAAGAGATCTGTGTCCACGTGGAAAGGAACTGGCTCAAGAGAAGCCACACTGATAAAAACAGAGGAAACATTTGGAAAACCAAGCCCAAAAATCAACCTTCCCCCTCAGTCTAAGCCGCATGTACTGCATCCACCACATCATTATGAAACCTGGAACCTTATTTGATTACAGTTCCTGGCAACTCTAACAATGTCCTGGCAACAATTACGGGTCCCTCCTGCCTCCAGCTCGCGGGAAATGAGGTGCCATTGGGGCTGCTATTGTGTGGGACGGCATGAAAACAGCAGAAGCTCCAGTGAATGTGTGAATACTGACCAAGCAGGAAGCCCCACAAAGAGCATATCAGTAGTGCAGCATATACTCCAGACTAGCTCAAGAGTTCCACTCCTAGTCTTGAGGTATTCCCAGAGGTTTGGCTCTGATTACATTCATGGGCCACACAGGTAATCCTGGGCAAATGCAGCTATCACCACTAAAGGCAGCAAGAGTCAACAAATGAATAGCTCATATTCCCCACAGCAGCATAGCAAAGAGAAACAAAACTGGGACTGAAAAACTAAAGCTGCACAATGGACCATTCTCAGAGCCTCTTACCTGATCTATTTAATTTTAAGATTCTGGGAAGGCAAAACCTTTTCCCATTATACCACAAAAATGCAATTACCATGACTGCATGACTGGGCATAGACTAGACCTTGCATAACAACCTAAAATATTTTCAAAGTGAAGATAAAAAGTGCTCAAAGACATTTATCACCTGAATCTCTAACTTTTTTGGAAATAAAAGAAAAATATCTGTCTCAATTTTATTCTTTTAGTATCTCTACATCATTTTATTTCGTCAAGACAACTGATAGTAGGAAGGAAGTTTTATGCCTTTCTCTATCTCAAGTTACATCAGGTCTCTAAAATTCCACTAATAGCATTACTTAAAACAAGGACAAGTTTTTATCAAAATTAAAGGCCATGTGCTTCCTTTCTAACTCTCCAGACATTAACTGCTCTCAGAAGACAGAATATGAACTTTAGGTCCATAAAGTAATTTTTTCATCATCCTAAAACTCTGCCAGGAGAGACTTACAGATGCCAACACAGGAAACATCAACAGATTCTGCAGTCAATTTTATATTTAAGTGTCATATTTAAAAGCACACACACCATTATTTTTTTAACTGCTGTTATTTTAGAAAAAAATAATAACTATCTACTCACATGCAGGCAGTGTAATCAACACATACTATCACCTTGTTCCATTGACTGAAATTGTCTAAGTTGTCATTATAGCCTCAGATAAAATTTTTGATAGACACCCTGACTCTCATTGGGAATGAGATTAAATGTTATCCAGTACTTCATTAGGCTATTAGCAACACCTCCTTCAATAACCATGTATGCAGATCATTTGCCAGAAAATGAAAAAAAAAATAGACTCTATATTTTTCCCTTCTACAAGGCCAATACAAATGCTTTAGAGGTCTTAAAATTTTTAGGGGGAGGGCTACCCATTTACATTGCTTTGCAGCTTAAATACAACCAAGAATTTAAATGCAAGCACGAACACCTATCAGAAGACCAAACCAACTTGGGCTAAGCAAAGTGTTTCTTAAATATCTTCAAGAATGTTGCAATCTTTAAACTCCCAAAAGTCTGCTCAGAAGCTTAGTGCACCATGAAAACAACTGCCTACAAATCATGTAGATAATATCAAATAAATAAATAATGTAGTTCCTTCCCAAAATCAGTATGCTGAGGCTTCCTGTCAACATATGGGCTTTGCATTTCTGTGTGCCAAGATGCAACATTTACAGTCTTCCAGAACTGGAAGAAACTGATGTCATTAACTTCTTATTAGTGCAATATACTGATTTACAACAGTTCCTGTTTTGCCTCTATCAGAGACATCTACCTCTACAAGCCAGTGCAGTTATGTACTAAAGTACCTATGAGACTTACATGAGGAAGGGTTTTGCCCCTTCAGCAGGTCTCTCTCAGAAGGGAGGCTTTGGGTACAAACAGCTATTTTACTCCAAGCACATAAATATGAGTAATACACGTGCCAAGGCAGAAAAGAATATTTGACTAAATATTTGCTGCTTGATGAAAGAAGAGAAATAAGAATTATGCTTCCAAGGATAACATTTGTCATAAATCCAAAGCAAAGCCATTAAGGCCAGTGCTGCATTTCAGCAGGCTTTCTCCCTCTCCTCTAACCAGGATCAGCTGCATTTGACAGCTAAAATACTTACTGCAGTATCACTAGAGTAATTATATTAGCAGGATTACATCAGGAGATAGGCATCATAATGAGGCAGGTTATTTTTTACCCTACCCCCGGCCCTCAGTTATAACTGCCCTCTAATTTTAACAGCTAACACTGAAAACAATTACAGGTTTGCAAAGGCAGTCTAGCAAACAAATTCAAATTTAAATTAGAACATGTTAAGAAATCAGACAGTTATAGAACAAGCAAGCACCAAGACAAAGCATTCAATACCCAGGAAGACATTCAGTAAAAGCATCCAAGGCCCCATGCATTGCACAACAGACATTTAGTAATGCTCAAGACTGGAAGCCATGAAGTGCTAATATTTTTCCTAGAAGACCTTTTACCTACTCTAGAGTCCTATAAACCTGATGGTTTCAGACCTGCTAAAATCTCTCAATTCTCAACTCAAGTACCAATCAGTGGATCTCTGTGATGAGACTACAGACCCAAAAGGGCATGCACACTATGGCAGTTGGCTTGGAAAACACTGAGTTGCAAAAACATGAACAAGATGTCTCATCCGAGCATAGTATCTTTGACAGAGTAACAAGCACAAAGGAAACCCTCAATGAATGCCAGTATCACTGATTCTTTTGAGAAGCTGAACAGAAACTACAGCAATGCAACATATTTCTGACGAGGGTAGTTTTCAAGAGAGTTAAAATACACCAGCCCCGCATCCATCCTATCCCTGCATACAGTCAGAGACCAGAGAACCATAAAATGGTTTGTGTTGGAAAGGATCCTAAAGATCATCTGATTCCACCACCACTAGCATAGGTAGGGACACCTTTAATTAGACCAGATTGCTTAGTCTCATCCAACCAGGCCTTGAGCACTTCCAGAGATGGCGTACACTCAGCTTCTCTGGGTAACATATTTCAGTGTCTCATCACCTTCACAGTAAAGAATTTTTTCCTAATATCTGATCTAAACCTACTCTGTTACAGTTTGAATACATTCCTCCTTCTCCTGTTGCTTTACTCTTGTAAAGTCCCTTTCCATCTCTTCTGTAGGCTCCCCTCAGGTATTGGAAAGTTGTGACCAAAGTCATCTCTTGTCCAGGCTGAACGATTCCAATCCTCTCAGCCTTTCCTTGTACAAGAAGTGCTCCATCCCTCTGATCATCTTGGGGGCTTCCTCTGGACTCGCTCCAACAGGTCCATGTCTTTCCTGTGCTGGGGACCCCAGAGCTGGGTGCAGCATTGCAGGTGGGGTCTCACCAGAGCAGAAAGGCAGAATTCCCTCCTTCACTCTGCTGGTCACACTTATTTCAGTGCATGTGCACATTGCTGGGTCATATCCAGTCTCTCACCTACCAGTAGCCCCAAAAATCTTTGAAAACGATCTCCCAGCACTGCCTCTTACAGCCACTTCAGCTTTCATGGGATGGGTTTCATGAGTTACTTTGCTTCTCTCAACAGTGTTGAGCAGTGCTGCTGATGGCAGTGAATGCTCCTGTACCCAAGGCTGAGTGTAATGGCCAAGGATGGAGGTGCACTCCTTGCCCTTAGCTCCAAAATACTTTGTCAGCCCCAGGGTACAGGGGGGAGCAGGGTAACTGAACAGAATTTCCTGCACCTCTGAAAAAGGAAGCCTAGGCCTTCATTCACATCTCTAAGAGACAAGGCAAAGCCTACCCAGGACTGCCATTACACAGACAGGCATATGAAATAATTCAAGCAGCACCACCAACCTGGATCAGCATTAATTCTTCTGTTTCAGAAGAACACTTTTTCCCTAGACACTGACACAGTCACCTCTCCCAAGTAACAAAGCTTCATTAACTTTAAAAAGACTGAGTGTGTATGGCATCAATTACTCTAGAACATGGCTAAACTACACCCACAGACCAAGAAAGGTGTACTTACTGAATCTTTACTGAAGTATGACAATTATGGCAAAAATTAGATGCTGGAAAAATAGACTCAAGTTTATTCCTTGAAAAAGAGAAAAATTGAACTCACGATATTAAAAAGGTAGTGCCTATCTTAATTCCAAATAACTAGTCTAAGGATTATAAACCAAGTCTTTTCAGGCTGAACTTTGATACAAGTTCTCAACATGAGACTGTTCCTATCTTTGAAAGGCAAATGAATTTGGGTAAGACTGAGGTGAAATGGCTTGTGTACATGATGTTCACTTTAAAACCTTTGTTCTACTTTCCAAAGGAAAAGAAAGCATTTGCATGAAATTATAGCTGGTTGATTTTTATGTATTTTCATAAATGTGTTTACAACATGTGGGTTCTTGGTATTTTATTCTTAAATAAAAAGTATATAAACTATGGGGTGTGGAACAAAATTTACGTCTGAGATACCGAACGTGCAGAAACTACTGCTAGTTTTTCAGCCCTCTGCATGATTGATCTGTTTCATTGCTTTCTTGACAGTTACTTGCATTTGCCCCCTGATGCATTAGCATAGGAGAACTCTGAGATTGTTCTAAGGTGGCTAATCCCAAACGAGGAGTTGTGACCCCCAAGCAGGGTCACAGCAGTTATGGCTGGGGTCATAGCCCAGCAGAAGTGCACTTTTTTATAATGGCATCTGCACTCACAAACCAGCACAAACCAGAGCTCACAACCGGAAGGCTTTGGAACAGCTGATGTAAGAATGCACTGAAGGCAGGCTTTGCATGACAGTCTCACCTGATAGCAAAGCAAGAGAAATGCTAACTATGCTTAAGTGGTTATTAATAATGGATATTTGGTGTTTTATCTGCATTACTGTAGCAGTGATGGTGTTAAATTTTAAACTACTCAATTCAGTAATGAACTTTAAAAAGTCAGAAGTAAAACACATTATATCTACCATCACAGGAGAAAAGCCAGCTGGCAACTGCCAAAATTCACTGAAAGGATCTCCAGAAACCTCACAACCCAGTAATTCTAAATAAAAAGAAGTCTTGTTTAATTTAAATATTTTTACTCAAAGCCGAAGTATTCCAAGTGAGACACTGTTACAACTTGACAAAAATCTCCACAAATTCTAGAAAAAGAAACTTTTCCAGACAGTTCATTCAAGCTAGAGAAGAAATTTCAATATATATTGCTCCCCTCACTCTATTTCTAGGCCATTTAGGCAGCCTCCTGGCTCCTCCTACACTATCTCATCACTCTGCCCACTGGAAGGGGTGAATAGAGCAACATGGTTGATATTGAGGACTCAACTTTTGGCACACAGCATGCTTCAGGAGTGTTATTTCAGATCAGCTCCACTATGTCCCCTTGATGGAGCAGGATCTGGGAGATGAAGTGCTGAAAGTACTCTGGATGAGAGTCTTTTGACTTAGTGTTATCTGAAATTAATTCAAATTGGGCTTTCGGGCTTTCTCCACAACACAGACCAACTCTAGGTGCCCTGACTTTACTCCAAAACTGAGCTCCTGAACCAAACCAAAATGTTAACATGGCAATGAGCAGCTGTAATTGTAACTTCAACTGCAAAGCACTACACCCTTTGGATCATTATGGGATGAATGAAAGATTCTTTGATGAACTGAGAAAATGACACCTACTTTAGACAAACAAGAAGGAAAACTCCACTAAAGTGGAATACATAAGTAACTCAACTAAAACGGAATACATAAATCCAGATCCTTTCTCCACTCCTTCCCTCAAACGATCCTGGGAATTACTTTCCTCCTATGGAAAATACGCTTCATACTAATATCCACACACATATGAAAAGTGTGGGTTGCTAGAAAACGGAAAGAAAAGCCTATGCCTTCTGTCACATATTCTTAAATAAAATATGTTCACACTTAGAATTTAAAGATGCTAAAAAAAGGTTGGTAAAAGCATGAGCAAACTATTGGGAGCTGGTCTAATTTCCACTCTGCCTGCAATTTCCTCGTTTAGAAGAAACAGCCTACGCAATACTTTTTGCTTTGGGGCTGAGAAGAATATATGACTGTTTTTTCTTTTATAACTACCAATCACATATTTTGAGCTCATATATCCATTTTTACAAATCGTCAGTACCCCTCATTGTGCAACATGGCCACAGGAAAATTTAGTGAACAAAAAATTGCACAGCTTCTTTTGGGACTTCTGCAAAGATGATTGCCAATGCTCAAACTCAAATATTCAAATAGGATTGACAAGCTGTACCTTATTGTCACAGTCAACTAAGCATACTGACCTGATACCAGGTGTATCAGAACCATTAACCAACTACATTTGCCTGAATGCAGCTTATTTTAAAATAATACAAAAATTGTCACAGAAATAGTGTACCTGAAGAGAAAGAAGAGTAACTCTGGTGCCTGCATCCAAACTCAATATGCACAGACACACAATATGCATTCAGACTCACAATCAAAAAAGATTCACACAAAATCAAACAAAAAGTCAAAGTCACTCATTCAACTTTAGGGTGACATATGCAAATTTGGAATTGCCCTACTTCTACCTCCCAACATAGAAAATCTCAAGTTGCATACTGCACTCAGAGTTGCAGAGGCAACTTTAAAACAAGAGATAACTGCAAACTAATAAAGTTGCACTTGCAGGGCTGCAGGTATAGAATCTGAAGCAATTAGCTGAGCTATGAGCTGCCTTAACCATCTCATTCATTAAAATTCACCATGTTCCAAAGCATCTTTCAAAGTCTGTACAACTGTCAAAACACAATTTACCTTTCTCTGACTTGCCAAAGTATGTAGGTTTCCCCTGCTAATTTATACAAAACAGTGAGCTGTCAATATGAAAGGCTGCAAAACACCATAGTCAAGATATGGAAACATGATCAAATATTTGGAAATTAAAGATATATCTTGCCCTACATTGAAACTTGAGTGCCAACACTTTGGCAAAAGAGAATAGAAAAAAAAAAAACAACATGCTTGGGAAAAAGAGATTCATGTGTGGAGGTCTTTGTGCCACAGGTCCAGGCTACCACAGGAATGAGAGTCCACATTACCTGTTGAACATAACTATTATTTCTCAATAAATATAGTTTTCTACTGATTGAATTTGAAAGGGCAGCAAAGAGATTCTAAAGGTAAAAATTATAATGAGAAGTGGAATATGTAAGAATTCAGATTCATTAACACTGGTGATGTGTTTGGTCCAGAAATCAAGAGCAGGGGCAAGAAATAAGCTGAATAAAGCACAGTCAAGTCTCAATGTATAAAACAAATGCCTCCCCATACAATTTCTGCCTACCAAGTGTAAAATTCAGATCCAAATCTGCAGCAAGGGATACAAAACCTCTGTGGGGATATAGCATGCTCAGGCAGACTCAGGTCTGCTCATTACTCAGCTCTAACCTTTGCATCTGCACAAGAACCCTTTCAAGATGTGCCTAGTGTACATAAAACAATCTATGATCCTAAATGATGGAAGTCTTCATGAACTCATCCTAAGAGAAAAAGAGATGAAAGAGAGCTGAAGACTTCGTGTTCCCCCTTATGACCTATATTATACAAGGTATGGTCCCATCCACACCCTCACATCAGGCTGAAGGTTTTCTTAGTTCAGAAACTTAATACCTTAAATTGACACCTTGTATTGCCTCTTCCTTGCTCACATAGCCTCTCTCCCTGCCCCATTACCTTGACATTTTAACTCATGATCTCTAATAAATATGCAGAAGGTAAAAAGTGTTTCATACCTCATGAAAATTTTGTTATCATACTTCTAGAAGAAAAAGAAGAAATCGTCATTTTATAGCAACCATTCAAGTAGCTAAGTCTTTTAAAAATGGGTCAAGAAACAAGCTGAGCATCAGCAAGCAAAGTAATGGCATAATCAACCTAACATTATTCTGTATGCTATTTGTTCTTCTCTGTGTGCTACATAAATACACAGCTTTATTTACCTACTAATGCTGATGATCATTTTAAAGATGTAGTTGTATCACATGTAAAGAAATACGTTCCCTACATTTGTGAAAGGGAGTTTTCAGTTGAACAGACAGCCATAGCTTAAAACATCTCCATTGTGCAGTTCCTCATTCTGCAGGCCTTTCTCAACATGTAATTAGAATACATATTGGGTAACAAGTGCCCTGAAGCAAATAGTAACTATTGGAATAGTACAGTCTACTTCACCTTATACAATCACAGAATGTCCTGAATTGGAAGGGACATGGCAGGACCATCAAGTCCAACTCCTGGCCCTGCACAGGACACCCCAAGAATTACATCATGTACTTGAGAGCATGGTCCAAAAGCTTGTTAAACTCTGTTAGGCTTGGTGGTCTGAACACTTCCCTGGGGAGCCTGTTCAGTGCCCATCCACCCTCTGGGCGAAGAACCTTCTCCTGATATCCAACCCAACCTCCCCTGACTCAGCTTCATGCTCTTTCTTTCCTCAAGTCCTCTCTCTGGTCATCAGAGAGAAGAGGTCAGTGCCTGCCATTTCTCTTCCCCTCACAGGGAAGCTGTAACTCCAATTAGGTCCCCCCTCAGTCTCCTCCTCTCCAGGCTCAACAGACCAAATGACCTCTGCCGCTCCTCAGAATCTTCCCCTCAAGGGCCTCCACCATCCTCACGGCCCTCCTTTGGACACTCTCTAAAAGCTTAATGTCTCTTTTATGTTGTGTTTATCTAGGGCTCTGTTTTCTCATCATCACTCCCAAAATTGTCATACTCTATTTTTAAAGATAAAATCGCAAAAGCACTGTTCCACAGAACACTGTCTGTTACTCCCTAGCACTGTGAGGAGTACTGTTGCTGGTGATGAACTGGAACTACTGTTCAGTTCCTGTGAAACAAAGACTTTTCCCACCTCCTTGAGAACACAGTTCACAAATCCCTTTGAAGTTATATAGCATATAAATATCACCATCAAATATGCTCTGTTGGTATTTTCAAATGAAAGTTGTATACAGTGTATGTCATCCACTCTGATGACCAAGTGCAAAACAGATACATCGTCAAGACAGAAAAAAAAAGTATTTTAGTCTTTGTTTCTAGCTTAAAACAGAAGTTTAACAGTGTCATAAATATCCATCACTCATGGCTCACAGCAGCAACTGTGTAAGACATAAAAACTGTGGTGCTCCCGCTACCCTGCAAACTTCTGCCAGCTCTCCCTGCCCCTTGAACTGAGACACTTTCCTCCTGAAGCTGCAGAAAAAGAGCACAGCACTGGAAACTCAAAAGGACAAGGGACTGCAAATCCCATGGCCGCTCCAAGTCAGAGAAAGTGAACAGTTAAGAAATAAGTCTTGTCAGTCCATCCTGATGAGTACAGCAGGTACAGCTGGCTTGGCAGGACAGCCACCTGGGAACCAGAAAACGCATCCACAGCTTAAGAAGTGGCAAAGATTTATGCTTGGTTGAAGATTTTTGAGTGCACTGCTTCACAAGAAGTTATTTCCTGGGCTTTCTAACAAAGAGAAAGAGACTGAAACAAGCAAAAACACATAGCACAAAGTTAAAGTGCTAATTTTGATTAGGTTTTTGCATTGTTCATTGCATGCTGGTTGTTTGGGGGCAGGGATGGGGATGGAATCATTGTCTTGTACAGAAATTTTTGTGAGTGGAGTATGGAATGTGGAAAGGACTCAGCTCTGCAAGAAGCCCCTCAGCACTAACACAAAATAGCCCCTTTCTGGAAAGCTCCAAAACAGTTACAAATGCAGCAACAACACTTACACTGTGAACTCTGTGGGGCAAGATCACGCTTCAGTTTGCAAAGTCCTAGCAAAACTGCATCTTTGCCCATGACAAAGACTCCCAATGCCTACAAGATCACAAAAAGTTTGGGTGAACCCATTTAAAGAGTGTAAGTTCACAAACAGAGCATTTCCATAGAAGTAAACCTGAATACATTCAGTGCTAAAATTAAGCATATAAATTAAGGGCCTGACTAATTTTGGCCAGACCAGTTCAGTCATCACGGTCTTAAGGTCACATAAAAACCGGAAACAAACCTGGAACTCATATCAGTTTCTTGCATTGTTGAGGATCACCACCTCTTGCCACTTAAGAGCGAAAACTATAGTTTCACTTATACTGGAAACTCTACCTTGTGATTAAACCAAGATCAAAAGGAGGGTGCAATACTACAAACACATCTTCTCTACACATCTTCTCCACACATATTCTCCATGTACAAACAAGTGCTTTAGAAGTGTTTTAAAAATTCAGGAAACAGTTTATGCTAAATGTGACATCAGCTAAAGAGTTTTATTTAGCTGGAAAATGCTTTGTGACAGAAAATCAGTTTTAGTCGATTTAACTGGTAATGGACAATTTAAGCAAGACTTATTAACAGTGTAAGCACTTCCATATCATGAAGTGCAGTGTTTTGTGATGTTGTATTAGATATCAAGGGAAACTGATCCTGATACCCAATTGTGATAAGAGCATTAGATAGATGCAGAATAAATTACCCATTGTATTTCATACACTTCCAAAATCACCTTGGCTTTTCTGGCCATTCAATGTGTTTCTCCAATTGCCTAGATTTTATTTCATGTTTTTATTCAGTTCCATTTTTCTAAGTTATTTGGCAAGCACATCTCAATTTCCTGTACACTGAGGGCACCTTCTTCATAATCTTAAGCATATTTCTGCTTTGTTTTTGAGAGAGCCAATGAAAAAGTCGTCTCTTAACTATCCACATCTTTCAGTCTGGTTTAAGAGATATCCTGGTTCCAGTCAGAACAAGTTTAATGTTTGCAGTAGTCAGGAGGCAGGAAGATGGCTGGGGCCTGGAGGTTATTCTATATCACCTCACATCAGTGCTAATGGTGGGAGAGAAGAGACGGAAGGACAGAGGGAGGGAGCCTCTTCCAGCAAGGAGGGCTCCTTCTAGCTGAATAACCTTGGCAGAAGGAGCTGAGGGATGGCCCTTCCAAGCCAGAGGGAGCAGTCAGAGTGGCATGGCTGCTGTCGGGCCAGGTCAGGCCTGGGGAGCATTTTGCCTGTGAATCATTCTCTCTCTTTTGTACAATTTTGTTATTAATATTGTTGCTGTTGCTCTTCCTTTCCTCATCTCATTGCTGTTTCCACTAAACTGCTCTTATCTCAACCCTGATATTTACCTTTTGTGCCTCTAATTCTCCTTTTCAGACTGCCATAGAGAATGGGGGAAAGGGAGGGATGAACAAGCAGTGCATGGTTTTAGTGGGAACATTAAATTGGGGAATACCATTCCTAAAGCACGACAACAGGTTATTAGTGTGAATTTGAGAACAGTTTTAGAAAAAATAAATTATTTTACAGCCATTAAGTGAATGCTAATCAGTCATATTCACTGTATTTAAAGTGGGTTTCGGTGTTTTCTAGAGTTATTTTTCTATTCTTATGCTATGACAGTGCTTGTGACACTGAATCATTTCTGATTCATTTACAGCAAGAAATACAATAACAATGTTCAAAGTATTCTAAAAAAGAAAAAAAGTATAAAAAATCTTTGGGAAACAGAAGGGAAACTATAGTTCGAATAGCAAGACACACATGCCATCAAGTCCACCAGTCACTCCACAGACTGAAAAAAAGGAAGAAGTTTCAGCTTTAGAAATGAAGAGTAGTAGTATCACCTTACAGCATGTATTGAAAGCTCCTGGAATATACCAGCAGTTCAAAAATCAAGTTTTATAAAACAAAGTTGTTTATATTTTATCTGATTAAAAAAAAACCAACAAAACAGAAGTACAAAAGCAGAAATAAAGTGAAAACACATTATAGACTTGGGGCAAATAAAGCTAAGTTTATCTATCTGAAAAAACAGAACAGCAGAATTTCTAGAAATACACTGCAGTAAAATAGTAAGATAGGAGTGACTGAAATAACACAGTATAAATTACCATTATCAACTGGAGGGGAAAAAAATTAATGAAGCCCAAACTCTTGCTTTAAAATCCTTGAAAATTAATGAAGGGCTAAAAAAGACCACTGATCAGTCAGTCACAAGCAATTTGCCCATGTCAGACTCACCACCTTTTTGGCAACCTGCATCAGCAGGAAAATGCACAATTACAACTTTTGCCCCTGTCCACTCATACAAGCACAAAAATATATTTATGGGCATTCTGTTTCAGAAGACTGACATGTAAATTTAAAATAAATCTCTCCTGGAAATAACACACTGACAATGCAAGTTTGAATCTCCTGGTACTGTCTCAAAATCATGAAATATTCTTCAAGTTTGGTGGCTTTTACATTGACTGTTTGAAGGGACTACTTATGAGAAGTTGCACCACTCCTTTTTGTCTCTGGCAAAGAGGTGAGAAGCTTACACAATCAAGACATTAAATAAATATACACCAACTCCTACAAACACTCAAGCAATATTATAGCTACTGAAAGGATGCAATAAATCGCTTACAGCAAAAGACAGAGTTTTCTGTAGCAAGTTTGAGCCCCAAAAGGAATATTCAGCCTGTGAATATTCTCCCTTCCAAGGGGCAATTCAATTGGACACGAGGGTCATGAGGTAATTCCCATATGCACATCCATACAAGCACAGAGATGCTCTCATTTTGGTAGTGACAGACCACCTGAAAACCCACATGATGGCTGTAGAATCCATGGGATTATTTTTGGAATAAAGATCTTACCATTTAGACTCTACTTCTGAAGCAGATGAATTTGATTGTCTTTCACGATATATAAAAATCAATTCATGATACAGACAGATATTTCAAATGCCCTTCAGTGCCTTCAGAAGGAACAAAGTTAGGATGACATGTCTTTTAGTGACTGGTAATTTCTGAAAAACTATCACAATCTTACTTGACTTCTAGTCTGACTATGTAGGGGGGAAAATTGTGTAAAGAATCAATAAAAGCATTTCAATCACAGCTGACATTATGAGTGAAAAACCACATGACATCTGTGGTATTTTTGAGACCCCTGTCGAAGGGAGGAAATGATGAATTTGACTTTATGTTCTTAGAAGGCTAATTTATTATTTTATGATCTATAGTAAAGAATACTACACTAAAACTATACTAAAGAATAGTGAAAGGATACAAACAGAAGGCTTAACGAGATACTAATGAAAATTCGTGACTCTCTCCTCAGAGTCCAGCACAGCCTGACCATGATTGGTCATTAAGTCAAAAATAATTCACATGCTGGATAAAAAATCTCCAACCACATTATAAAGTAGCAAAACACAAGAGAAGTAAATGAGATATTATTGTTTTCCTTTTTCTCTGAAGCTTCTCAGATTCCCAGGAGAAAATCCTGGGCAAAGAGATTTTTCAGAAAATATGACAATAACCGACACCCTATCCAGCCAATTACTAAACAAGAGCATCTTATAGCAACAAGAAAAATTTCAAGTTTTGTTTTGGAGGCAGCACAGTAAACAAAGACATGCCTGGGCACTATATTCTCATGCTTATGTTTTTTATCTTCATGCTCTATAGATCTAAAATTCAATGCATTCTGCCATAATAGTAGAATTTGAACAGAAATGCCTGCAGGAGGCAAGGGAAACATCTCCGGGCAGTCTTTGTCAAGGCTTGGAGAGAAGGGCCATGTGAAAGGCTTTCATTTCTGCTCCTTGTACAACATTTCTTGTACTTCCTGTAGTTAAACTCACAGGTGAGGGCCACCATCACCTTCAGGACAAGAGCAGCAATTCTCAGCTAATAAGCAAAGCATGCTTGTGGAGGGACAAAAAAAAAAAAGAAAAAAAAAAGAAAAAGAACAAAAAAAAAAAGCAGACCAAGATGAACACTGGCAGAGAAAGGACCTGAGCTGCAATAAACGCTTGTGGGGGAGGGGGAGTGCTTGCCACAGCATCACCGTCTTGCTTCTGCTGCAACAGCATCATCTAGCTGATCTCACCACCGAGCCGCATGGAACAAACTGAACAGGAAGTATAGAGGAAAAAATAGACAAGATATGATTTATTATGTACTCTACAAGAATCACTGGTTTAACTGTCTGCATTTCAGCATCCTGACAGAAAAGAGAAAAAAAAAATCAATATTTGTTTTAAAAGGGGAAAATAAAAGGTAGCTAGGTGCCCAGCTGCACTTGCTGCTCAATTAAAAACCAAATGAAAGCACAGTTTGGGAGAAGTAATATTAAGGCACTGATAGATATTAGAAAGTTACAAGTTTGCTGCTAACAGATTAAGGTAAGACAGACCATCTTTTGAATGCTATGAGAACAGCACATGTGTCCCCCTCTAATGAGTGGCAAGACTCATAAATCATGAACAGCAAATCATGAGCTCCAAGGGAGGTCTACCTCTTCATCTGTGACAATTAATGTGTCGCCCTCACAGCAACCCAGAGGCAAATTCCTTATGCTATTTTTTATGCATGTATTGTCTTAAAACATATCTCTTCCAAAATTACACTTGACATTTCTTTAATGCACTGACTTGCACTCCAGCCAACCAGCATCATAGATATACAGACATCACACACAATAAAGATCTTATAAAATTCATCTAATGTTCTATCCCCCCCCCCAAAATGTAAAGGGACAAAAGGCATTGAAGTATATCTTTTTTTACTTATTACCAGTAACACTTAGTTATACAAGGAGATAGTCTTCTCAAGGTTTGTCATGAATTTTTCATGATTAAAAGCAGTGTAAAATAGTCTATGGTTGTGACCTATATTCACAAAAGAAGGGAACATAAATGTAAATACGGAATAACAAGAGAACAACAAAATGTAAACAGCCATTCCACAGTATGCAGAGAAATCAAAAGGCTTACCTTAGGGTAAGCTTATACTATACCTAATTTTTAGGTTAGTCACTGATAAAGTCTGATAAAGATCACAGCCTGCATCATCCGCCTAGCACTTTAAACTTGCTTCAGTGCAATTTTCTTTAATACCTTTGCACAGTGCTTATGTGCAAATAGACCTCGACTCGTGCTTTTCCTGGGGATTTTCTCTCCAACTTTCATCATATATTTTGTGCCATCTGCAGACAAGCAGCACTATTCACATAAGTTGTCTTACTAACAAAATCAGTTGGATAATTCAGCAGACAAAGCCTGAAAGCTTGTCTCTCCCTATAAACACGGAGAGAGGAAGAGGTTTATAGCAGTAAATGAGGGCTTTGACAAGGAAGCTGCAGCACTTTTCTGCCAGGGGGTAGGACACCGTCCTCTCCCATCCCATTCCTGCCCAAGGACTGCCATCTGTATAGCTGAGACAGCAGAAGAGAGCAAATGCCCTTGCCACCCTCACCACTGTTCAGCCTCAATGTATTCATTTAAACCATAACACTATGAGCTAGGACAGAAAATAATTGCCTGGATTTTATATTTATTCACCTTACAGGAAATTAACAGCATTTTTAAAGTAACAGAACATGAATCCAACTTTGTTTATCCAGCACCACACTTTAAAGGCAGGCAATCTGAATTTTTTGCCCCATAGTCAACACTCATAAATGAGCATGTGGCAGTAGGCATGCTACTAAAAAAATTAGTTTTCTTTCTGCAGGTACTATTCTCCAAAGTGGGAGATAAAAAGAAATCAAGAGCTCTTTAACGCTTGGGGTTTACAACATTGGTGTCTCCTACTGATAGGTAAAGCTTTATAAAGCCTTACATATCTGTCATCCATCCAAGCCGTGAGAGCAGGTGAGCATCGACAGGGAAGCATTGAGTGGATCTTGGACCTGTGAGCTCTGGGAGCCAGCACGCCCCTCCTCCTCCTCGGGGGCTCTTAGAGGAGAGGAATGAAGATTAAACAAGGAATTCACAACCTGGTTCTGGTGTCCTACCCAAAGGCTTCAAAACTCCAGCTCTCTCACCACAGACGTAATTTTACTGCCTCAGTGACAACAACAGGCAGTGAGCACAGATGAACAAAAATATCTGTGATAAAGAGCTATAAGATCTCCAGCTATCACACAAATTATTTAGGACTTTAAATGAATATTTGAGATATATCCAGAAATTCTGAATCACAGAGGTGAGAAAAGAAAAACCCCAACTTTTAAAGACAGAGAAAGATGGAAAAGTGTCTCTTGCTAGTTTTCAGTATCTCACTACTATTTTTAAAGTTAGAGAAGATTAACAACAGCATCTCTTCTTGCATCAGCTCTGTGGCTGTTTCTTTCTCTACAGTGACTCTGGAAGTGACTAACACCACAGGCACGTGAATGCCACACTACAGCACAACCGGTGCCTACATGCTGGGACCTGAAAGACTTTGGCACCAGTCAGAAGATGAGAAGGTGAGATTTGCATTAGCATGTCAGAGGCTGCTATCACGTCTCTGGGGGATGGTCACACATTTTTCCAAATCCCTACAAGACTACTCAGAACTCAAACCATGCAAATCTGGCACTCACTGGAGAGGAGACAGCTGCCCTGCAGAGACTGCAAGCCCAGGAGGATAGATACTTGCCATTGAAAGCCAGGCCTATTTTTCACATCCCCTGCTACTCCAGCAGCAGGCCACCTGGCACCAGCTGGCCAGGCACTCTCAAGCAGCACAGAAAGAATATAATTTCACCAAATTGCCTGCTGCCTCTAGTCCCCTGCCTGACAGGCATGTCCTTGTTGCATAGGTAGAGTAACATTCATAGGGTTCCTAAAAGCTCCCTATTACAGCCTAAAAGGGAAAAAAAAAAGTGACAGAAAATCCTGGTGAGGGTCCTGTAGAGCAGATGCAGGCTGAAGAAACAGAAGAGATCATTATGACTTTTATTTCTTCATACTTACGCTAGAGCACTCTAGTGGGCTACACAAAATTAATGAGGACCTGTATTAAACGTGTAGCCACTCCCTCTACATAATGAATACGTGGGCATTAAAAACCCCTGCTGCTCTCCTCAAAGCAGATGGGGTAATGCTCGGCAGCCCTGGCTTTGAATGCATCTGGTAGCCTACTGTCATCCTTCACAAAGCTCCTTCTCAGGCCCCAGGCAGGGGCTGCTGCTGTGGGACACAATGCAAGGCTCCACACAAGCACTGCAGAATGGAGCTCTAACACACTTCAAACCTCAGCAGCATAAATAGGCTTCCTCAGGGCACCTTGCAACCAGAAAACGCAAAAGATACCTTGGACTGGATTTGCGGAATTGCTGAAAAATCTTGTTCAAAGAAATTAGGTGATATGAACCATGTACCTGCAAATACACCAGAGATCAGCACAACAAACAGGAGTCTTGACCAGAAAAGCCAGGCTTTCATTGAAATGCTTGCTTCACCACTGGTGAAAAAATCAAAATCATCACCGCCACAGCACCAGAGGACCGTTCTGAGAATGCATAACTTCACAATGAATATTTTGTGTGACTCACTCCACTCTGCCTTATAGCTTTTCTATATGTTAACTAGTTATTAAATACAGTTAAAAATTAAATTTATTGTTAAATTAAGTTGTTCAATAATAACTAATATTAAATAAAATTCTTAATTATTCTTCTTATATCACTGAAACAACAGAAATACCGCGGCTAAGAGCTCTGCACCAGAGATGTTCATGAAGCCAAGCACGTTAATGAATAGCCAGGGACTCTTCATTACGGGAATGGTGACAATGGAGTAACGGTTGGAGCAAATGCAGATGTACAGCCCCATTCATATGCATATGTCCGGGTCCAGGCAATCCCAGGCTGGCTGGGGGATCCTTTGTCCAGCCGTGCTCACCCTTTGGGAAGCGAAGGACTGTGGCAATGCAGTACTGTGACTCCTTTGGAGGGGCAATCAATGGCATTAAAGCACAGCCATAAGGCTTGGGCCAGGTGCCTGTGCAAGACCCAAATTCACTGAGCACATGTGCAAGGGTGAGAAAAAACCCCTAAAACAGGGAGAAGGGGCTTCAGATGCGCATGGCAGGGAGCAAGGGGTCAGACAATGCTCCGAGAGTCTCAGGAGAGCCCAAGGTGTGTTTGTAGGTGTGTGTGCCAGCGCACAGGGATGGAAGTATGGCCACGGTGAGATGAGAAGCGCAGCATTTCAAAATGGCAGTCTCATCCCCGCACGGCTTGACACACAAAGCAGCAGCAGTGCACGCTTGCACTTCAATTTAAATGCATCCAAAAGCAGGAGCATTTATCACCAGGCTCCCACCCCCACAAAAAGGCCTCTCAGACAAAAACTGCGAGTGACCACTGTGAGAACACAGCAGGGCACACCATGCAGGAAAGGCTGTCAAAGGTGCCGCTTCAACCAGCAAAAGACTTAGAGCATTTTATTCCTCATCCTGCCTTGAGATAGCACTACTCTGCAAGTGCGAGGAAGTCAAAATGGTTTTTAACATTTAAATCGTAATTTTAACTCAATTGCATTCCTTTAAAACACCAGTTTCAGCACAGCACTCTGTAAAAAATTTGTTCAGACTAGGATCCAAATCCATACCACAAATGCTTACTATAGGACCAAAATAGCATTAATCAAACATCTATAAATCCTTAAAAGAAAACATAATGGTTTTAGGGGACCAATGCAATGAATAAAAAACCTTTTTATAAATGTGTTGCCCTCAATTTGCATTTGCATGACATTTCTGGCTCCAAAATCTCCAAAACGCAATATAATCCATCATTCGCCGAGCTATTATCAACCTGGAACGTGTAATATGTGCTTTAATTTCATGCCACCCCGCATTGAAAAAAAAACCCTTTGAAATATTAAATAATTAAAATATATGACTTGCCACCAAGGTCCAAATAAGATATTTGTATAAAATTCTGCCACTTTATTGCTTTACCAGCTGCTTAGGAACAGAGATAATGCTTTCAAAAAGGTTCTTTAAAGGCTTATATTATTCATCAGTTTTCTGAAACTATTAAGTTACACTCCCATTTCCCACCCCCATCACCAATTGTAGGTCTTTGTTAAGCATTCTTTTAGCTTTTACCATGGCAAAGAAAAAAAGCGATGAATTGTGGGATGCCTCTTACTCCGGGAGAAAGGTTTTGAATAGAACAGCTGTCCAGAGGTCAGGCAAAAACACATTCCCCTCTGACAATAAGGGGCTTTTTGTGGTGAAGGAATAGGAATTCAGAAAAAGAATTTATGGAATTGGGTAGATACAATAAGAGGTTAAAGAGAGAACTTCAATCAAGAGGAATGGGGGGAACTGCAAAAGGAGAAAGGAGACATCACCAGTCACAACAGAAGGGAGCAAAATGCTGAAACAGTTGTTCTATAAGAAAGAAATAAATATATATTTAGAGAGACAGACAGAGAGACAGAGGAAGAGTTGAGGATAGCTGGCCCTAGGAACACAGGCCTGCACCACGGTAGGGGCTCCCTTTCTCTCTACCTTCTGCAGACTGAAAGTCTCTCAGCAAAATGACACTCCTATAAAAACAGACCCTGGGAGTGGGTGGATGAGGCACTCTCCAAGAAGGTGGGAAACAAGGACTTGACTGCTTCTGCAGGGAAAGAGCAGTGAACCCAGCATTTTCTTCAAAAGGACCTATTTCAGAGGAAAACTGAGGCCTCAGTTCTGTTTATGTGGTTCAGATTTGAAGACATCTACTGGGAACACTCTGGGTCCTATTGGCTGCATAACAGTAAAACAAAGCTTTTTCACATTAAAACAAACTTATCGCACCTCTTACATGCACCTTTCTTGCCTCAGAAAGAAGGAAAAAAAGGACGAGTCATTCTGAGACAGTCAACACATGTATTTCCAAGCTAAACCGCAACCAGGTCTCACACTTGCCAAAGGCGTTATTAACAAACATCACCAAAAAATCCTGTGTTGTAACATTTTTGAGAGGGTATCCTTGTGTCAGGGTTATTTAATGCTTATCAGCATGAGACACAGGACTGGGCTGAGGTGGAAGTTACTTCAGTTGTTAACCCATTGTGTTGCCCAAGAGCCTGGCAGCTGCTTACATGACTTGGAGCAAGTGCAGCATCCTGCTCAGAAGGACTGCGCGCCACTGCAGCTACAAGGCAACTACATAAATACACACACACCCCATTTTCAGAAATTTATCCCAATGCAATGCATCCTGTCACATACTTACACAAATACTTTATTCTATATGTTGTAATAGAAATTTTAAAATGTTAATGCAGATGCAATTTTCACAGGCACAAGCCTACACCTTCACATTATTTCAAAATATGATTAAAAATACAGTTTTCAGTCAGACTTTTTGATACTTCTCAGTCAAAACAGAAATGAAAGGAAGTGACATGTATTGGAGCTCAAGAACTTTCTGAAATCTGAGCTATGAGGCTGGCTAAACACGCAGTGCTCAAATGACTGAATCTGGATTGGTTTTGTAATGGTGAAAGATTACCCAGCACTCAGCGCTTCAGAGGCTACACTGCATTTATAGTGGGACTAAGAATGCAGCAGTCCAGAGAGAAAGTGGATGCTATCCAACAAGGGGAGAAAACCAAACAAACCAACAAAAAACCCCACACTCAACCTGGGGCTGTGGTTCACTGAAGCATTTTCATGCCACTGAATTCCAATGTTTTTTAAGCATTTATTTTCCACACTTGGCTGTGAAACAAGGCTGGTACACAGTCCATCCAAAATGCTGAGCAGCAGAAATGAAGCTTGCTAGCCTGTGCAGAACTGGAACTCCAAGGCTTGATGCATCAAGAGTGCTGTGAAATGAAGCCCTGGCTGGTCCTGACAGCCACCCCAGTGCTGCTGGCACCCACAGCAGTGCTCTCCAATCCAGTGGAACAGGCACCGGCCTGCGCAGCACAGAATTATTTTCACTGCACCTGCAGCGCTCAGACAGGAGATAATTTACAATAATTTGTCAGGATTAACCTTTTGATAAGGCATAAATTTTTCGTAGGTTTAAAGCACTTTATAGAGGTGCAAAGGTTCATTTATATTAAGCAAATGCTGCATCAGCAATTTGACAGTAGCAAAAACTGTGATGCTGAGACTGGTTACGACTCTGTTGGCCTTAATCTCTATCGCAATAAAACCAAGCTTGGCATTTCAGCGTGGCAAGATATGATTCATAACTAACCATCATTCTTATTTAGCTTTGGAAATGTCAAACAGGATAATTAACAGGAGATACTCGTTGGTTCACACATTCCAGATGCAGAGATTTATGTGGCCTCTGCATCACCAAACACTGACAAGTTATTTGTAGCCACATGTTTTAAAATTGCCTTTGTATTTCCCTCATATTCAGCGCAGCCAAACACAATGAGTCAGGTCTGAACAGTTCATGCTCCTGACCTTATCCAACATAACGAGTAAAACACAGTGTTGGTTCACTATCTTTTATATGTCAAATCCAGCTATTTATAAGCATCTAAATAAAAAATAAATTCTATGGCCTGCTGTTCACATATGAGTTTCATTATTTCTCAAAAACCAGCCCCAAGGAGCCTACAGTGAATGTTACCCAGTCCTCAGCCATTCACACCACCTACATTTATATTTACAGTGCTGTTCTTCACTCTACTGAAGTAGGCAGGTATTTTTAGCCATGCCATGATGCATGTTTAAAAACTGATTAAAATAAATACTCCTACAGCACTTCCATTTGAAGACTACACATCCCACACACTCTTCTGCTGGACCAAACCACACATAATAAGGTGCCAAAATATTTTCTTGCAAGAGAGACACTTCCAAACATTATACCAGCAGAAGCTCCCCTGATACTTTGCCAAGAGCCCAAAGCAACAACTAGAAACTATGAAATATAGTCATCCTCCTGGCTAATATAGAGAGGGAAACTCTTCCCACACAGAAAACACAGGCTCTGGTACAGCTCTGCACTGCATTTTGAATCCATACTGAGCACAGGCCATACCCACATAATAGAGAGGCAAGAAGCAGGATTGCTCAGTAGATTATCATGTGTTTCATTAAACCTAATCTGTTTCTCACTTTTTCTTTGTGATAAAGGGAAAAATATACCAATTAATAGTTTGATACCTAAAAAGCAACTTGAAGTTTTTGGTTTGACTTGCCATCAACAATAATTTTTATCATTACATCATTGAAACATTTTAACAGTGTCTAGACTCACGCATAAGAATATGACTGGTTACTAAAGGAGTTAGGTTTACAAGCCTTCACACTTACTGCTATGTCCACAATATTATTTTCAGTACATTCTCTTGAATTATTACCATTTTCTTCTTTGGAGAGTGCAGAATAGCTATTTAGCTAAATAGCTAAATATACATCAAACTGTGAGAATCACATTCGCAATTAGCATCAGAAATACAATTTCTAGACAGAGTACACATGCATCTATCATCCATAACAAATGCCACTTTACATCCCATACTCCAACTCAGTAAAGTACTTTCTATTCAGAACAAAATCTAAACCTCAGTATTGGCTTTAGTGGGACTAAATGTAACCACACATTTCAATATTTTGTAAAAAGTAGGTTCTTGACACTCACCTCAACTTCATGGACAGGTCTACCAGCATGCACCAAGGCAACAGATTCCAAAACAAAGATATATAGGTTCTCTTTTTTTTTGGAACCAGAAAAGGGGAGAGTGTGTCTGTGTGTGATTTTGTTTCACCTTTTGAGCTTTGAAGAAAAAGAGAGCAAAGCAGATGATGGAGAAAAAAAGGCTATCTAGAGGTTTTGTTGGGAGAAACCAGTTTTTAAATGTTCTGTTAAAAAAAAAATCTTAAAAGTTTTCTTATGACCTTTGTCTTCTGCTTACTGTTTCTGTTCTTGAGCTATGGAAAATTAAAGAGACATTCAAAAGAAAACATTATTTGAAAATCAGATAAAACGCTGCTGAGCAAAAAGAAAGCTTTTGATTGACAAAGTGGAAGTGAAGGAAAAACACACCCACAGAAACCATTCATGCCACAGATGAATCTTGTATGCCAGAGAGAAAGAAATTAGGTTTATGACTTCAAATATTTGTACAGATCTCTTACTCCTAGCCTATTATTAATGCCACTAAGTTCACAAGCTTGCACAAAAAATTACAAAATATAGATACCGTTTCCATCCCTGAACCCACTGGAACAGGTCTCTGACTTCAAGGGACAGATGATAAAATGCAGCTGAAGACAATGGAAGAAATAGTGCTTATCTATGGCCTAACATGTTTATTTTCTAATACTAATAAAATAAATAAAAAGTAAATACCCTTCAGAGACTCTTACTTTCATCACATCATTTAAATGAAGGAACTTAAAAACAACAGTTTAAATCACCATTTGTGCCAATGTAAAAAAAAATTAATTCAAGCTTGCTTTTCATTTATACTTTGTTAATTTCCTTAAGAAAAAAATCCTGTGTTAGTAAATTTCAAGACCTTTTCATTTGAAATTAACTGTTATCCTTACATTAGCTCCAGCACTTTGCCATAAATTCTATTTATATTTAATCAATGTGATTGACTCTGTTTTTGACCATGCACAGCAATGTCTAGAATTAGTACATCCTCACCTACTACACCTGCTGCTGTCTTATGCCAGAAGATGGAAAACAAGCTCTCCTGCCTTCTCTTCCAATTTTCTCCTAATTTTGAAAGGATTAGCTACTGTACTGAACTAAATGGAAAGAAAATATTTCCTCTATATGAACAGGCTGGCTTTGTCAAATGCTCACACCTCAGTCATAAATCCAGCAGACTCCCACCACTCAGTGAGTTGTTTTTTCTCTCCAAGTTCAACAGAAAATTTGAATTCATTTTTCAACTTACAGTAATTTCCTCAAGCCTAAATAAACTCATGCCTCACTCTCCAGTCATTTCTAAGCTCTACATTATTTCAAGAAAATATTGAACTGTTATGTGTTTTTTCAAAATGAAAATATTTTTATCAACTTAAGTCTTTCAGGAAGAGGCCTTTTAAAATAATAAATTCTGCTTTAATCTCTAAATAAAAGTGTAAGTATTGATTTTACAGCATTTATTTCCTTGTTCACAGAATCAACTGTTGTGATTTTTAGTGCATTTGAGTATTTAAAAGTAATACGAAGAAATGAAGCCTACTCAACCATTTTGTACAAAAACCACCCAAACCTTGGAACTAACAATTCCTCATCCTGTTTCTCTGCTTAACATTTATTCCTACCGTTATAATAATTTAGACTTTTTGCTTTTTAAACATGGAAATATTTTCCTAAAGAGGCAGCAGTTGAAACAACACTGCCATTTCTCTGGTTTTGTACTGACAAACCAAAACCCTCAAACAAGAAGCTACTGTAAGTAACAAAAGCAGAGTAGCTGTATTTACATGCTGCACAAGGTGACGCCAGAATAGATAAGCCACTCCACCCAAATCTCCGTGACAGCACAAACACATTTCATAGCTTGACTTCTCTCATAGCACCTCAATCCTCCACTGAGACCATTTGCACCACAGACAATTATATGATGTGTAAGAGTCCTTATTTGTCTGCAGACATGGTAAAGCCAAGCTCCCAGTAACTCCATCACTGAACAAATTCCAAAGGCCTGTGGCCAGCAGGCTGGAAGGGAACAAGGGAAGATTTCATGTGGTCTCTGCAGGATTTGCATTTCAAGGTCTGCACAAGCAAAAATCACCAGATCAACAAAATGAGAATACACTTGTTTTCCAGGTCCTACAGCTCATGTTTCAGCAAGGCAACAGATGCTGCAGCACTGGGATCTGCTCCTCTCCAGCCCTCGCAGGCACAGGCAGCAGCCCATCCTTAGCCTCCCCCAGAGGAGCCTCTCGCTGAGCTCCTCACGTGCAGTGGGGCACAGCACAGCTCTCAAGGACAGCGGGGACACCACACAAAAGGCTGACAGCTCCTCCCTGCCCCACTGCCACCCCAGAGCAGAGCAGAGCCTGGCACAGGCCAGCCTGGGGGGCAGCAGCAGCTTTTAGGGCTCCTGTGCTCCCCAGGGGAACAGCCCTCGAGAGCACCCCAGAGCCTCTGGCACCTCCTCTCCTTCACCAGGGCCAGCCTAAGCTGGTTTAAAAGCAGGTGGGAGATCCTCCAGTTGTACCATGACTCAAAGCATCACGCCGTACTTCTAAAAATAAAAAAGGCTCCTGCTTTTATGGCAGAGCAGGAGGTGACAGCAAGATTACTGTGGCATTTGGAAAACATATGAAAAGACAGATGTTTTTTTGAAAAGAACTAATTCCTGCTTCAAATGCTAAGCTAAAACATTTTGTCACCTTCTAGAGAGGAATTTTTTTTCTTCTGCACAAGAACACAAGATTTTTTCCATTGCAACAATAAATTAAGACCATTGGATTCAGGATTAGTTTGAGCTATGTAAGTTTGTTAGACAACACTTGGAACCAGAAGTATGACCTATCTTCTCCAATGACCTCTATTTAAAATTGCATATTTTTACCTCAAGTCAATTAATAAATTTCTAAGTTCTCCAGAAATATTTTTTTGCCTGATTGATATACCAAAGGATGCATTTTATCCTTCATATATAGCAAAGAAAGATCTCAGTTTTAAGTGCCAGATCCAGCTGTAGAGATGTAAACTTAATTACACCATGTCACAATTTCTAATTTCAGACACATGTCAACATGTAAAGGTTCCACCTAGATACAGACTAATGCTGGAAACAGAGGACAGATTTCATTTCAATTTAAATGGGTTTGCTTGCAAAGTATATTGTTCTTTTTAGACAAGGGAAAGGAATGACAAGTAAAAGTACCCTACTAGATTATTTAAGCATTAACTGTAAAGTTGAGAAATAAGGCACTGTGTGAATACAAAAAGACAGAGTTAGTGAGGAAAGTATGATCACTTACAGGGATATTACATTGATATGTGTTAAACACACCAGTCACACAGTATGGTAGGACTATCAAAAATAAACTTCTGATTTGGACTCCATTAAAAGTGTATAATTTTTTTTAATTTTTTTAAATGTTCACAGAAAGGTTCACTGGGGTTTTTTTACCTGGATGAAGAAATTAATTATAATTCTCATTAAAAATATTTTTTTAAAAAAATGCTCAACTATATCTCTGAATTTCTTCATTGAAGAAACATTAGGAAAAAAATCCTTTTAACAGATCTATTTCCTAGGAAGCACCACCTTTCAAAATGCAGTCCTGATATCTTTGGATTCAAAAAGACTGTTATCAACAGATATCCTTTATCCTATATAACACAAGAGGTATCATTCTTTAATATTCACTGAACAAGAAAAGAGCTCTTAATAAATCTGATGCCTATGCAATATTCAGCTCGCATTTGATACCATGGACAAGACATGATTCATCAGACATGCTTGGTTCTACCTCCATTTCCGCACACTAGCAGGTGCTGTTTGAACAGGCACTCTCTGGATTATTCCCATTTCATCCTTTCAGCATTGCTCCAGTGATCCAGCTCGCAGCTATCAAGTGCTGACAACTTCTCAGAAGCTCCGTCCTTCCCAGGCTCACCCTGAAGGGGAGAGGGCAGCTTGCAACAAAGCCATCCATCACTTCCCCCTAACCAGAATTTTGAGAGCAGCCACCTCTCTCAGGCAGGCCCCCCAACACAGCCTGGAGAATACCATTTGCTCTTGGAGCCAAGCACTATGGAGAAAGAACCACGCACTTGGGACTCGCTCTTCCGTTTTGGAATCATCAGAGAGGGACAAAACAGAAAAACAAAGCAAAAGCAAAAGAAAAAGAAAAAAGAGAAAAAAGAGAAAAAAGAAGAGGTAGAACAATGAAGAGGTAACTAAATACCTGTGCAAATGATTCCTGGAACTCAACAATATTTATTTACAAATGAGCACAGTTTTGCAGTTCACACCAAGTAAACTGGGCTCATGGAATTTGCAGAGCAGGTTGATGTCTGTGGGGGCATTCACTCAAAATAAAGGCTGCCCTACAGAGCACAAAGGGCTTCCCATTCAAAAACCTGCTTGACAGAAAGTAAACATCAGGCATACTAATCTCAACACTGCAAAATATAACTAATTCTGAGAAGTTCATGCCAAAGTCAGTATAGCTCCCTGCCTCAGTCTTCTCAAGGCAAACACACACCACTCAACCATCATCACTGACAGACAGCTTCCAGCACTTATAACCAGATAGCCAATGTTTGGTTTTGGGGTGCAGTGTGCAATAAACAGACCCCTGCATCTCCTACAGGAAGTCACCATCATTGGTACTGCAAAACAGAAATCAACCAGCACTCTTTTTCTTTCCTAATTTGTTATAGCTATTCCCCAAGGCCTCCATGGGCAAAATAACTGATTGCTCTTTCTTTCCTGCTGTTTAGGGTTTGAAGAGATGATGCCTATTTTTCCTAAACTGACACACACAATTAACAAGAGAGTCTCAAAAGATCCCCTGTGTTGCATCTTGAAAACCAGTTTCCATTTATAGCCAAGCAAAGTATAATTTTCATAATGCAGTGGAAACACCCAAGAACAGGATTTCAGTTTTGCCTTCCATTTCTCTTAACACATCTACAAGCCTCTGGTGACTGAGATCAGTTTCTAACTGCAGACAGTTTCTTCTGCCACTTTTTGAAGATAGTGCCAGCAGGCAATTGCCCGTGCCCTGTCAATGCTGTTCAATAATTTAACATGGCTAATACAAGATCAATCTGATCCCACATTCTTTTTAAAAGGTACTGCTTAATTTTTACACTGATGCACCAACCTGTTAGACATATCTACTGAAGTCTAAACATTATAAATTTAAATCCCCAGTGCCTGAAACTCAAGTTCACTGAACTTACAAGACAATTTGCACACATTATAATCAGCTGTACCATCTCTACAGGGGAAAAACACTTCTAGCAACAGCAATTTAACTAACTCCTGCCTGCTTTGCTCACAGGCCTCAGTTTTTCCCTATACAACCAAGACAGGTTCTTTGGTGAGGTTTGAATTTTAGTTTTGGGTTATGCAATAAGAGCTAACAACCTCTTTACCCACACCATTCCTCTGAAACCAGTTCAGAAGAGCTCTGATCTTCCTGTTACCTTTTGATCTTAAGTGATTTTCATACCACTTCTTCAAAAAGTTTAAAATCTTAATCGCAATTCAAATGACTTTAATCAAAATACTGCCCAGAATAAAGATAGTTAAATTGGTAATAAAGGATAGAATACCCTGGCTGTCTGCTTTATACCTCTCTGAAGCAGCTCTAGAGGTTGAAATCCAAATATAACCAAACCAAAAGTGTAGTTTTTAGTTTTCCTTTTAAACAGAGAAGAACACACAATCTGACTGATGTTTACCCTTTTTTCCCCCAGGAATCAATAGAAAACACATCTGCAACTATCAGATATCACCTGGGTCCGTGTGCAATTTACAAACCATACACTGAAAGCTGACACAAAAATACTTCCAATATCTGTAATATTCTTGGGAATGCTCCCTGTTCCTAATGCCTCTCCTCTCAGCTGCTACATCACAGTTCCCATTAATCCCTGGACTCTTCCCTGTCTGTCGAGCTCGTATCCAGGCATGATGACAGCAGCCTCCATCTTAGTATGCTGTAGCTATACATCTTGCTCAGCTAACAAAGAAAAAATGTATTTCATTGACTTTGGCATAGTTTTAGGACAGCACCACTAGCTCTTTTCAAATTCACTTGAGGCATTTAGTTGCTTTCCTTCTCCATCCTCAGGATGTTTTATCTAGATGAAAAATTTAGGTGGATTTCATCAGAATTATTTTACATTTTTTTTTTCTGTGAAACTCTCAGAAGCCAAAAATGTATGGCTGTCAGAGAAATAACTTAAAAAAAAAAAAGTAGTAGCAGAAAACATGCAAAACACCACACACCAATCTTCTGCTACAAATACTTGTCAAAATAGTAATGACTCAACAATAAGATGATTTGTTTAAAATCCTTTGTTCCACCAATGTCTCTAAGTAGTAAAAAATATTCCTTTTTATTTAGTTGTACTAGATAAAAAAATAAAAAAACATTTTTAGCCAAGGATGAGGACAGTCTAGCTCTACTCAGCAGATTTGTGTACTTGCTATCCAGCTCCCAGAGGAATGAGCCCTTCTTTGGTCCACACTGTCAGCTGAGACAGCTCCAGAGGGGCTATGTCTTTTCAGCTTTATTCTGATGAGTGTTTCTTTAACTTCTGATAAATATTATCAGCATCTTCAGTGACCACAGCACTTCAGTTATGGGTGAAATTAAATAAAAAGCAACAAAACATAAATGTGGAGCGAGAGGATGACATGGCACACCCAGTATTCCCTTTACATACACAGCCATGAGTCCTACCAGTAACAAACAAAATTTTGTGACAACAAGAGATTATTTTAATAGACAGTTGAATTCTTTGTAGCTGTCCTAAAGGAAACACAGAATGTTAATAATTAAAATTGTTATGAAATGCATATGGACTATGATAACATTAAAAAAATTAAAGCTGTATCCCTACATAAACCTCATTTCTTCTTCTGCAAGATCCTTGCTGACAGGGTGGGGCAAGCAGGAAACAATTGCCTTTTACTGTTACAGCAGCAGAGGGGCATTGGAAAAACAGGCTCATACCAGCTTCAAATCAAACAAAATTAGATTTCTTCACATCAAGTCCATTGTGGAATTCAGCACCACTGGGTGTAGTGAATACTACCAGACCTGATTGGTTCAAAAAGTGATGGGAATAAAAATCCTGAGATGATTAAAAACTACAAAGACTCTTTCACTCAGGCAAGCTCAAGACTCGCAAGCCATAAATCACTGGAAAATGTGAAAGCACTAACACAAACTCTTCCTGTTCCCACACTCCTCCTGAAGTGCCCACAACAGCTCAGAAAGGATCTTGAGCATAACAGCCTTGAATCAAACCACTTATACCCACTACAATAAAGCCTCTGAGCTACCAGTTACAGTCATTGTTTTTGTGCATACTCTTGCATTTGAATGCACCACAATAAAATTTCTAGTGCATTTGTTGTAACTTTTTCCATCCAAGAGACAAAACTTTGACTAAGTATCATTATTCCTGCCTCTGACTTCTTCCTCCTCCTTACCAATACTGTAAAATCTTTCCTTTTATAGGTCGGCAAAATAAAATTTTCATATTCACATCTTCAGATGAATTGCAGTTACAAATAACAAGGCACAAGTTATAGTCAGGTAGACAATGCAGTGCCAAGCCAATGCAGATGTTCACTGAAACTCCCCCTCACAAAGGACAGGGAAAGATAGCAAGAAATTGATAGCTTGCTTCTCCCACATACTAAATGTGTGGATTTCATTCACAGCAAACAAGACACCTTCAAGGACTCCAATTTCAACAGTGATATTACAAAAGGAAAGGAATGGGAGGGGACAAAAAAAATCTAACCAAAACATTAAAAAAAAAAAAAAAGCCCAACCAGACAAACACACACACACCAACTAAACAACAAAACCCAAAACAACAAAACATAGCACACACAATATTCAGAAATCCTGATCATAGAGCACACAGGTTGAAACCAGGAGTTTTAATCATTTTACCAGGAGTTTTTGTTTTAGTTTGGATACCTAAATACCCAAACTGAAACTAAAACTCCTGGTATAATGATTAAATAGTTACCACATAAAAGTGATAGACAGTCCTCCCCTGTGCATTACCTCTTACAGCAAAATTATCAGAATTGATGGGGAAAAAAAAAAACAATTCCCACCACACAGGCAAAAAAGAAAAATCTCAGAGAGGGATGTAAAATTCTCAGCTCAGTTACTCTACAGAGACAGACCCCCACGTGATATTCCCATTCCAATTGGTACAACTGGTGCAGAGGGAAGCAGGATCCTTCCTGGGACTTCAGTGCTCTGCATTTCAGAAGCATCACTGAGTCCAGAGAATAAAAGGATCCAGCTAGAGAAGCAATATAGGAAAAGCCCTAGGCAATGCTGAAAGCAAAGCAAACGTTTTTACCCCTGCCACAATGCACCCAGGGAGAGGATGCCTGTTTTTCACAGCCATGAGGAACAGCTACATCCACTGGAATCCAGCTAGGGATAGGTGCCATCAATTAATCACAACTTTACCACAAGGATGATCATGATCCCATGGGCTGATGTGCCCACTTTTAACCATTTACTAACTTGGCCTCCCTCTGCTGTGGTAATACCTCACTCCTCCAGTGTGCAGCCTAAGTGCCATCACAGAGAGACTCCAACCAAAGCTTCCCCCACCACCATCCACTTTTCAAGCTGAAAAAGTTCACACTCAAAAATATTAAAATACATTGGGTTAGATTTATTACATCCAGACCTGGACCAGATAACCTCAAGCAACTAATCACACAACCTGCAGTATCACAGCACTCATCAGGGGTATTGCCAGATTCTGAGATCATCTTATGATGGGGTTACCTGGGATTATCCCATCAGAGTTCTTAGGAAAATGAGATACACTGACCAACTCTCAATTGGATTAAACTGCTGTGGAGGGGTCTGTTTTTAAACTGAATTCCAAAAAGAAATAAAATAAAATAAACCAATTCCACCCCCCGCCCAGTGCCTCTCAAAACCAAGAACAGAGCAAGAACATCTGCTCCCCCTGCCCCTTTTCAACATAATCAGAGCAATGGTCTGAAAGATAATTAAAAATACTAAAATAGATAGCACAGAAAAGCTGGTTTATGTGCATGATACGCTGGTCCTACTATCCAGTCCTCAAAGGTCAATATGCAAATTTTAAGAATTCTTTGAAAACCTTGGGCACTCACCCAGATGTGTGAATTTACTGGAACAAATCCCAGGCATTAAGATTGAGTGCTCATAAATCAGCACTTGCTTACTCACTGCAGTTTCTAATGACAGTTACAGGTATTAAAACATCTTGGAATTCTAATCCCTAGAGATTACAGGCAATGGTTAAAATTGGACCAAATCAGTCACAAATCACTAATGATCTGGGAAGTGGAAAGTGCACAGACACTCCCTAAACCTTTGGACAGAAACCAGAAAACTGCACCTACCACACAAATAAGTGGTTACACTCCAGGGAACCCCAGGCCTAATATTCCACTATTATTTTTGGAATGCCAGGTTCTTTGTTTAGCTTTTAAATGAGAAATGGGCACACAATTACTTTAAGAGAGAGAGAGAAAGGCTTAGTAAAGCAGAAACACTCTACCTCTGTAATAAATTAAGCCACATGGCATAAGCTAATTGCAGACAAAATCCAGCAACCAAGAAAGGTTTTTTCCTACCTTCCACACAGAACTCTCTGCACAGGATTCTTTACCAAAAGAATCCAAATCCTACCTCATACACATGGAGAGTTAGGTAGGTGCCCAGTGTGACATACTGAAATGATTCTGTATCTCCCAGGAGATGCCCCACTATGGCAAAATCCAGGTGCAAATGAGCAGAAACAGAGCTAGAGACAGTATAACAGAAAACCAGCTGGAAGACAGCACACCTGAGACACAGGGCCGAGAACCCAAAACCACAGAACCATGTGTTCTCATCATATACAAAAAACACTTATCTAATCTGACTGCAATACTGACACCTCTCCAGTACATTTACCACATGGATTCAGTGTAAACCAAAACAACCCCATTTTTTCTCCTAAACAACAAAACAACTCAAAAATCTAGAGAATGCTATGATTTCCTGAGCTAAGCAGCTACTTCATAATGAGAACTTCTCATTACCATTCAGGAAAGCAGCACAAGTGTAACGAAGCAAGCATGGAAAAGAAGACTGGCAATACCCTCAACAGCTAAAGCCAAAGGAGCAATAATGAAAAACTAAGAGAACTCCATACTCAGCCTCCAGTTGCCTTTCTACCAATAAAATCTTACCAATAAAATTATTTTTAGGGTGCTCAGAGGTGCCAAAGAATTTTTAGTACATCTAAGCACTCCCAGTGATCAGAAGCAAGAGAAAACAAGAGCACATATATTGCTACAAGCTTTTGGGATAACATGAAAATCAAAGTTAATGAGATCCTTGTAGCTTCACTTGTTCTTTAAGCAAGTAACCTACACTGCTGGATTTGCAGTTAGCAAACAGCCACTCACTGTATTAAAAGAATGGCTGTCAGGAGCAGCTTTAGGACATGAAATTTTGCTTCACTGGAAATCAAATTCTCATTTTCCCCTACATCTTGCTTTCTTATCTCCATTCCCATCAAACAAGCAAAAACTATGACAAAAGGTTTTATAGTGCATTAAAAAATCTATGTGCAAATGGAAGAAATCTGGGCAATTGACAGAAATCCCCAGAAATGTAAGTTCCACTGAAAGAATTTTCCAAAGCTCACTACCTAAAGAACCCTAGGGAAAATGTAAAACAAAATACCAAAGGTAAACATACAAACTTCTTTTAAGTTCCCCTGCCTCAGCTCACTGCAGTGCATGCACACAGACATATATATGCACAAGTGTTCTCCCTTTTACTTAGGTTTCCACTTTCTTTTAGTGGTTTGATATATGCCCGTAAATCAATATATGGGAAATAAATTTTCCAAGTTTTTCTAAAAACCCATCGTCTCTTAATTGTAATGTATAGAATTATTGTATGTGTCCTACATATTGGTACTTAAATTTTGAGATTTGAAGCATGTAACAAACACAAAGCAAAGGCAAACCTCCAAACTCCTCTGATGTAAGGCATTCAGCCAGAGCAAGCCAGTCACCTGGTGAAGTTTAAGGGTAAGCAAACAAAAAGCAGTACCAAAAAAAAAAAAAAAAAAAAAAAAGCAGCTTTTTTTTTTCTCTTATTTAAAACACCTATATTTTTCCATATGCTATGTGACAATCTGTAATATATTATACACTTTGAAAATTCAGGAACATAAGAATCAGAGCTATTTTATTTTTCATTTTATTATAGGGGATCATCACTGGTCCTCCCACTTTCAAGAAGATTCAGATGTAAAAATGTGACATTAAACTAGCCAACAGAAGTTGCACTAAATTTCTTCAAAACCAGCAAAGATTCCTTTCAGCCTGACACATCTTGCTGCCCTGGACCTGGCAGGCAGCAGTAATTTAGAAAAGTGCAGGTGTTTATTTGCACATCTTGCGTGTGTTTTATAGCCCCCAAAACACGCAATGCTTCCTATTATACCACAGAGAAGCTGCTCTGACAGCAGGCTGGTGAATCTGAGACACAGCATTATCCAAAGTGGTAGTAATAACCACCTCCAGTGTAGTTTTTGCTACACCAGTAGGATGACAGACTTCCACAGAGGCACAGTTAAGTAATTTCCTGCATCCACAAAAATTGTCGAGATACCTTCATTTTCCTCAGACCTGTTCCACAAATTAATATTTTAAAACAAAAAGTAGAAGATATCAAGGTTACTGCATTCCTGCTCCAGTTTAATATACCTTTCTGCACACTTCCAAAGATGCACACAATTTAAAAAAAAATCAACATATTAAATACAATCCATATTCACAGGAATTTGCATATGGATTTCTAGTTAAAGCTGTTATTACTAATAAGCACTGTAAGATTACCAGCATGTGCATTACTACTCTGCATGCATTAAAGATGCATCTTTGTCTGCCTTTTTCTTCTGCTTATCTACCCTGTTTAGAATGTTAAACTTCTGTGCTATGTAAATGAAAATATTTAATTATGCAAAGCAAAGTGGAAAGGTTTACATTATTATAATTGAGTTAAATTCTCTCTGCTTTAAGCTCAAATACTGAGAACATAGCTGAGCATCTGTTAAGAATTTCAAAGTCTTAAACTGCTGCTTTATAAATTTTAAGAGCTACATGTGAACAATTTGAAGCCTTTTGATGTTAATAAAATTACTGTAATATATGCCGTTTTCATGGTTAAAATTAAGGGAAGTCTGAAAGCTTAATGCAAATCCAAGGTGAGAAGCAAATTCAGAAAGAAGCCGCTTGTTTGCTGCAATTTTTCAAGTCTCATGGTAACCAGAATTTATAATTGCAAACAAATGAACAAACAAATGAACAAACAAATGGCTAAGGAAGCTAAAATAGAACTGTCTCAGGAAGACATCACCTTAAGAACAACCTGTTCATAGGAAGAGGTCTCCTTAGCAAGAGAAAACCTAATGTTCACAGTTGCATACACAACAGTGATGAACTCATTAAAAGGTCAGGGTGACATACTGAAGACTGTAGTCACTTCAGAGGGATGCTTGTCCTAGGTCTTCACCTAACTATGCTGGGACACTCAGCAAATACACCAATGTGAGGAGCTGCAAAACAGGATGCCAAAGAACTGTATATTTTTATTAACAGAATTCCATTGAATCCTCATACTACGAATAATCTCCAGATTGGCCTTCTACTGGGGTGCAGAGTACAAGGAGTCCGAAGGAGCTCAAACACACAGAATTTGAAAGGAGGCAGAAGAAGAACATTCCTGTTCTTCTACCAGCTCCACCAGCTGCAAAGCTGTCATTTCTCAGAGCTTAAACACTGAATTTAGCAGGATACTTAAAGATCTTAAAGAAAAACTCTATTTTGATGTTCAGACTGTGAACATACTTTTGTAAATAGCAGCAACCCTCTTTTCTCTGATCAGCCTCACCATGTCTACTTGGCCACAAAGCCAGAGTAATCTGCTGCACAGGGAAACAAATGCAGTTTGCAAGAAAATACATCTGGTGCACTAATTTGGAGCTGCACTCCAAACTTTCAGACATTCCCTGCCACACACTGGAGTGACTGGCCTTGCTCCCATGCCATGGAAGTGCTTACAACCTTTAGCAATGGGAGAAGGTTTAAATTATTTTAATGTAATTTTTTACATAAATGTTTTGGATGCAAAACTCCAGACCATGCCTTCCTGTGCTGTTAAAGTGAAACTCCACCAGCCTTCAAGATCCAGCACCTTCTCCTCACCCAGGCTTCCTCAGGCACAGGAAGCAACAGCATCCTCAAACACTTACTCAATTGCTGGTTTCCATCCAGATGCTGATGGTTTAAACAAACAAACAAATGTGGGCAGCAGATTTTGGCTAGAAGTTTGATCAATTGCTCTGCCTTGCCCATCCCATACCCTGGAATACCTGTACCAGCTGAGCAGGATGGTAGGACTCAATGCAGGCTCACTGCTGTGCTGGCAGCACCACAGCATCACCTCCTCCAATCGGCTGGGGGATTATTTTGAAATAAAGTATTACAGAGCCACAATAACCACTCCACAATCACAGCAGAAATTTGCTTTCCACTACAGGCTGGGGGATTTATTCTGAAATAAAGCTTTACAGAGTCACACTAACCACTCCACAATCACAGCACAAATTTGCTTTCCACTACAGGCCCAGCTCTAATGCTTCTCCCAGGGCAGAAATGGATGAAACTACTTAGCTAATTACAAGCCTGCATACTTAGCTGCATTGTTAATATCTAATTAATTGGACTCTAAATATAAGCAGATTTGAGCTTTTTACCACTGCTTATGTGTGCTTTCATTGGGTAACACAACACTGGACAGTTGTGGGGTTTTTAAGGTTAAATCATTATAAAAGTATCCAAGCCCCAACCCCAGCCTGAACCAGCATTTCTGCTGAGTTTCTCACTTGGCACAGGCCACACTTTATACTGGCTGCATAATTTGAAGGCTCTGCCTCACTTGCTTATCCCCCACTCAGCCTCCCAAGGAAAAACCTCACACCACTGAAGGCATTAAAATGCATTAAGCTAGATAACTGCAAAATGTCATGAGCCCTTACTGACTCCACGGTTTAAGTGTGGGTTTTAATAGAGGTAATATTTCTTCATTGCTAGCCAGTGCAAGATTTGTTACCTACACAATGACTCAACTATGACATCTTTTATGAGTGATATGTTAAACTAATTAACATTAACCTAGCAGAAGAATCAAGCATAAATTAGAAACCATTTCAGTTAAAGATACAGAGGACTTCTTTACTGATAATTTTCCACAAACAAAAGATGCTGGCCCTTGAAGTATGAGACTTCCTTTTAAAATTAACTGGTTCAGAATTATTATGGCTGCTTCTTTTCAAAATACAATTTGTACTTATTTCAACATAAAATAACAATTTGTATTTATTTCAAAATAAAATAATGTGCATATAGCATAACAATTCTAAATCCAAGAACTGAAGAGCCAAGAAAAAACAAGAACCTTACAAAAACTACAAGACACATTAAATACTCTATTATGTGTAATGAATTGTTTATTCCCCTTCAGTCAGTAATGCCTATAGATTTTGACAGCTCTTCTATACAGCATGTATGGTCCTATACCCAAATGCAGGCATCAACTGGTTTTGGCAATATTCTTTTGAGTCCATATTGCTCATATTTTAGCACTTATTTTTACAATAGCTATATTAGTAAAAAATTCACCAAAAATGTACATGTTGTCCAACAGATAGACCAAGATCCTCCCAGTGAGAGCACTCTGGCACTCTTTAGAGACACACTGAGTGACTGTAACTCCCTCAGAAGCTAGCTACTATCAAGTATCTCTCTGGAAAGTGGTTATTATATTACGTTCAACACCCACCTCTCCATAGAGATGCTCCTTTTGTTTTTCATAGAATAAATTGATCTTTCCTAAACAGAGCTAGAGATACCCTGTCTGACTTACTGTGTTTTGCAGTGATGGCAATACATGATCCATAACAAGTTTTTGCCAAGAAGTTAATCCAGGCACTGACCTGTAATAACCAGATCTTCTTCATCTCTCTCTTCAGCCTGAGAGCATTCAGAAAAAAAAATTAAGAATAAAGACACCCTGCTCCTCTTACACAAACCATGGACATAAACCACTGCACAGGGTAGAAACCCACACGGGAATGTGTTAGATGCAAAATGGCTCCTGGCAGCTCCTGGGGTGTTTGCACAGCACTGCTCACACTAAGCAACCAGAAGCCTAAAATATACACTGCTATAATCCAGCACATGGATACATGATTCCTGATACAGCAGAGCAGCAAACCGGAGAGCTCCCCTCCACTTTGTGTTTAGACACAATCCACCAGACTACAGCAAGTGTGCAAATCCTTATTTTTAATAATGACATTTTTCAGCATCTACAATATTCTCTCCTACAAAGTCATCAGTCAGGCAAACTGTGCTTCACAGGACTGCACCAACACTATAAGAAAATGCTCAAGATGTATAACCCTGAGCAACAATCTCAACTAAAGAATGAATTCTTATTCTGCCTCTTTACTGTCTTATTCTCTCTGATCTGTCATATCTTAACTTACTGCCTTTTGCAACAGAGTTGAGGGGAAAAAAACCTATTTCAACTGGAACACACAATCCAAGGTCCAAGTGACATATTGATTTCTTTGCATTTGCAAATGCAAAGAAATCAATCTGGAAATGGTTCTGGTCTTCCTTTGCAAAGATCCTTTCACTTGTGTCAAATATAGGTCCACTAATACACCTACCCTGCATGAAGTCCACAAGCAGCATTCCATCCATAGTTTTGATTGCACTCAAAACAATTGCTACTGAAGATGTTAAAAAAAAAAATTAAAATAGTCACCTCTAGCCATTTAAAGTATGACACTGTATATAATTTAAAGCAATGAATTCCACAAAAACCAACACACATAGTGGGAACATACATATGTATATATATATATATATATATATATACACATTGTGCATACTCACACCAAAAATTAATCTATATTGATTATCAGTGGAGGAAACCAATTTTTTTAAGTGCTTGTCAAAGGTGCATTTCAGCTCTGCCTTGTTGCTCTCCGGCCGTGCCTTTTGGAAGGGTGAAGGGGAGGAGTGAGCAGCGTGTCTGAAAATGTTTCACAGCTGATTACAGTGAATTCTTCCTGCTGACACTTTTCCATTATATGTTTTTTAACTCTACAGAATATGCACACAGGATGGATGTCTTTTAATAAACAAACTGTTAAATTGGAATAAGACACATTTCACTTTGAGTACCCAAAAATCCAAACCAAAAAGGGAAGAGAGCATTGAAGACCACCAACAAAAGACAACAAGAAGCAAGGTCTGAAAAAGAACAAGAGACTCCTCCAAGCAGAGAGGGAAAAACAAAATCACTTTTCTCCTTCATGAAGCTGCCTCAGGCACACTTTTGGTTGTGGACTAAATGGTATGCTCTTATATATGTTTATATCCAAAATATAAACATGTAATGTACATGCATACACACACAGGTACTCTGGTTTCTGTTTTGCTTTTCCAAAAACTCTAGCCATCAGTATCACCACTGAAGTCAACAGCAGCTATTATTTGGCTCCAGGAAACATTGACCTGGATGACTGGATTTAGACACAACAGCTCAAATTGGTGGCTAAACAAGAAAAAAATATGCTCTGGATAACCCAAATTGCCTGACAAAAATATTTCAGGTATTAATTTTGAGCTACCACACACAACAATGAATACAAGGAAGGTGCTAATTATGAGTTTTATTAAATAAGGCATATAAAATAAACTAATATCAAATTAATCTTCCATCTAGATGCATTATGTGGTTCAAGATGAATCTCAGTGGACATTAAGCAAATTGTTCACTTGTTTCTTTGGGAAGAGGGAGCAATTTCTCTTATAGCTGCCTTTAAAACTTCCTTTTCAGTCCTATTACTAAGTGAATTGCTGTCAGGAACACACACCAGGCTATAGGCCCCTTCCTACACTGCCCAAGCACTGGAATTCCTGCAGACCATATATATCAAACACTGCCATGATCTCAGACACAGATTTTATCTGCATGGAAAAGGAAAGCTGTAAAGCCATACAATGCATAGACTTAATGCTATAAAAATAATGCATACAAATCCTGAAACTGAGAGGCAACTGCATGATAAAGAACAAGATTTTGTGTTCAGAAATGCATTTCTTTAATTCCTTCTTTTTCAAGTGCAATTTCAATTAAAAAAAAAAAAAAAAAAAAAAAAAAGCCACAAAGTTGTGAACCTGAAACACCCTTCTTTCCAGGGTCTGACTTTCAGTGAGGAGCCATGCCTATACAAGATTCACAAGTCCAGCCCAGGAGGTTGAATGAATAAACCTACTGGCTACGTGGTATCATAAAACTTTGAATATGGCAAAATTAAGCCCCAGAGATAGATGATGAAAAGAGTGCTATCTTATTGATCTTTTTAACAAAAAGGCAAGGCATCTTTTGTCATGGCAAGAGAGCATTTCTTTCAATGCTTGAAGCCCAAAGCCTTGAAGCAACAGCCTCTCTCTAAAGAACAATTGGGTTCACGTTCACACACACCCCAATAAAGAGAGCCCAATGAAAAGTCCCCTGAGCTGCCACCAGCCCGGGTCAGCTCCAGCCCCAGCAGAGCTGAACCCACATCATACCCAAGCCCAGAAGAAAAGCAACAACTGACAGATGAAGTACAGTAGCACAATTATACAAAGTAGCTCACAGACGTAGTTTAATACCTGGTGTGGCAGCACACCGGCCTGCACCAAAGCATCAACTTGCTTAAAAACACCTCTGTTTTCTCTGCATAATCCAGGGCCACCTTCCTATATACTCTCACCACAAATTTCATTAATTTCAGAGGACGGGCACAGATCAATACTGGTATCAATCAAAAACAAATTTTCAAATTCTAAATGATAACTAAATGGCAGCCGCACAAAGTTTCACCCCTGAGGAAATCTGGAACCAACACGTGCAACTCCTGAAACACTTACCTAAATAAACTGTGGCCTTGAACAGTGTTGCAAAGAGAAACAAAAAATAGTAAGTGTATCATCAATTGAAGGATGCACTGATTCGGGGAGCAATGTAACCCAAAATGTGCAAAGCAAAAGTTAACTTTGTTTACTTTCACAGTATTAAGCATTACAATTTTATCACAAACCAAGAAGAAGCCGACACTACTGATGTCTGAGATATTTATTACTTTTGCCACAGCCATTTAAAGATTTCACTCCATTTTTCTATTAGAAATGCTCTGATGGCACAGGAGTCCTGACACATAAATTATGACAAACAGCTTCTCATCCATTCCCACAAAATCCACATCTCTTTCCTCTTCCCATCCATCACTAGCAACTAGCCCTTGTTTTCAAAATGTCTCACCACTTCCTTTCCTCACCAATCATCCCTGGCTCACAACCAAGCCAGACTCCGTCCTTATCAGCCCAGAATACCCACTCCCACTGCTCACCTATTTATTTTATGGCAATCACACGCCTCCTCCTTCCATACCCAGCCACCTCCCAGGCCTGCAAGAAATTCCATGCAAACATTCATGATTCTAAATGATTCTACCTCAGCGCTCTCTCTTGTCTCTGACGTGGAAGTAATGCTGGCAAGCAGAGGAACACCACACTCATCACCCCCCGTGGGACTTTAGGCTTTAAAATAAATTTTCCAAAACAATAAAACAACAAAAAAAAAAAAAAAAAACCAAAACCAAAAACAAACAAACAAAAACCCACAAAACCAAACAAAAATAAAAACACAGAAAAGTGACAGAAAAATTTATACTGGAACCTTTGGAATTTTTCAGCTGTATCAAAATGCAGTTAATTTCATAGAGTTGCAACATTGTTCTTAAATAGAAGGACTGCAGCTTTAGTTTACAAATATTATGAACTTAAACCAGTTTTCAATTTTTAGCAGGAGTAGACACGTCTGGACTAGGCAGGAGCTTTTTGTCTTCTTTCTTATTTGTACAGAGTCAAACTCAATTTCTTCTCACTAACCTACAATATTCATGGATTTAAATATAGAATCCACACTTGTAGTAGTCTCATAACCTTTCGGGGGAAGTACTGTCCCTGTCCTCGAAGGCCAGAACTAATTTTGTGTTAAAATATTCTAAGTCTCCCTAGCTTATCCATTTCCCCTTACCAAACCCAAACATATCTATGCATTTCAATCAAGGAAAGGTCAAGATATCAAGCAGAATGTGGCCCTACCTCAGGCTTCACAAATAGTTTGTGATAAATTTCATGTTATGACAATGCAAGTAAAAAAAAAAAAAAAGAAGAAGAAGAATAAAAATAAAATCCATTAGTGACTTGGAAAGCTTATTGCTACATAAAATAAATCCAATCAAGAAACAGAAAATGATTCCAGACACCATATGCCTCTGTCCTGACATTACTGAGAGCACTTTACAGAAAAAGCAGGTCGCATGTTGGAAGCTTTGTTTTCATTTTAAGTCTTCATGCAATTATTTCTCAATTATAACTGCAATACAAGGTGTGGGGGATTGTGGTTTCTGTATGCCCACACCTAGATTTCAAGTGGAAGCCCTCTCTTTCCAGCCTTAGTTGACTTCCTAGTACCTCTCATAAAAATTTCCTCTGACAAGAAAAGAAACAAACTGTACTCCAATGGTTATATTGCTTCTGTAAGAATACTGTGCCTCAAGTTGCATAATAAGGTGACAAACCAGTGAAAGGAGAAAAATAATAAAAAAAGAAAACATCATATTAACAATTATGACTTCTACTATTGTAAGCTCTAGGATTTCACACCCGATATTCACCCAGCCAGCCTTGAGCAAAATACAGAAGAAAAAAAAAAAACAGACACAATTATCAATAGCATTTTCTATGGAACCAAAGATACAACGACAACTCCATTCTAGTAAGGTGCCCTGACCTACAGCTTCCATCTTGCTTTCTCAGTGAAGATCGTGAAGTGAATATTTACCATGCCCCTCATCACTGCCCAATAGTCTTTGGGCTACCTGGGAGACTTTCCAGGGACTAACAGTCTTATGTCCAAAAGCTTTCTCTCAAAATTTTACCCAAGAATCAAACTATGCCTCCAAATCCTGAGGAGGACACTCTGGTGAAATGTCCAGAGAAGAAGCAGGGCCTCCCACAGGAAGGTTGAAAAGCAACAGGCCCTCAGGAAAGCATCCCTATTTCCATTTTGTATCAGGAACCTCCCAAAAGGGGCACACATGGGTCTACAGAAATTTCTACCTCACTTGGGAACCCATGCATCCAGAAAAACACTTCAACCAAAGGGAAGGAATGGTCAGAGAAATCAAGTATTATCACATTTTCCTTTCTACCTTCCTAGATGTTAATGGATGGGAAGTTACTCCATGTGCCATCTCCTCTTCCACCCAAAAATCTGGCAGTAACAAAACCTGCCCTGCTCTCCTCTGCTCATTTTTCACAGTGCACAAATCCAACAATGCAGCTCACTTGCCCACACACACTTCACTGTAAAATTTGCACTCTTTGCAGCCTGTTAAATCTCTTCCACACTCAGGTTGGGTTGGCCTGAAAGGCCCTCATGCTTACCCTCACCTCAGTTACACAGAGCAAAATATTTTCTCAAACAACCAAGTACATTGGCTAGAAGCCTTCTTTAACTGACAGCACAGTTCAAAAGAGGAATCACTGTTTAAACTATCTGGATTTTTTTAAAATTTGTTTTAGGCGCAAATTCTGCTACCAGATTAAAATTCCAGGGTAGGTTTGTGAGGGGGAGTTCAGAACTCCCTCCCCTCTAAAATAAACCACACTCCCTCAGAACACCTTCAAGGGCTTCAATCACCTCCTAAGACTGTCACAAGCAAAGCAAGCAACTACCAAATTGCGACCAAAGACAAATGACAGGAACAACCTCTTCCCCACACTTCAGGCTCCCATACCCAAAAATCTTTTCTCAAGCAGCAGTTCCTCCCAGCCAGCTCCCTCTGAGAGCATCAAGGCTCCTTCCCACCCCAAGGAAGGCAGGTGGTCCCCATCACCCCTCCCAGGCCCAGGTGCTGCTCCTTCCCCACAGTTCTCGGCCTCCACCCAACTCCTGCTGCATCTGGTGCCTTTGCTGGGACCGCTCCCAGGAGAAGGGCACAGGAACACTCCAGCCAGGGCCCCCAGAAGGCTTTCCCTGTCTCTCTGCAAGCCCCAAAAGGGTCTCATCTCCTACCAGTGCAGCACAGCTCCCAGCTGGGAGCTACCACTTTCTGTCTGGCCCTGCTTTTCCTCTCTCTGCAGATCCCATCTCCAAGTAGGAATATGATTCTTTGCATTTTATTAGAAATAGTCCAAAGAAATTTGAAGACAGACAAGTAGTAAATTTTAGCAGTTTGTCACCAGTTATTAATACTGGAAATGTTCAAAGTACAAACAAATGCAAATATATCTAATGGTTTGCCAACTATATCCAGAATCTTATGGCAATAATGAAATTCATTCTACACAAACTCTCAGATTAAGCTAAGGAGTCATTTCTCCTCAGTAATTTTTACTCCTTAGAGTAAAAATTCTTCTCCATTTTCAGTGCTGATGAAATTAATAGCTTTCGTGCAGATAAATTAAGTGTACATCTAAGTTCAATGTAGTTTTCCTAAAGAGTGGCAAGTACCTGAGAAGAAACTCAGCTAGAACAAAAGCTTCACAGAAACAAAAAAAGGACTGCAGTTTTGATTTTCTTTAAATAGACAAAAATAATAACTAGAATTCTTTTCCAAGATGACACTAGATAGCAGCTCCAAATATTTTCATCCACAAAATCTATTTATTATTCTCTGTCTTCTCTTTCCACAAACAGCCCAGGACTTTCCATTTCTGAGACTTCAAATTAAAGACTTTCATATGGCTAGTTTCAGTCATGTAAGTTCAAAAATAGTGTAAATGCAGAACAATATAAAGACCGTAAATCTAAATGTACATTAATTGCATCCAGTATGCAGCAAAAAAGCTTACCCACAATAATCAAGAAAATTAAGAGTAGGTCTTTATTAAAACACAGTCAGAACGAGGAAATTAGAACTGTATTGCTTCTTGTATCTCTGCTTACTACAGGAAAGGATCACAAGTGATTATTTGTTCAGATTTCTGTTTTGCTCTAAAGTAGGCCAGCCAGCTCAGCACTTTTCTTAAGATTATGAATACTTGTCTGCCCTACATATGGTTTAGGCTGAAACCAATCAGTTGAGCTGAAACATGTAGCAAAACCGACTATTTTCACATCATTCATTTTCAGCTCTAGTGAAGAAGTGCACAGAACAGGTATAAAAGGATCAGATTTTAAATACTTTTAAAATTTGCTCTACCATTAGCACGGTTCACTAAAAAGCTCACTGATTTCCTCACTCTCAGATTAACACTTCATCTCGATTCAAGAATAATTTGTTGTTCATTAATAACTCTTTAACCACTTGTTTTCTCTGCTAATTTCCAGTTTATCTTTTTACATTGATTACCTCATTTAGTAGGAAAACTGAGTGCTGAACTGCATCCAGTAGACTTTCTTATTACTACGACATTCAAGATGCAAGCACGCTCTGCAAGAAGCCTTACATCAAAACTTTAAAAACGTATGAAACAAAATAATTCCTTGAATTTTTAACTGAATACTGAATTTTTAACTGAATTGGTTGCTCTTTTTCCCCCACACAAGCCACCCTTGAGGCTTGTGTCATTATTTGGAGGAAAGGAGGTTAAATCATAGAAGGTTGCTATCTTGAGTTCAAAATAGAAAACAGTAACATCTTCAAACAAACTGGGCTATTTGGAAGATCAGAACTGCAGAAAGTGCTTTGCTTAAATTGCTTTTAACTTATTTTTCTTAAAAGTTACGTAGTCTCTTTTTCTAGAGCTGCTAAGCACACATAGAAGTCATTATCTTCAAAATATAAGTTAATAATGGAAAAAAAAAACCTTTCATATTTGGGTTTTCCTTTTCCATTTAAGATATAAACATTATCAAGTCATTAGTACGAAATTTCTGTCAGATTAACACCACTCAAAACTCTTGGCAGGTATCAGTAGCAAGGCAAAACAAAACAAAATCAAAAAAAAAGTTACAAAGCAAGCTTGTTTAAAACAAAGACAGGTATTTCTATTTAGTATTCTGATGTATGAGACAGTATTTTTGCACCAGGGCAGAGGCATACCTTTCATCAGCTGCAGAACCTCGGTGTCAGATGGTGATATAATCCAAATGGGTCTCAGAAGCATGTTCCAGAATATCCACAAGTTTCAGCATGGGGCTCTTCCATTCCCCCAGGAGACCATTAACCATTCATTAACCATTACAATGAATCCAAACAGCTGAGATGTTAAGCAGCTGTATGGTCCAGCTTGAACCACGGTACGCGGCCCTGAGGAATCCCAAGCTGTATTCCACCATCCAAAGAGCAATGCAATATGGCACCCATCACAGACTGATGTTCTGGCAACCATCCCATTTTCCCAACAATCCTGTTGTGACCTGTTCAAGAAAGAGGAAGAAGTGTTAGTTCAGCACAGTAACTCTGCTACGTGACTCGGGAGCTAACATACAAATATAAAGTTACGTTCTTCTGAATGATTTCAAACACAAATTTCTTCACAGATTTAGACACATCCTAAACTCAAAGCCTGGTGATGGCATTTTGTTTTAAAAACATCATGGGGCTGGAGTGCAAGAGAAGAGGGTTTAAGAAAAAGGCTTTCATATATCTCTACAGATTGCACAGTCTTACCTTGCAGAAAGCACTGAAGTGACAGGGAAAAAAGGTAATATAAAGGCTCTTCAACTGCCCTGGCAGGTATTTAAAAACTAATGAAAAGAGTAAGTCAATTAGAAAAACCCCAAGTAACAAAAATAAAACTCATCAACCCTTTTGAGGGAAACATATATGATCTTTCTCTGCCTCCTTAGCCCTGTTGCAGTGCCTCCCTAGAGCACCTCCACCAGCAGATGGGACCTAAACTTTGAGCACTACTGATGCCATTTGGCCCTGGAAGAAGGCAAAGCAGCCCAACCCACATCAGTCTGCTCTGGTAGCCCCTCTGTGCAATTCCTCCAGAGATGTAAAAAGAAAATTTGACTTAGGTTGGGAAGGGGACTATGAGGAACGGAGAGAAAAGTCTGAATAGTTTGCAGAGGAGGGAACAATGACGTGAAGAACAGCATTGGGTCTGTGAAGATGGAGTAGGGAAAAGAACAAACTTCCACACTAAGGACAATGGAGAGGAACTAGAAGAAGCTTTTAGAGACTGGAAGATGCATGAAAGACAAAGATGAGAAGAAAGGAGAAAGTGAACATTTACGAACAAGAATTATTACTAGGAGCTCTGGATAACATGGATGTAAGGCAGTCCACAGAAGAATAAGTTTAGGAGAGAACAAGAAGAAGCTTTATGTTTGCTTCATATCAGGAGAAATGAGCATTTCTACTCATGGAGGAAAGGAAAGATCCTGGCAGAAGGAATTTTTCATGAGAAATGCAAGTATAAAGGTAGAAGAGTAGGTGGGAAGAGATTAAGGAGGAGGAGAATGAATAAGAATAAAAAGTAAAAAGTAGACTTCAGAGATTCTGAAATGGGTAGATATAAGGAGAGAGGGGGACAATTAGGAAATTGGGACAAGAAAACACAAGAAAGTAGAGGACTAGGATGAAAAAAGAGAAAAATGGAAGACTATTACATAGCACAGAAAAAGAAGATGGGGGAATAATAAGATACTAAATTGATACCGATAATTCAGAAAAGTACAAAGAGCTCAAAGTTTTGTGGAGTTGCGATGCTTGCTCTAGAAAGCGTGAACCAAAAGAAATGGAACAAAACCCAAGGCAACTGTCGCCTTTCCAAAGGGACGAAGGGAACTGAAGCCCAGCCGAGGAAGGGCCAGCCTGGACCGACCCTTCCCACTCTCCCTTCGCTACGATCAACGCAGTCGGGAGAACAAAGTCTTCCCTCTGGTCCGTCCCTCTTCTCCAAAAATTGTCCCTCGGCACTTCTGCCCACCTTGGCTCCCTGGGATGGTCCCACAGCCACCAAGTGTCACCCTCTATGGTGTTTCGGGCCAGCGACCCAAGCTGGCACACGGAGGAGCGCCCACCTTGCCCTGCTGCGCGCTCCCTGCCCAGCCCGGTCCCACGGCCCCCGCCAGCCCCACTCCCTGGCCAGCGCCGCCAGGACTCCCTACGATCCCACCAAGTTTTCTCCCCCTTCAGCTTTTCTCTGTCCCAACTCTTAAAAACACAGCCCGATCCAGAAAGCCCTCCGAGTCCATTTCCCTCCTCACCAAAAAAAAAAAAAAAAAAGGGGGGGAAAAAAGTTAAACCTCTACAATAAAACAAAGCCGGAGCAAGAAGGAGGCAAGCCCCCACCCCGACTAGTGCCCCCCAGCCTGCATTAGGGGAGTTGGGGCGGAACGACTGCCTTACCCTCCCCAAAAATACCTGCATGTGCTCCCAAAAGTACAAAGGGAAGGCTGGGCTGGCCCGCGGACGCCTCCGCTGCGCTCCCAGACCCGGGCGCGGATGGCAGGGCGGAGGGGGGAGCGACGAGGGAGCCGGGAAAGAACAATAAACCCCAAGCCCAAACGTACCTTCTCCTTTCTCTAAACTGTGAAACCAGATTTCCTTAGAAGCCTACGGCGGGGCTCTTCGCTTTTAAGCGGCGGGAGAGCTCGAAGAAAGTTGAGCAAATCTCTTCCGATAAAGTTGCCGAAGATGAGTTAAGCCGGGAGAGGCGAGCAGGAGATGGAGAGTTCATCCGAGTTTCTCCTTTTGTTCAAGTTGCCCGAGCAGACAAAGAGCCGGCAGCGGCGGCAGGTCCCCCGCGCCCCCGCTCCCCCCGCGGCCCGGGCGCCGCCGGGGTCCCGCACTGCCCTCGCCCCCCGCCTCCTCCCACCGCCGCAACTTTCCGTCTGCTCCATCCCTCCTCAGCCCCGAGCCCGGCTCCGGCGCTAAACTTCCCTCGAACTGAACCTCCCAGAAAAAGAAAACAATTTAATTCAAGGCGGGGGAGTGGGGGGTGGAAAGGGAGAGAACCATCTCTCAAATCATTATTTCCGGTAGATGCACCTCTTTGTTTGGATTCCCCCGACTGTCAGTGAGGACAAGCCTCTGGGGATCTGCTCTCGGACAGTTTGATCTGCCGGAATGAGACGGGCAAACGAAGGACATAAAGAAAAATAACTTTCAAAGAAAGAAAAGCGGGGGGAAAACTAAATAGAAAACAATATAAAACTGCGGAGTTGCGAAACGAACCCGGTTTTCATGGACACGGGAAGTACATAAATAAACAACTGAAGGGGAATTTCGGAAAACTGTTGGTTCTCCTCCCCTTCCCCTTCGCACTTTTCCAGAGAACGTAACAAAAAAAGCCCCCCGAAACCTCCTGGCCGCGGCTCCGTGCCGCCGCCGCCAGCTCCTGGCATCCCTACCTGTTGCGTAAAGCGCAAAGATGGGGCCGACCGCATCCGTCCCAAAGAGACCCAACGGGAACGAGGGGACCTCCCGCACCCCACGGCCCCTCCACCTGCCCTGGGGCAGCCCCCACGGGCACACCGGGCCCGGGGGTGGCCGCAGCCCCGGCGGAAGGCGCGGCCCCGCTCCCTGCCCGGCCCCGCTCCGGGCGGCCGTCGGGGCGCCCCGGTCCCCGCCGAAAGTTTGGCGGGGCGGGGCTGGACTGCGCCGCGGCCTCGCACCGAGACAAAAGGAGCCGGAGCAGCGCTGCAGCTCACCTTGGAGGGACGGAGGGAGGCTCAAGAGATACCTTCCGCCTCAGCCCTCCTCCTCCTCCTCTTTCCCATCCCCGGCCCTGCAGGACAGGCTCACGCTGGGCACTGGGGCGCGATCCCGGCTCAGCCCCGCCAAGGGTCCGCTCCCCGCTCTGAACAAAGCGGGGACAGCGGCCCTGCCGCCCCCGCCCCGCCTGCCCCCGCTGTCCCTAACTTTTGGTGCCCACCTGGCATCCCGGCGGCTCGGGAAGGGCGGGAAGGGCGGCGGTGCGCCCGGAGCGGGACCCGCACGTCGGGGCAGCGGGCCCGGGGCTGTCGCCGGGTGTCGCCGGGTGGGGGGGCCACGACACGGACCCGCTGCTCATTGTCCGTCCCAGGGTGGGCCCGTGGCAGGGCGGCCCGGAGGTGCGTGGGCGTCCGCAGCACGCGTGGGGTCTGGAGAGTTTGTGCGCAGCGGGCACGGGTGCCAGGGGCTCCAGCCCTCAGGACCTTGCCTACCAGGCCTGAAAGATGCCCCCAGTGCTGCTTACTTTATTTTCTTTTCTCTTTCTGGTTTGTTTGTTTGTTTTTGTGTTGATTTGGTTGGGTTTTGGGGGGTTTTTTGTTAGTTTTGGTTTGGTTTGGGTTTTTTTGCCTTAGAAACAAGCGGAACCTTGGAAAAGTTACTAGGAATTTGTAGTTAATAGCAGCCCACACCCAGCATGGTAGGACGAGTTTTTCAAAGTCAGATAACAGAGGATGATCTTGAGATGCAGGGTTTTTTACAGAAGGGAGAAGAGAATAGAAAGGCACACGATGTAGCCTTTGGTTAAGTTGCCCTGTTGACAACTTCTACAGTCCCTGCTCATCTATGACTCTTCCTATTTTCCTTCAGTTCACGTTCATCTCATGCCAACAACCCCCAGCTTGTCCTTCTTCCAGCTCCTTTCCCCCTCCCCGTCTTCCCTGGCTTTGAGACTCATTCAAACCTTTTCCTCCTACCCAGTGATGTCAGCCTCAAAATTTTGTTCTTCAAATCATTTTGCAGCTTCCCACCCAGGATCAACCTTTTTATCCTCATGCCCCAGAGAAACTGCCCCCAGCTCTTCCATTGCTGTCTGTGATTTATGTTGCTCTCGAGCATTGTCTTCCTACGTTTTGCTGCAATGTGCACTGCTGTTGGTTTTCATTACAGATTTCTGTGGTGAAATGATAATACACAGAGTGTAATACCTGGCATGAGAAGTCATCCTTGTAGTCATTCTTTACCACTCATCTTCTTCAGCTCTTCTGCATTGAGTGCTCTCGAGCAACTCTCATAATACCTTAAAAATCTCCTCCTAAATTATTTTCTATGCACTGTTTCTCCCTTACATCCATTTCCAACTTTTCACAGGTTTTTATTCTCTCCATCTACTCTATTTCTATGGTTGTTTTGTCCATGTTTTTCTTTCCACCTCTGCACTTTTGTTTCCTTAATCCTTCGGTTTTATGGTGGAAGAGGAATGTTGACTGCAGCTTTCCTTACCTCCACCCTTATTTTCTCTGGTTTTCGCATACACTCTCTTAGCAGGGCACAGTGAAATCAGGCAAACACGTACTCTTCTGCTAATTCATATATATTTTTCTGCTGTATTTCTTTCCCAGATGATTCCCAGATCCAGTGGAACACTATCCTGTTGTTTGCTCATTGTGCATTGTGGCACAACCTGCAAACATCTTACAAAAGGCTGCTCTTGGTGGCTTTCTCGGGAAAAACACAAATTGCACAAGTAGCTCCTTGTGCCGTGGGGTTTTGGCTTTGGCAGACATCAATGGCATGTTGCATAAAGGTATAACTTCCTGAGAATTTGTGAAGATGTTGACTTGCTCCGTGGTTTGCCAGCTGAGTTGGGGTTTATGGGGCAGGTAAATATGAACACCCTTGTGCCCTTCTTTCCTTTCCTTGGAAGCAGGAGGCCAAAAGCTTCTAAAAATTTTAATTCTCTGGTACTGGTGCTATTTAAACAAAGTATGTGTCTACCTTATAACTTCATCATAAGTGATAAAAGTTACTAATCATTGGATCAGAGATCACCAGTTGCCTAGGGTCCCATAATCAATACACATAAAGAGAGGAGAGTCACCACTGAAAATATCTTGTGGAGACCTAACTGAGCAAGGATGAGAAAAATAGAAAAATTGTCAGAAAGGACAAAAATGTCAGAAACATTTCAACAAAATCTTTTGTGTCTTAGAGAAGGGCTTATTTGATGGGTAAGTGGCCATCTGCCATTGAGACAATAAAATTTTGTTGAAATTCCCTCATGGTTCATTGGGCAGGTAAAGAGAAGCATTAAGCAGTAAAAAGGAAAACATAAGAGGCAATAAAAAAAGGAATAGTTTATGATAATTAACATGAAGTAGAAATTATATAATGTAGAACATTATTTGGAAAAGTCAAAAACATTACATAAAAATCCACATCTTGAATGGATGAAATTAAAATAATTTTACAGTAAGTGAGGAATGAAGCATCTCCTAATAATGTTCATAGGCCTTTCAGTTCTAATTATGAGACAAAATATTCTGCTAATGATACCTGTGCTCTATAAGTGGGAAGATAAATATTGCACACAGAAAATAACCTATTTTTTGGTCTTTGGGCAGCATCTATCTCCAATAAACATTGAATCCTTAGCCCCAGATGCCTTGCACCCTAACATCAAGATGTACTTGATACTTTATGTCACAGCAATGTTCAGTTTAATAAATCCTAGAATGCCATGGAAATTATGGGAACCTATTGCAAACATTGTGCCAATATGAAAAAGGGGCAAACAGGAAGACACAGATTGCAATACTCCATTTTGCCTGACATTCACCCCTTAAAACATAGTGAAAGCCTGACATAGGACTACATTCAAGGAGAACTAAGGAAAAGAATAATGATTCTAAAGCGCTGCTCCTTTATCTTTAATTCCTTTTTTTGCCTTTGTTTTTAAATTTCATAGTGGGTATAGGGTGGGTTGGAATACAGATCTAGTGACAGCTCCACATGCTGACTGATCTGGCTTGAAGAAAGCAGTGAAGAAATTTCTCATGGAGTGCCAATATTTAAACATTTCCAAATGACAGTGATCTTGTCTTTCATCTGATAATAGGAACAACTGGCCTGTACTACCTGTGTTTAATTTCTTGATTCCCACACTGCATAGCCACATTTTTCTTAATTCTTTCAGCTATTTGGTTTCTTTCTGTCTCCATATGACTTTTACTCTGCTTCCCAAGCCTCCTCAAGAAAAGGCTTTACCAAAATTAACTCTAGACATAATTTCAGGACTTTTAAGATCACAAAAGTTCGTCAAATCATCATATAAAAGGTCAAACGTTTTTCCTTGGCAAACGAGACAGGAAACATAATCCAGTTTCTCCTGTATTTATTCTGGCTGTCCATATTCCAGAGAAGTGTCCCATTTTGCTAAAATATTTAGTCAACACAGTCAACCATTTTATTAAGTACAAAACCAACTACAACTCTAGCTGTTAAAAAAAGGAAAACAACAAAACAAAAACAAAAAGGTCTGGACTTCATTTTAAATCAAAATTTGTTTGGCTTTAGTTTCTAGTTACTTTTTAAATTTATTTCATGTCTCGCCACCACATTAAATTAGTGTACAGTTAATTTTATAAATGGGGGCCTGAAAGCAGGGCTGGCTGCACAGGACAGGAAACCTTCCTGCAGAGATAATGTACTTACAGGATTGTTTTAATCTCTTTGAGGGATTACTTACATTAACTTGTTGAGGTTCCATTACATTTACCAAGAAAACATACATTTGCTTGAAGTTTGCCAGCTGAGGAGGCTTCTGGGGCTGTGGCACTCACTCAGCATTTGTTTGCCACACTGAGGGCAATGGCCATTTAGAAGCACAGTCAGTGCCAAGCAGAGATGTGAAGGCTGGAGCTCCCCAAGCCGTGTATTTGTGTATTTTGTGTGGCTGCTGTAAGCACCTACCATGCAGACCAAAATGAAGAGCAGCCCAGCCTGCAGCAGGGAGCTGGGTGCTGGTTATGTCTCACTCCCATCACCACAGAGCACCCCAGAAGAGGGGCACTGGTTTCAGTTCTTTCTATTTCAACACATCAGTATTAAACTCACAGAACTCATAGAAAAGTTAGCATAAATCGCTACAGTAACTGTTTTTGCTTTCACTGTAAGAAAAGTTCAGGGTTGCTTAACCTTGCTTCCCTGAGAAGTGAACCAGCACTCATGTGAAAATTCTGACTTCACTGTGAGCTTCTGGATGTTGACATGTGTAGGAAGAGCAGCAGTACAGCAGATGATCAGCAAAATGTGGTCTCTTAGGGGATAATTCAGATCTTCTAGCAAAATGTTTTGCTTCTCATTTTATTTTTCTATATGCAGAGGCCGATTTCACCACTAGTCTCTTTTGTAGAAGTGAGAATCAAATCAATAGGCCAATCCACTCATTTAAATGTAAAGACTGAGAAAGGCAAACCTGCAAATGAAAGAATTGTTTTGGCATGAATACATTCTTCTCTGTAGACATGTGCCCAGCAAATTCACAGGATGCTTATTTTTTGGGGAGAAGGAAAAACTCAAAGCAAAAACAAAAACCCAACCCAAACTACATTACTGCAAAAGGATAGAAAACCATGAGCTTTCCAGCTTTTTTTTAAAATCACCTAAAGGTTCTTCATAACATCTACACTCTGGAGAAAGAAAATACAATTTGTAACTGATTTGCAACTAGCTGTATTTTCCTAGTGTTTTCTCCTAAGCCAGAAAGAGGGTAGTGAAATCCTCTCTGGTCTTCTTTCCATCAAGTCTCCATTTTGATCAAGCCAAGAAAAGTCTTAGCTTGTCCACCTCATAAACAAAACTTTTATTGTTTTTTAGATTCATACACCAGAGCCTCTTTGTCACCTCCATTTATGTCTTATTTTGTTGGGATTTTGGGAGCATGGGGGTGTTTTGGGGTTTTTTACATCTAAACCAACTCTTTATTTGGCAAATCAGACCTGACTCCATTCTCACCGTTTCTTTCACTTTTTCCTCCAGAGCCTATGGTTTTACAAATAGGTCTTGTACAAGAGTCCCTAGAGAAACAGATAATTCCCAAGCAAATTCAAAAAAGTGTTTAGTTTAGCAATATGTTCGTACATGATGATTGCTAGTGCAGTTTCTATTCCTCACAAACGAAAATTTTTATTATGAAGAATGAAATCTCCATAGCAAGCTGAACAAATGAACAGATCCAATTCATACTATTCTTACTAGATAAGGTCAAAATTGTAACTTTTCCATATTCTTATTCCCATTTACTCTATATATGCATACTACTCAAATAAATTATTTTCAACAAAATAAGACTAAGTTTGGGGAACTCTTTTTCATTTGTTTGGGGAGGTTCAGGTTGAAGAAGGTTTGGGGAACCCTCTTCAACCTGAAACTTTTAAAACATTAACTTGGACTTATTCCTTCCTGAACATTTTGATTTGTCTGACAAATATTAAGTTTCAACATAGCCACAAAATTAGGTAGTGTGTAGAGATTATCTAATGTATATACCTTCACCTTCAAAATTGAAAGAAAAGTATGGCAATTTGTTTTGAATGTTTGAGCCTAACATTCTGAATATAGTGTTTGACAATATCCATTCTTCCCATCTCCAGACAATGTTCAAGTCATTTCTAGTTGTTTTTCAACTGATTTAATTAATTTTCTTCCTCTTTGGTTTATAGTAAAAATGTCAGCCTTTTTAGCTCACCATGCTGTGATTTAAGAAATTGTCCCACAATATTGACAAAGGTGCTGGGCTAGAATTACTGTCAATATGAACTCTTTGGTTCATAAAACTTCTTGAGCAGTCACCTGAATATTTGAGAAGCAGAGAAGCTACAAAATCCTTTTTCTGAATTCCCTCATATAGCAAATTTACCCCACAATGCCAGGAAAAAGATTTTAATCCTAATTACAATCTCGGCCTTGCTTAAGAGGGCTTTGTACACCTTGTTTTCATATGAAAAACCTCTTTGTAGCATAATAATATATCTCTGTGCCTTCATAATATGGCCAGATGGATACACAGACAGAGGTTTTTGTGGCCAGAACAAAATCTAATTTGGGACTTCCCCATCTCTGCGACCATAGCCAGTCCTACACAAAAAACGCGCTTCCGCTTCATGTGGGTGCGGTTACACTGTCTGCAGCCCTCAAAAAAAAAAAAAAAAGAAAAAAAGGGCTGTGAGACAGCACACACTTCCCCCACAGACACAAAGGGACAGGAGAAAGGACCAGCCCACAGAGTGCAAAGCTGCTCCTGTTCTCCTGGCTCTGGACATCCTCAGTTTCTCCTGGCTCTGGACATCCTCAGTGCCACAAGGACCAGGGCATGGCAAGCTTGTGCAGCCAGAGGGGTCTGCTGCTTTTTGGGACAGCAGGAAAGAGCTAGATGGAGAAAGGAGCAAGTGAAGAGCTGAGCAAAGGGAAGGGGATGAAGGACAGACTCCACTATCCTGTAAGAGGCCGTGCAAGCAGGCAAAGCCTCCTCCAAACACGAGGCTGCCTGGGCCACCACGAGACTGCACTGCAGTTCCACCCACAGCAGCACAACCAGGCTTGTTTACCCTGCAGAGTGCCACGTTCTCCTGCCACAGATCCAGCAAACCAACCCACGCTGTGATTTTGGCATGTGCAAGTACTGACCTACTGTATCTTTAGGTCTTGTGAGTTTGACTCTTTCCACACAGAAATAAGTATGGGAGAAATGTGGACATACACCTGCCATTCTGCAGGATGATGGAATAGAATTTGTTTTTGCAAGAAATATCAAGGTCACCTAAGAAATACTATACAGCTCTGGTAAAACCAGCATAGTAAATATAGACATGAGATAAACTAACTGTCTGGTTTTCCATTTGCCTGTGACCTCTATTACTGTTCTTTGTTCCCTTGCCTATAACCTCTAAAATTGCCTTTTTGATCCTTTAGGTCAATATGATTATCAGTCTCAACACTGCCACTGCTTTCAAATTTTTCAAATAAAACCTCATGCAGAAAGTTACAACCCATTTCTATTTGTGAGTTATTAAAAAATTAGTGCCTTTGACTGATATAGAATACTTCCAGGAGTAGATCCATATTCATAAAACAATAGCTATTCAGTCTTATTTATCACTTTATTTCTCTTTTGTCACTATTTACACAAATAATTTACCAGCTTTCACCCCTCACCTGTGTTTCATACATATAAGCACTATCATTAAAATCCACATTCATCACAGTCTCCACTCACAGCAACAAAATCAAGCAAATAAAACAAAACAAAAATCCCCTACACAAAGAACAAAATAACATCATCACAAAATCAATATACGCAAAACCCTTCTCTTGTCCCTTCACCACAATTACAATAAAAACTCATCATGATCATTCTAACATTACTCAATACTTCTTTCGCCTGTTACTTCTCACTGTTACTACCCTTGTCCCAAAATCTTCATGGGCCTGGGTTTTGGCACCAAAATCACTGTAGTGGCTTGACCCTGGTTGGACACCAACACTTATCAAAACTGTTCTATCACTCTCCTCCACAACTGGACAGGGGAGAGAAAATATAATTTAGGGTTTACATATTGAGACAAGGCCCAGGAGAGATCACGTGCCAAATGCCATCAAGGCAAAGCATACTCAGATTTGGGATATTAATTGAACTTATTGCTAACAAAATCAGAACAGGATAATGAGAAGTAAAATAAATCGTAAAAACATGTTCCCTCCCCAGTCCCTCCTTCCCAAGCTTTACCTCCTGCTCCAGTGGTGCAAGGAGACATGGAATGGAGGTTATGATCAGTTTATCATGTGGTTTCTCCTGTGGCTCGGGGAGAAGCTCGGGGGCTCTTTCCCCTGCCCCAACATGGGGTCCCTCAGTTCTCCATTAACTTCTTCAGCTTGAGTCCATGCCACAAGCAATGGTTCTCCATGAACTACTGCAATGTGGGTCACTCTGCCATGGGGTACAGTCCTTCAAGCACAGCCTGCTCCAACATGGGTCCCCCACAGGGTTAAAAGTCCTACCAGGAAACCTACTCCAGTATGGTTCCTCTCTCCATAGGTTTGTAGGTCCCTGCTCCAGCACAGGCCACCCACAGTGTCACAGCCTCCTGCCCCAGCGTGGGTCTCTTCCATGGGCTCTGGGTGGATCTCTGCATCCCCATGGACCTCCATGGGCTGCAGGGGCACAGCTGCTCCAGCATGGTCTGCACCAGGGATTGCAGAAGAATCTCAGCTCCAGTTCCTGGAACACCTCCTCCCCATTCTTCTTCAGCAACTTTGTTGTCTGTGGAGTCACTCCTCTCACATGTTCTCACTCTGCTCTTCTTGGCCACAATTACATTTGCAAAATAACTTTTTTTCTTCTAAAATATGTTATGACAGAGGTGTCACCTCATTCCTGATCAGCCCAGCCTTGGCCAGCAGTGGGTCTGTCCTGGAGCTGGCTGGCATTGTCTCTGCTGGACATAGAGGAAGCTTCTGGCAGCTTCTCACAGAAGACAGCCCTTTAGCTTCTGCCTCAGTATTGAAACCTGGCTGTGCAAACCCAATGCACTACCCTGCTAACATTTTTCAAAGCCCATCCTAGTTTTAATAAGGACCAAAATACAAACTGTACACTGAAGGCCAGCATCTGGAAGAGTCACAGTCTTGATAAAGGTTACTTGATATGCATGAAATAATTGTAATAACAATGTCTGTCTGATAAAAGTTGTATTTACCTCTGTATGCCATGAGTAAGAAGGTACAATATATAGTCTCAGTGAGAGACTGCTTGTGCTGCCTCAGGAAAGCTGAGGTGTATATTTGTCAGTATTCATAAAACAGGAGATTGTTTTGCTCAAACCTATGATTTCTAAGCAGAGATTCAATCCAGCTGTCAGTGGAATGACTGAAAAAAATGTCATTGACCCTGGTATTGATGATGTCTGCCCACATGCAAACACAAACACAGGGTGAGGTCAGTGCTCTCTCCAGCCCCACTCATGCAATCTCCCACACAAGTGAGTTCATGCAAATGCATGACTAACACATGAAAGCTGTAATTTTGGGTATTTCAGTCGAGTTCTACAGTGAGTTCCAAATGCTACAGCTTGAAACATTAAAACTTATCCCCAGCCTCTTTTGCCCCCCTCCATATTTTTTCTGACCTGTCATTTTTAAGATAATGTAGCAAATTAAAAAATAATAAAGCTCAAATAAGCCTATTTTTTCAAATTTGTGCTTCACACTATGCCAGAGGTGTCATGAAGGGAAAACATCATTGATAATATGTGACCACTTGCAATCAGATTTGAGAGATGCATAATCTCTCAGTAACCCCTGCCTGTAAATTCCAATTACAAATTCTGTATTTATTACACATGAACACACTGTGTTTCCAGGTTCAGCCTCCTCAGACAAGGAGTAACTTATGGGCTGTGTAGGCCAATTGGTATTTTATATTGGACTCCAACTATACAAAACTATTTCCAATAATACATTCACAAGGTCAGCGATCAAATTTTTTTAAAATATTTTTTATTTTTACAAAGGGAAATAGAGTATAGGAGAGGATAAGGAGAGGCTGCATCCTTGGTGATGACAGGAAAAGCCTGGAGAAAATCACCATATGCATAAAAAGAGGCAAATATTTACTAGACAAAATCCAGGCAGTGGAGAAATTACTACCTAAAGGCTGCAGCTGGTTGTCTCTACAGATTTAAAGGATCAGCTACCAAGACTGTAATTGTAAGAAAATCTCCTATTAATGGATAAAACTCAACTGCACACTGTTTAGTACAGGCTGGGCAGTGAGAAATGAGATTTTCCTTAAGAAAAATAAAAACTCTGCTTTCCATAATTGCAGGATACTGAATTTGCTTCACTGATGCGACACATAACCACATCTTGGTGGCAACTGGTGGCTCCCATCACCAGTTCATTTCATAGGTCACCAACTGGCCATCAGATTGTAATGACTTCTGGCTATTTCTAACTGGGATTTAAATCAGTGACCTGAAGTAAAGACACTCATCCTATTACGAGCCTCCTGAGCCATGCAAATTCCAGTGGAGCAGGGCGCTTTTTTTTAATTCTTCTTAAGATTACTTCACACAGATATAAATGCTCATGAAAGATCTGAGATGAAGAAGAGTCGAGCCTTAGATATTGATAGGGAGCCTCATTCCTCCTTTCTTCAGTGAAAACTCTAGAAACCTCTGGTTTGAATTATTCATTCCCTAAGCCACCTACGCATGCGATGTGCGTGTGAGAGCAGTTTCAGCAATTTATCAGCTTTAGTGATGGCTGGATACACAGATTTTATATTCTAAGGCATCTATCAGAAACACCTGGATGCAGACATCAAAAACACTGGGAGTATTTCATGTGGTGGCTTGTTTCATGTAGGCACACTGTACTGAAAAAGGTCAGTTTAAAAGCACGGGAATGATTTCTGGGAAATTTCCTTTCCTCTTAAATCATCTACCATCTCATGAAAAAAAAGTCCATAAGCTCTGCACTTCCACTGCCAAAGACAATTAAAAACATAAAATAAAAGAGGAGTGGAACCCAATTGCTCCCATCTTCATTGAAAAACAGAAGCTGAAAATTTCACTCCAGGAAAAAAAGTTTCTGCAAATTCAGAATACAAATTGCAGGGAAAACACAGGATTTAGAAAAAGAAATTTAAACGCTTTTCTAGACAGCTACATGTTAAAGTTTAGGTCACTGTATGTAATCATATAAAATGAACAAATGACTGAAAAACTGAAAATCATGAAAATTATATTGATAACTAGCCACAACCAGAGGCTGCAGAGTCATTACTAAACTACTGATGCTGAGCTTCCAGCCATCATATGATCACCAGACTTTTAAAGTCTATTTTAGTTAGAAAATGTCTACTTACATAATTCCTGCATTTCTTTCTGAAAATTACATAAATATTATATTTATACATCCAGTAAAAATCAAGTTATTTTTTCTAATAAAGAATTGAAAGAAAAATAAAAAATCCTGAAGTTAAAATCTGTGTGAAAAGTTATACTTTCCTTGTTCTATCATCAAGGCAAGAATGTTCTAGTGTCATAACATTTTTAAATATTAAACAGTTTAAAATATTCTTGATTTTTAGCTATAAATAAATATGAATACCTGAAGAGATTTCCTTTGAAGTGACCACAGACAGCACCGCTTTCTAGAAACAGGAAACATTTTACACTGTGAGACTAAACACCCAGTAGCATGACAAATAGCAAATAAACTGTAGACAAACTAGATTCTTAGCCAGGCCTGTGCTGATCTCTGTATGTAAAACATTGTATACACACACACCCTTCAAACAGAAATAATTTTGTAAGAAAATTATCAGATCTTACAAGGCAGAGAAGCATTTAGATGTAACTGCAGCCCCCAAACAGCACAAACTTCCTAAATTTTGTCCAAAATCAGAAACAGAACTCCAGAGAGGGGATAAAAGAGTAGCATGAAGCTATGTGGTTAATTTCCTTTAGGAAATTCTCTCCCATGGGGAAAAGCTGCTGGTGCCTACAGGAGGGTATCTGGGCATTATGTGAGGGGCAGGACAGGGAAGAAAGTCATGTGTGAGCCCTCTCTAATGCAGAAAGTCTTGAATAATCAGTCTTGACTGCCAGAAAGGGTGGGCATGATGGGTTTCAGATGTTTATTGACAAATCCCATTTCTCTGCTTTGTGCTCAGACACCCTCCTGTAGGCACCAGCAGCTTCACCCCATGGGAGACAATGGGTGCACAGAGCTGATCAGCTGCGTTTTATGACAGGATAATATTCTGCAATATGTTATAACACAGGTTTGGGTTTTGAAAGGCAATGACGAGGATTCTTGGGGTCATGGGATTGTGACCTGCCCTTGTTTGGAAGAGGCACCTACACCAATGGCTTAAATTGTGCAGTTGGATTTATTAAAAAGAAAGGAAAAAAAAAATTGAGATTCCCACTTCTGCACACTTCCTAGCTTCAGCTAGTTTACATCACCCTCTTCCCTGCTGAGTCACACAGCCCCAGCTGGAACTGTCACATGGTTTATGCTACATCGTGCAGGTCCTGCAGGAGGTTCTACTTGCACTAAATTATTCCTCAGTTTTCCAGCCACTGGTGAAGAGAATTGTCTTAGCTTTTACTGGCAAAAAGTACCTTTAAAATCAGAACATATATGTATGAGCAAGACCTACAGAACAAAGTAGACAAGTTCAGAAGGAGAATTATTTTGGAAGGGCAATGCCTGACTAGAAAGTTACTTCAGGTCTCACTATGGGCATAATGCAAAGCAGATTTAAAGCACTAGTGTCTTTTATTCTTGAGTTCAGCACACATTGCATCAAATTTCATAAAATAATACTTTGGGTGTTCGCTTTAGAAAAGTATGAAATATTAAAACCAACCTAGAACACCAAGGCATACTTTCACAATCCTAGGTTGCATTGTGGATGATAAGGTGAAGCTAGCTAATTAGCAAGTGAGCCAATCTTCATTTTTGCCATCTCTGGTGCTGCTATTTAAGTGATTTTTGGGTCTCATGGTGTTTGAGCTGAAGTGCAGAATAGAACAAATAGAGCACAAAAGGCCTTTAGCTGTGCAGGAAGGACAGGGCAGAGCTGCATTGGGGATCACTTCTTGCTCCTCCTGAGCCTGCACAGCCTTTGTCAGGCAAAGCTGTTTGCCCCCAGGAGGGGGGGATTGGGATACCTATTAATAATTTATGCAATTTTGAAAAGTTATGGTCAACTCAAACCCAGCTTCAAGCCAGCATAAAATGACAGGGATAGAACACAAAACTTCATTGTCTTGTGAGGTTTCTGTGGTCTCTCTCTGCTGTTGCCTCTGCTATCAAATCCAAAATGTTCAGTTGGGTGTGGGTGTGTTTGAGAAATTTGCATTATTTCACTTATTGAACAAGACTTCTATAGCAGAACTAAAAGTTGTCTCTCTTCCTTCTTAATCAAGAGCAACATTATTTTGTTTACTTTTCATTATAGCCTATTTAAATAGTTGAAGCCCCTTTATTTCTTTATTTTTGGAATGCAGTTTCTAGCACCTACTTATATATCAAACAAGAAGTGTTTGATCAGAGTAAGTAATTTCTGTGATAGTATCAGAGGTAACACATTATCCAATTCAACACTTATTACTATAAATAATATATTAATCCCTCCTTTAATCTGAATGGCTACTTTATTAAAAAATTCTTTGCACAAAGGATGAAATTAAATGTAATCTCTGATATGACATCCAGTAAAATGGACAAGGCCTAAAGCAACTTATATCCTCTTTCATCTCCCATGTTATTATATATGGCAGGAAACCTTAGTGAATTGTTTATCAGATGTTAATCAAAGCTCAACCTACAAGCACAAGCACTCTCAGAATTTTAAACATTTCTTAATTTCTATTTGTGTACACATTAAAGGAATTTATATTCTAGCTGTGCAGAAGATCTTGTGAGATCCTCTCCCTATAACTCATACCCATTGGATATGTTAATTTGCTGCAGAGAAATATTTGGGAACAACTTTGAACTAAAGAAAGTGACAGGAAAAGAAACAGAGAGAGCTCCAAGGTGTTACACATAAAGATATATAGGGCTGGAGAAAAATAAAGATCTTAAGCAAAAAGGCAAGAAAATTTCCAAGAGTAGCTGCTTGAGGATCAGAGGAAAGCAATGTAGGGATATTTTGAAGGGACTGTATTTATTCCTCCGAAAAGTATTATGAAAAAAAATCAGCATCTTCAAATTTTTTAGACTTAGTCATGGCTATGACACATAAGGACAATCTCATTAACATAATTTTCATCACCATATAAATTGTAATTTTCTTTTGTGTTCTGAGGTTGTTTTCTATGTATCTCTTTTTACATTGGCTACATGTTTAAGATTGAAAGTTCAGGCATTATGTGCCCTGCCTTCACAGAGACAAGGCACTACTAAATACTTGGAACCACAATGACAGAAATGCTAACACAAATATGTGAGATGAGTAGCTTGTTCTGCAAGGGCTGAATTAATAGACCATTAATTTCAATTAGCAGAGTTGGCTGTTTTAAGTGCTCAGTGCCTTTAAACCTGAGAAACATTATGAGTATGTATGGCCAGATAAGACTCAGATTAGACAGGACTTAATTAGCACTTTGTTACATTTCCTAGGTTTGACTGTCACATGAAAAATTTTAATACGAAAAAAGTCAAACTTACTTAAGCAGAAAGCAAGAGTTAGAGGTTAAGTCCTAAAAAAAAAAAAAGTTTCTGGCAATTATTCATACCTGAAACAACCTTGGTCAAGTAGTTTAAGAGGCCCAAGAGATTTAGAAGGTTAATTTTAGGGAAAGCATCAACCAAAGATTTAAGCTTGTCCTTTTATAATTCAGAGGATCCACTTTGTATACATCTTCCTTGTTTTGAAGTATATTCAGTGTTCAGTTTTATCACATGTAAAAATGAGGGTGACACTGAGTGTCATATAGACCTTCCAAATAGTTTCATTCAAAGTTTTCTGTCAGTTCCTTCACTACCTGAAGGAACAGACAATGATTAACCAGGCCACACTCATAAGTAATCTTTTTTCACCAGAATGAAAATTAAAACAATTTTTTTTTTACTATCTAGTTTATAAAATCAGTATGTCCAAGATACCACAGTTAGCAAAGCAAAAACTGTCCTCCCCATTACTCTATACATAAAAGAATGTTAAAGCACTATACATGTATTTAAATCTAAAAAAATGAACTGTCACAAAACTTGGCTGCATTTTTGCCAATTAATGAGTATAAATCTTTGTTCAGTGTCAAAAATTAAATAACTTATACTTCCCAGCACAACAAATCAAGACCATTTACCAATAACCAGGTCTTCCAGGAAAGAATAAGATACACAAATTAAACAATGGGGATTAAAAATAGAGCAGTCCAGCTTTTTCCTATTCTATCCTGCTAGGACACATTATAAGACACTGAAATCTATCTCTAAAGTATTGGAAGACACAGTGACAGTTCAGCTCACCAGCCACAGATTATGCAGGCAATCTAACAGCCAGTTTGGACACTCCCTGCAGAAGCACTTTGGGATTTAACTCCAAAATGGTGAGGTGGTAGAAATAACCCACTTTTGTAAAAACCACTGTCACAAGCTGCCTCCAAGCAAGCTCTGAACCAGAGTTTTTGTCCTTGTCCTGGAGGCTCAAGATGGCTGGTGACCTTATCTCTCCACTGGCACCAGCTTGGCTGGAAAAGTAACCATGGACCTTGCAGGCCCTGTCCTTGGTGGCTTACTCCTCTTTCCCCTGGAAAAGACAGGGGAACTGCAACACAGCATCTCTGCACTCCTAAAGAGTTGTGTGAAGGTTCTAGAAATGCAGCCCTTCCCAGCTGGGTAACACTGAAATTAATGCCCTGATAAAATAACTTATCAGATCTACAGACTGAAGGGCACAGAAGAGCTAAACCTTTTTTTTTAACAGGAGCACATTGTAACAAAACTACTTTTTAGCCACCCAGCATATTCTAGCTAATATCCCCCTTCCCCTCCAGATTTTATGTATTTTTAATGGAAGCCTAATTACCAACCAAATACAGTTTGAATGAATGCATGAGGAAAAATAAACATCATTTAGAAAGTCAGAAAATATTCATTAATAATTTTTCTGGCATGATAAAAGTGTATAAATTAAGAATCTGAGTAAATATATGTTAAACTACTTGAACATATGCAGACGTAATACGTAGTTAAGCCTAATGGTTAGCAAAAGGAAAAGCTGAATTACAACAGCCAATGAGAATCAGCCCTTATTTAGAAAAATACTTAGGAAGCACAAATGCAAAACAAGATGAAAATCAATTATTTAAATCAAGGTTTCCAACTTGACAATTTAAATCATGATTAAAATTGGCAATTTAAATGGCTTTGATCTAAATCTATCCCCTTGATGTGAAACCAGCCCATTTTGTTTGTCATCGCTGTTGTTCTCAGAGCCCCTGATGAAAAAATTATTTGTAAATGCGCACATGTGGATATTTCCTTATGAGTACACTTTGCTCGACAAGTTCATAATTCATTTCTGACAAGAAGAGTATTAACTCCACTTTAGCATACCAATGGCACAATTTTATTCACCAAGAAATAATATTAAATGTGAATTAAGTAATAGTTTTTCCCGTTCCTGCAAAATATTCGCACATTTCATAACATTACAGGAAATTGTTACACTTAACTGAGTTTCAGATCACCAACAGACCTGCCAGTAACAAGCAGAGCCACAAAAGCTTTAAATCTGCCAACATCCTTCAGAGTAGGCTACAAGGAAACACATCTGTGAAGCCATAGGACACCAGATCCTCCCTTGAGTGCCAGAGTCACTCAGAGTAGTGCAAAGCATAACCTTCAAATGCTTCCAAAACACATTTCACCAGCTGGGGGTGGCTATAGGCAAAAGGCTCTTTGGACTTGCCTTTTTAACTTGCTTTCCTGAAGAGATGTTGTGCACTTCTCTCCATCCATGCATCCATCCATCCATCCATCCATCCATCCATCCATCCATCCATCCATCCAGTCAGCTGTAACTTTTATAGAGGGAAGCTGAGATCGAGACACTACATTTCTACAGGTTTTGCACGAGGAGATACCTAGGAGAAAGGCCCAGACTTCATCTTAAATGAGCTCATCAGGCCTGGGTGAGAGCTCCAGGTAGGGCTGGCCAGAGGAATGAAGCTAATGTGCTCCAGGCCCTGCCAGATGGGTTGTAGCAGGAACTCTCCTAAGATATGGACACAATAATTTGCAGATATCTTCACCTCACAAGAAATTAAAAACTACTCTTTGTCTCTAACAGTCTGTGGATACTCAGCTCATATGCTCTGCCAGAATTAAACCAAGATACAATTTTTTATCTCCACTAGGCTCTTAAAGCCTTCCTCCTACCTCTTTCTCAATTACTCCCTTAAAACACCAGTATCTTTCTAGTCACCAGCAATATTTTTCCTTTAATACCCAGGCTATACTTTAACAGTACTGAGTTTTTCTAATCTTTTCTTGAAGTTCACCTCACCTTGGGTGTCTGCTACTGCAATAGATTTTTCTCCTCTTCTTTCCACACATCCAGACTTTCTGACCAGACCATTTTCATGGCCTCTGGGCTAGACCCTGATGACCTGATTTGTGGTCTTTGAGCCCTTTTTCACAAGTAAATTTATCTTGGGGTCCATCCCAGCACCACCACATGCTTATCAACTATCTCATTGTTCCTTTGTAGCAGTGAAGAGCTGGCCACATTCACCTCGTGATCCCAAATTCTTAACTCCTTGCTTGTTGTGTTTTGTATTTTCTCTTATCATGGCAAATACTTTGGAAGAGGTCTCATGTTGGGATCTATAAAATTAAAGGGTTTTGAGAAAGTTGTGAAAAAGACAGGACTCAAAAGATAGTAAGGACAGTGAAATGCTGCTGGCTGCAAAAGTCCCGCTGTTCACAGGTGCAAATTTATATGTGTTCTCTTCCAAATCCCTCATTAATACGTGCCTTCATCTGTGACACCTACAAAAAATGAAAGTGCAGCTAACTCAGGCTGCTTCTGTAGTGACATCAGTGCTGTCAAACCAAATGGCAATATCAGTTTGTTTTCTCCTCATATCCATGGCTGCTTTTCTGTCCTACATTTAAATCATAAACAATCTAAAGTGGATCTCTTCTTTTTGTCCTCTACTAATATTGCATCCAGGCCATGAGCTGCTGATCTAGGATTAAGGGCACCAGCATAACAACAATAATAATGCAGTAGAAGAGGAGGAGACTATGATTTCATTTCTATCTAAACCTGGAACAATTTGTTAATGGAATTAGGAAGCTTCCTTTATGTAATTATCACTGAGTGCGTCAGTCAAAGTCTAACTCATGGTGTGTATCTTCCACCGTGATAATACAGTGTTTTAGAACTACAGGGAGTACACCATTTAGATAAGCTGAGATGGAATTTATGAGTCTCCATTTGCAAACAGCTCCGGAGCACTAACATGCATTTTCAATTCAAGACAGAAAAGCAAAGGACTCAGTTGGTAAGACCTCGTGCTAAAAGTGCAGAGAGCTCAAAGAACATTTACATGCTTTCTTTCCCTCAAAGCTGATACAAGAGAACAAAATGAATATTTTTAAAATACTCAGTATTCCTTCACCTTATTTTTTAATGAGAATGTACAGATGTATTCTTACTCTGCTCCTTTACCCTGCTTCCTAGAAACCTTCTAAATTTATTAGTTAGAAAAAAAAATCAACAACAAAAATCAAACCACAAATAAACGTTTAAACCAATCCAAAGGAAAGCAGCCTAACAAGATTTTCCGAATGACGTTGAGTCTTGGACAAAGTTTGCAGGAAGACCAGAAATTATTCTGAAGGTGCCTGTTTCCAACTGCCTGTTTTATCCACTGTACCTCTCGTTTCCCTACAGCTAGAATTATGCAAGTTCTTTCATTTGAAAATAATTGTGTTGTTTTCTTATTTACGGAAAATATGGCCCCTCCTTGAAAATTTGGCCTTAAACAATTAGAGCACATAAGTACTTCCATGTAAACAGGAACTACCCCACATAATGATAAATTATTTTGCCTTTCTTGATGCCCTGGATAAATCTGAATCAATGGCATCACGGTCACATCAAATGTCACATTTCTGAATGACAGCAATTTCCAGCAAAAGAACTGATGAGCATGAAGATATCTGAATTTGTTGTAATGGAAATAAACCAATCCAGTTTCTGGTGTTAAAATCTGGAGAAATGCCCAGACTCACCTTCAAAGTGCCATTCCATTTGCCTGTCACCGGGTCCCTCCTGTCCTGTCTAACTCACTGCCACCAGCACTGCAGTCCCTTTATGCCTGGCCAATGGACCCTCATTAGCAACCATTCCACTGTGGCAGGAATTATGGCTTCAGCAGTTCTAGGAGCCTGGAAAGATTTAAGTATTTGCTTCACTTCTCTGAGAGGGACAGACTGAGGGCTACATGCAGTCACAAACTTCAGGCAGGCTGCTACAGCAAAGGGTCACTCTGTGCTGCTTCCTCTGGCACATCAAGAATGTGACTATTTGAGAGATGCAGTCAGACTCAAGCCTGAGTGAGCAGGTTTCAGTGAGCTGTGCTGAGATCACACAGTCAGATCTTGTCTAGTTTCATAGCAATTTCACTTCTTCAAAACAGCCAACCTGAGCAAGCACCTTTTAAATTATTCAGCTAGATACCAGCTGTTTTCATTTCGCTTTCAGAAACAGAATCACAGTTTGTACCCAGATTGGTGCTATTTTTGAGTCAGTGTGCAGAGATACCCTCATCTGAGAGCCTTGGTCTAAGCTCAGGATGATAAAGTAACATGGGTACATCTTGCATACATTTTAAATCAGATTCTTTTCACTCTACTAGAAATGCAATATGCCTTTTGCAAAGGAAGGAGATAAATTCTAAAACATGAGAAAAATAGGGTCTGGGAAGGAGGTAAGACATAATGTTCTGGTCCACTGTTATATTGTCCTTTGGTTCAAATAAACACACTTAGAAGGAAAGATGCAACATGAGCTATTTGGAGCCTCATGTTTTGCCAAGTAGGAGGGTTAAGCTTTGTTTGCAAGAAACATGGAGGAGCTAACACAGGGGGAAAAAGGATACAAGAAGTTAGTGTACTGGTAGGAAAAAAAAGATATAGGAAGTGATTTAGAGTAGTATAATCTGGTCAAAGATGCTGTATTAGCCATGCTGTGAGTTATGCCTACTGAGGGGATTTAATTCTGTTGGTGTTGTATAGGTTGGTTACTACAGATTCACTGAATGCTGCTCCTTGCCTTGCTATGTTTATGTACAGTGCACAAAACAGAGCAGTTACTGACCACGAAATTACTGAGTCATCTTTTGTGCCATGGTATACCCATCTTGGAGAAAACTACATGTATTTTCCTCATGTTGGTGACAAAAATCCTACCTGATGTTTAGAGCTTCTCTGAGGGCCCTGGAGAGGAGAGGTTGAAATGGCAGGAGGTGGATAATAATTTTTGAACTCTAGCATATTAAGATGATCACAACATGTGTAGACCCAGGAGGTCTCATTGTAATTCCTTGTTAATGTCTCCAAAGCTTTACAGAGACCTTTGTGGATTTATCCTACATGAAAAACATTAACCGTCATAAGTACATTCAATAACTAGATACAACATGCAGAATAAAAGAGCCCTTGGAAGGAGGATTGAGCTCAAATCTGCTTCTTTTTCCACTTTTTTGTGGAGGCAGATGTGGGAGAGAAGGGGCTGGCCACATGAAGCCTCAGCATTCACAAGGCTGATCCTGTGTCACGTATGATGAAGTGTGTATGCCACAATAGCTAGCAGAGAGGCTGGAGAGGCCTCTGGCTCCATCCTGTCCTTCCCACTCAGGCCATTTCTGTGGCAGTGTAACACAGGAGCACAAAGCCTGCAAATGTGTTCAGCACTGCTAACTCTCAGGGAACCCTACACTGCTGTTGGAAAAGAAAGAAAATACAATACTGTCTGTGTATGCAATCACATCACACACTGCTTCACAAGGATGGGAAGGAAATGAAATTATACACAGGGGAAGCAGATCTGATTACTGAAAATTATATATACACTCTTGAGGTGAACAGTCTTCATCTAATTTGCAGGTAAATTAATGATTAACAAAGAAGCATGATCTATTAAAAATAAATTTTAGCGACAGACATATGCAGCCTATTATGCTGATTTTTTTCATTTAAATCTTCTAATTCAATTCTTTTCTATGTCTCTCTCTGCACTATGAGATAAACTGGTGGAGAAACAGCAGAGTTAGAAAAATCAGTGTCCTAGCAAAGATGAAGAGACAAAATTGTCAAGTACAAGAATAAACCAAATTGTCTACACGGAAGTTAAAACGGAAATAGTAACTTCATTTTTTCACTCAGCACACAGATGAATTCCCTCAGCATTACCACAAGAAGTTGCAGAGGCCAGAGGCAGGAAGGGAATGCCATGGAGGACAGAATTAATAATTAGTGGAGTGGGATTCACTGGTGACAATGATCACGTGTGGCTGTAGAAATCCCTGAATGCTGACTACTGGGGTGAAGGCACAGCAGGTAAGGAGCAACCTTTCTTTGCCCTGTGTGCTGAAGCGTGGCTACACCTGCCAGGAGCAAGGCTGGGGCCCCTCAGAGCAGCTTTGGCAGAGGCTCTGGCAATGGTGGCAGGGCAGCAGGAGGGAATGACAGCTACAGCAATCTCGAGTTGGAGATTCCACAAAGCTGTGGCAATACGCCTCTTCATAGGCATCCACCAGTGGGGCCCACATCCAAGAGATGATCCAGTGTTAGGCAATCCTACAGTCAGACACCAGTTGCAATTCCTAAAATCTACTTTTCTTTTACATTGATCTTCATTATAAAATCCTTTCAGTAAATTTACTTTCTTTCACCTTTGCTAAAGGGCTACTACTTTTCTTTCCAAAGCAATTACACTGGAAATACGGTCTATTAGGAAAAAAAAAAAAGAAAGAAAAAAAGGGGGGGAGGGGGAGTATCTTTGGTGATACATCCTTGTGAGGCTTTGTTCTGGGTACTTCCTGTAGTGAGGGACTTGTCTTATTGCAAGCAGCAAGGAACAGAGAAATATTTGCCATTTATGTACATATGCCCATATGTAACTGTTGTGCAGCCTGACTTCCTGAAGCTATCTGGAAACAACAACTTGTGCCACCGAAGTGTCCCCAGAGAAACAATCCGTCTGCTAACACTGGACTATTATAGTGGAGGGCACAAACCACACAGGCAGGAAACCATAAAACCCCTCAAGTTAACTGTAGCCAACGGCCCGGGGGCCTGGAGGGGCAGCGGGGACCAGCAAAGGGAGGGATGCAGTCCCAGGCCGGCTGCTCGCCAGTGGATGCAGCCGGATGTTGTCGCCTGTCCCATCACCACGCCTGGCCCTTTTCTCCGCCGATTTTAATCAGTGCCCAGAGCCGAGAGGAAGTTAATCACCAACCACACGCCTGGACACAGCGAGGGGCCGCGGCCGGGCGGGGCTGGGCGCACCCTGCGCTGGGCTGCCCATCTGCCCCGGCCCGGGCGGGGATGCTCGGGGGACACGCCAGCCACCGGCACAGACACGGGATTTGCTAATGACCCCGGACAGGAAAGGCGTTGTATGCAAAGGGGGCTAACCGGGAAAGCTCCCAGGCAGTGGAGCTGCTGATGGGGTTTTTTTGTAAGGTAAATACAACCCAGGAATTCACGGGGATAAGGCAGAGCAAACATTAACCTGCGCCGGTGGCTTTGCGAAACAGCCGCTACCACGGCTCTCTTAGCTTGCTGCTCCTTTTTCATGGAAAAAAGAGTTCGTGGCTCAAAGCCAGCTGTAAATTAACAGCTAAGTGAAACCATTATGTCAGTGGGATGCGTTAATCGGTTTACAAAACACTGCTCGAGGTACGATGCATATTCGTAGGCAGGAAGGGAATGCAGGCGGGCACCCGGCACGTCGAAACCCAGCGGGGTCACCGGCCTGGGCCCCGTCTGGCGGGGAGGAGGGGACAAGGACCTCCCTACGAGCGCCCAGCCTCCCAACAGCTGACCGCCGGGTTCTGCTTACGGTTTGCCTTAGGAAATCTTCATTAAAGCGCCCGGAGAAACTATTTTGGATGGGGGGGTGGGCGGCGGGGCCCCACTGCCGTTCACTTGGTCTCACCCGGACCGACAGGGCAGAAGGGAAAACATGAGGGGAGGGGGAATCTCTTTAAAGGGAAAATAATCTTATTTCCCAGGGCGAGGCGCCGGGAGATCGGGAGCCGCTTGCCCCGGAGCCCCCGCAGCCCCAGCGGTACCGGCGCCGCTCCCCGGCCGTGCCCCGGTCCCGGTCCCGGTGCAGGGTGGGCGGTTCGGCAGCGCGGCCGCCCCTCCCTCCCTCGCCGGCGCCTCCCGAGAGCCAAAACACACCTGCCCCGAGGGGGCTGGGGGCGTAGCAATGACGACAAGGGCAGCCCGGTGTTAGGGTTCAGTTCCAGCTGATTTTATTTCCTTCCCGAAGAAAAAAAAAAAAAAAAAAACAAAACAAAAAAAAAAGGAAAATAAAAACAAAACAAAAGAGAGGTTATTTACAGAAGGTATATCAACAATCTGACAGGCAGTGAACTTGACATGGTTAGCTGGCATGATTTTTTTTCTTTTTTTTCCTTTCCCCACGTTGTGCTATGGGGGACCGTAGAACAAAAAAAAAAAAAAAAAATCTACACAGCATATTGCACAGGATGGATGACCAAAAAAAGAACAAAAAAAAAGAACAAAAAAGTTAAACCCTTAACGGAACCACCTCATTAGGCAGACGTCCTAGTGCCTGTCATGTTATATTAACATACATAAACACACAATCTTCTTTTTTGCTTATTATAATACAGACTTAAATGTACAAAGATGTTTTCACTTTCTTCATCTTAAACACAACAGCTATAAACCTGAATACATATGCTATCATCATGCCATAAGAGACTAAAACAATTATATTTAGCGACAAATAGAAAGGATTAAATAGTCAAATACAAGAATGAAAAACGCAGTACATAGTGTCGCGAACTCAAACCGGCATTTCGATAGATCCAGTGGTTTAAACGGCACGTTTTTGCTTAGAAAAAAAGTGCAAAAGATGTGGTTTACAAGTTAAAGGTACAGGATCCCTTCTGTGTGAATGCACCAGTTGCTTCATTCATGCGGGGCCAGGCGGCTCCCCAGACGGCAGCGCCCAGTGCCAATCCCTTCCCCCGGGCCCCGGCCGCCCCTCCGCCGAGAGCGGGGGCTGCGGAGCGGCAGCGGCGGGGGCGGCGAGGGATGCTGTCACTTTAAGATGCCTGCAGATTGGAGTGTAAACATGGACAAAATAGGGGCTGATTCGTGGGTGTGTGAGAGTGTGAGTGAGCGTGAGCGCGCACACGCGTGTGAGAGACTAACCAGCGGCCCTGTTGTTAAAATCAGGAAATCCAAACAGCGATTTACACCGATTTACACCCCCTTTATATATTTTTTACAAAAATACACTGAGAAAATAATCAAACGTTTTCATCTCTCTTCTCTTTTTGTTTTTAAAAGTGTCAAAAGTCTACATTTAAATATAAAAAATTAAAAGTTAAAACTCTAGCCCTTCAGTGAAGGAGACATAAAAATGGTGCGGGTAACAACGAGAACTACCAAAAAAGGACAAAGAAATACAAAGTCAAAAAAGTTTGGCCAGTATAAATACGTCCACTTATAAAATGGCATCCGATTACATTTACAAGGAAAAAAAAAATCAATACGAGGATGGAGCATCGGTGAGAAAAAACAGTCTTTTCATTTACAGCTATAAGGAACAAACACATACATACTCTGAGAAAAAATTTGGTCCTGAATTTTCATTTTTTTAAAGTCCAGCACAGATTTGACAGATTTGAGTTGCGTTTGAATCCTTTAAAGAGTTAAGAATGAAAAAAAGCTGGTGATATTTTTGTAGGAATCAAACATAGCGCCATCTATCTGCTTTGATAATATCCTAACACTAGTTTTGTTTTTTTCAAACTGTTCAACAGTCTTACAGAAATCTTGAAAAGATAGACAGTATAACATGCTATATTAAACCCCACCAGTGAAATAATCCAACACCATCACGATTCTGAGTAAGAAGAAAAAAACTACTTTTTTTTGTATTTTCAGGTTTGTTTTTTTTTTCTTTTTTTTTTTTTTTCCAAAAGCCATCGCCCTCAGTTTCCCCTGTACCACATCATGACAGAAACTGTTCCCATTCGGTCTCTGTTTCAAAAGAAGTTTTCAGTGTTCTTGAAGTTTCAGCCTTATTTTTCTCTCTACATATTACATGAGGTGACTGAGAAAAGCGCTGCCGCCACCTTATCTGTACGTGCAAATCCATTTCAGTTTATTATTATTTACCCCACCGTATTTCCAAGACAGCTCTCAAGTGTAAGTCTGGCTCTTCTCCGCTTAACTAGGATCTCAGTCCAGCTCCATCCACCTCCTCCTCCTCCCAGCATTGTTGCCTCTTCTCACCGCAGAAGAAACCGGGACAGGATTCCTCCCCACAAACGTGAACCTTGCAAAGGATTTGGGTGGATTTTCTGTTCTTTTTTTGTTGTTTTTTTTCCCCAAGCAGTTCTGATCGCTCTTTCATTGGAAAGGGCGAATGCCCAAGACATCCAGTGCGCGCTCAGCACAACGCATTGCTCCCCCTCCTCTTTATTCGTATAAAATGGGCAATAACAAAGAACCCAGAGGTGTGTGTGGTTTCCCCTCCCTCCCCCTTCCTCTGTCTCTCTTTTCAGGAAATAAAAAAAGGGAAAAGGACAGCGTCTCGCTCCCGCCAGTCTCTCAAAAAGCACCGTCAGGCTCCTCTCTCGGAGGGGGCGTGAGCGGGTCCGTCTGCAGCCGGAGGAAGGGGACTGCCGGCCTTTCCGCAAGGAGAGGGCGATCCCGCTCCTTCCCCAAGCTCAAGAAGCAGTCTTTCAACAGCCCCTTCCCAGAAAAAAACAAAACACCTCCTTCCTCCCCCTCAAAAAAAAAATAAATCCCAAAACACAAACACCAAACAAAACAGAAAAAGACACAAAAGCGCCCGGCGGGGTGGGCGAGTCCTGCCGACAGCCACGCGCGCCGGTGCCTCCTCCAGCAGGGCCCGGCTCTCGCCTCAGTAAGTGAAGACCAGGTTGGAAATGCTGGACTCCAGCCAGTCCCCCGAGATCATCTCACTTACCTCCGGCGTGCAATAGTCCGGGAACTCAAAGTGCGAGCCCGAGCCGGGCTCGAAGTTAAAATCCAGGTCCCGGTCGAGCACCGAGGAGCTGAAGCTGCCCAGGGACATGCTCTCAAAGCCGGGGCTGGGGTTCAGGTCCAAGAGGTCGTCCTCAAACTCGTCGTCCGACGAAGAGGAGCCGGAGGAGGAAGAGGAGGAGGAGTGGGAGGACGCGGAGGAGGAATGAGCCGTCGAGGGGGCCGGAGAGGAGGCGCGCAAGCTGGTGTAGCTGCGGTGATCCGAGGGCGAGCCGGAGCCGGAGGGCGAGGGGCAGGCGACGCCGCCGCAGTCCCCGTCGGGCCGGCCCGCGCCGCCACCCCCCTCCTCGTAGAGGCTCAAGGGGTCGCCGGCTTCCGCCGAGCTGCTCAGCGTGGGGCTGCCGGGCACGGCGCCGCCGGGGGAGGCGGAGGCGGCCGCCGCCTGCCCGCTCCCGAAGATGTAGACCCGCTTCAGCTTCTTCTCGGCGAGCGGCTTGCCGGGTCCCGAGGGCGCGCCCGCCGCCCCCCGGGGCTTGTAGAGCGCCTGGTGCTCGGGCGGCAGCAGCGCGGCCGAGGGCTCCCCGGGGAACGGGGCGGCCTTGCCCCCCGCCGCCTTGCCGTGGGGCTTGCCGCCCGCGCCGCCGCCGCCCGCGGGGGAGGGCTTGGAGCCGCCGCCGCCGCCCTTCTTCGGGGCGGGCTTGGCGGGGGCCGCGGGGCCGCCGGAGCCGCCGCCCGCGCTGCCCCCGCCGGCGCCGCCCCCGCCGCCCTTGTCCGCCTTGTCGCCGGGCTTGGCGGAGCTGTTGCCCGACTTCACCTTCTTCCTGGGCCGGTACTTGTAGTCAGGATAGTCCGCCATGTGCTTGAGGCGCAGCCGCTCCGCCTCCCGGATGAAGGGGATCTTGTCGCTGTCCTTGAGCAGCTTCCAGCGCTTGCCCAGGCGCTTGGAGATCTCGGCGTTGTGCATGTCGGGGGACTGCTCCATGATCTTTCGCCGCTCGATCTGTGACCATACCATGAAGGCGTTCATGGGCCGCTTTATGTGCCCGCTGGGTGTCTTGCACCAGCTCGGGTCATCCGCCTTGCCCCCCGTGGAGGCGGTGGAACCCGGCGTGGGGGAGGAGGCGATGCCCAGCTCGATGCCGGCCCCGGAGTCGGAGGTCTCGGCGGCCAGCAGCGCCTCCGTGTTCTCCGCCGTGTTGGTCTGCTGCACCATCGCGGCGGCGGCGGCGGGGGGCTCGCCGGGGCTCAGCGCCGCTCCGGAGCTCAGCGCCGCTCCGGCGCGGGGCAGGGCGCGCAACTTCTCACAGCGGCACCGGGACGGCGCAGCCCCCCGCGGCCGCGCCCCCGCTCCCCGCACCACTTGTACTTCCACACCGGCGCCTCGTCCCCGGCGGCGCGGTCCTCTCCCCCTCGAGGCAGCGGTGGCGGCAGCAGCAGGAGCGGCGAGGCCGCCCGCGGTCAGACAAGAGTTTCTGCAAAAGCAGCGCCCCGAGCCGCCCGTCCAAGTTAGCTTTTTTTTTTTCTTGGGGTGTTGGGCTTTTTTGGGTTGTTTTTTTTTTGGAGGGGGGTGTCGGTCTGCTTTTTTTTCCTCACCACATCGGCTTTCCCCCCTCCCCGAAGCAGCTGGTCCAGTTCACAAGCGCGTTCCGCCTGCCCGCGGCGTTTCAGGAGAGCGGCACTCCTGCCGCCGAAAGTCTCTCAGCGCTGGGCACGGCCAGCGTGCACCGCCGCGGGGGAGGGGGGAGGCGGCGCGCCCCCGAAGCCCCGAAAATCCCGGCTCCAGGACCCGTGGTGGCAGCGGGGTCGGTGGCCAGGAGTTTGTGCAGGTTGGATTTGGCAGTTGCGAGGTACCGAGCGACAAGGAAACCCCTCGGGATAAGGCAAAAAAAATGGAGAAAAAAAAATAAAAAATAAAAAAGAAACAAGAAGGCAAAAATAATAATAATTGAAAAAATCGCCGTAAAAAAAGAAAATAAAAAAGCGCTCGTGCATGAACGAGTGTGTACGTCCCCGGCAGGAAGACCGGCGAGCCGGGCGCCCAGCTCCGTTCTCCTCCTTCGTCCTCCGCCGACGGCGGTGCCGCCGCTGCTGCTGCTCCGCGCGCGCGGAGCCCCGCGGAGCCGCCGCCGCCCCCCGCGCTCGCCCGCCGGGCGCTGCCCCGCGCCCCCCGCACGCCGCGCTCCGCCGGCCGCAGCTGAGAGCGGACCCCGCGCCCGCCCCGCGCCGCTTTATCCTTTCGCAGCCCGCCCCGCGGCCAATGGCGCGCTGTATCCAACGCCCTCCGCGTGCCAAGCCCCGCCCGCCGCCCCGGGATTGGCGGCCGGCGCGGAGCGGTAATAATGGCCGCGTGCAATGGGAAGCGCCCGCGCTGACCTCATTCCCGGCGGCGGGGCGAACTTTTTAAAAGGGGCAGGAGGGCAGCGCCGCGCACCGCCCCGCGCCTCGCCGCGCACGTGCCCGCGGCCCCCCGGCCCCCGCCCATGGCCCCGCTCCTCCCCCCCCTTCCCTGCCGGGGGGGAAAAATCAGGAAATCAGCAAAAATCATCATAATACAAATAATTAAAAAAAAAAAAAACGAAGAGAGAAAGAAAGGGAGAGCGGGGAATGAAGGCGTCCCGCCCCCGCGCCGGGCGGCGAGCGGGGACACCTGCCCGCACAAAGGGCCGGGAGGCCGCTCCCGCCGCCCCGCAGCCGCCGCACGCCCAGCGGGCAGCGCTGCCCGGGGAATGCCGCAGGGCGAGGGCGCCCCGCGCCCGTCCCCACGCCCACACGCGCAGTGTCACGGAGGGGTCGCCGGCCCTGGAGAAGGGCCCGCCAGGCGCGGCCGTCACGCCCCCTCCGCACGGAGCTGGAGAGGAGCGCGCAGGGGTGGGACGGGACCGGCGGCGGGCACCGGGCACGGCGCTGAGTAACCCTGCCGCCCGTCCCGAATTCCCCGGCGCGCAGCGAGGAAGAGGCGCTGCCCTCATCGCGTTTTTACCCTCCGACTCCCCTCCTGCGTTTCGCTGCATGCCGCGGTGCCACCGAGGCGCCCCATCCCGGGAGAGGCTGCGGCTGGGGGTTCCGGCCCGGCCCCTCCGCGTCCCCGGAGAGCGGGAGGGAGGAAGGAGCGGCGCGCAGCCGGCAGGCAGGTACCGGCCCTGGGGGGAGCTGCTGCCGTGTCCCTGCCGGTCCGCCCCGCCGAGCAGGGCCCCTGCTCCCCGGGGCTCTTCCCTGGCTGTAAGGCGCTTTCGGGTACCGCTGTTTCGTGCCATGTGCCCCTTCCTCTGTCCTGCCACCATCAGTAATGAAGAAAATCAGGGCAGCGAGGTCAGGCGCTGTGCAGCACCCCTGCAGGCCTCGTGGTATCAGCCCCCCCTCCAGTATTCAGGTGAAGGGGGCAGTAAGACCATAAAAACAGTGTCAGCGCTGCTTCCCAATGATTCCTCACATCACTCATCAGACCAGGGACCAGAAAAGCTATTAGGCAAAACAGCTGTGAAAATTTTTGTTCTTCACACCACCTTTTAAATCAGAAGCAAAATAATGGTTGGATACAGCTAAAATATCTAAGATAGAGGTCTAAAAATAAATTGCATATGTTTGCAAGAAAAGTTATGGTAGGATCCTTTAGCAGAGTTTCTAGCTGGATTGAGAACAGGCTTTGGATATTAAGATCTCACACTGGACTTAAAGAACGCGGCTGTGAAATGCTGAGAAAAATCCTGAATTCTCAGTACCTCCCTGGGTAGGCCACCTACATTACTGAGACTGTTTACAAAGATACAAATTAAATTATAGCTTTGCTTGGAAAAATAATACATTGGTTCCTCATACAGCCTCTGGATAAAATACTGCTTTCCTCTAGGTTGACGACATCCAGTGACATCAGTGGAGTTTCTCACCTTTACACTTTGTAAGTAGTAAATCACACTGTGTTTTTCCCCTGCAGCCCCAAAGCTAAAATCAAGTCTCTTCTACCTTATACCCCCACCACCAACTACAGAAATGGAGGCTCACCGTGGATTTGGTGTCAGGAATAAGCGCTGGCTTTTGCTTACACTCTTGGTGTTCATGTGCAGCAGTATGAAAAACTGGGACTGGGAGCAGTCAGTAGCTTCTGGCTGCTCCACCTGTCAGCACGGTATCCAGCAGGATTTCAACCCCCAACTGTTGTATTTTACATATAAATATCAATTTGTTTAAACTACAAAGCAAGTAAAATATTCCCATGTTTCCAGACACAAATTAAAGCAAAACAAACAAGCCCCAAACTGATAGGCAAACATAGAAAGAAAAGGCTTAAGAAGCTTTTCACTTGTTTGTGTTAAGTTCTGCAAGGTCTTGACCACCATGAATAAAATTCATCTCCAGGTGAGGAGTTGTCTTCCTGATCAAAGCAGCCGCATCAATTTAATATTGGTTCAAAAAGTGGGGATGGACAGAAGAGTATTATTTCCTAAAAAAAAAAAAACTTCACAAAAGTGAAATTTAGAACTACTTAATAAAGCAAGTGTAAGAACATGATGTGAAACTCTATAAAAAGCATTTTACAACAATTTCTTAGCTGTTTCCTCAAAGTTAATTGCTTCCACCCCTAATCCTCCAGTGGCGGACTGAAAGTACTTTCCAGCTCCCCCAAATTTTTAAGCCTCGGCATAAAGCGCAAGCATTCAGCTTCCGCTTAAAAATGAAGTTTTAAGAGTATTGGCAAGGCTCCTCCGCGTTTTACAACTTAAAAAGCCTTAAAACTCCATTCTGTTTCCTGAGGGCTCCATGAGGCCGGGGACGCGGCGCGGGACGCGAGGTGGCAGCGCTGAGCCTCTTCTGCCAGACGTGGGAAAACGCGGAGCTAGTGAACCCGCGATCGTTATTTTTTTAATTTTTTTACACCCCTGTGGTTTTACGGAGCAGCATAACGCTGCAAGTTTCTGACTGAAATTCGGTGGGTTTGCATCAAAGAGCGGCAGGGCCCACGTAGTCAGCTGTGCGCCGCCGGAACAGCGTGCGAGCGATGCCAAACCCCGATGCGGGGTTTAAGGCAGGGGCACTGAAAACACCTTCTCACACATCGGGACCTGCAGCTCGCCGTGCACATGGAGCGAGAGAGATTGCTCAGGAACAATACTCTGGACAAATCTGCTGCAGCACTGGGCACCGCAAGCATTGATTCCAGCATTCCTATCCCTGGAAGTGTTCGAGACGGGGTTGGATGGGGACCCTGAGCAATATGATCTAGTAGTGGGTGGTACCTCTGTCCGAGGCAGGGGGGCTGGAACTAGGTCATCTTTAAGGTCCCCTTCGAGCCAAGCCGTTCTATGAATCTATGATTCCGTGATTGATTGCAGGTGCTCTGTGTGAACCAGCACGCAGTCCCCACCGGCTAAAACGCCTTAAGGACCCGCACATTTAGCACCGCTCTTCCCCCCTCCCCGCTCTTCTGTTTTAAACTGAGGATTTCCAGCGCACAGGCTCCTTTAACTGCAGCCCTCGCCTCTGCTCTTTTCCACACCCCCAGCTCCGGAGGCTGTGGGAAATGCTTTGCATCCTGCTCCGTCTGAGCTCTCGGGCGCAGACCTTCCCTCCCGTGAGCGTGTTCCTGCGTGCCCTGCCCGGCGCGGAGCGCTTCCCTGCGCTGCCGCAGCCTGGAGCCCCCGCAGCTGCTGCCGCCGCCCCTCACCCCCGCACCTCCCCGCTCCGCTCGGGTTCATCGTCCCGCCCGTCAGCTCCGCGCTGTGCCCCCGGCAGTGCCCCCGGCCCGCAGGGATGCGCGGAGTGCCCGCAGGGATGCGCGGAGTGCCCGCAGGAATGCGCGGCTCTCCGCGCCCGGTGGGGGCAGCCCCGCGGGACTGAACCCGCGTGGGCCGAGTTCACCTGCACGGCAGGGGCAGAGCAGGGACATCCGAGGGTCGGCCAGCCATCCTAGGGGACGCGCTGCGGGAAATAAGTGAATGAATGAACGAAAGGTGATTCACGAACACCTTGCTTCCCGTGCCCCCATGACAGGCATCCACAGGGTGGGGAAAGGTGGCATTTTATTTATCTCGAAGAAAGCCCTCTATTATTTCGGCGTGTTTTCCTCTCTGCGAGCAAAATTCGCCTCTGTAACACATATTTTTCCTGACGTTTTGTGCCGCATTTGAAATAGGTGTATTGGGGTTATTTTCAACCTTCTTGAACTGCAAATGACAAGGCCAGAGCAGAGGTATGCTGCTGAAAAACACATTCCCCACCACCTTTCTATTGCCTATTTTGATCCAAAGAAAATAAAGTAGACTAAATACTTGCTCTTAAGGGAGAAAAAAAATTTTAAAAAAGGCATGGCTTTTGAAATAACATGATGATAACAGATATTCATCAAAGATCAAAGAGCGTGCTTAAGGATCAGAGGTGTAAACTGAGACATGAAAGAGGGCCCTCCTTCTTCGTCCTGTTTGCAAGAAGAAAACTCCATAGTACAATTGCATCACTTCAATTCACAGTGTACTTTTATTTACGGTGATTCATAAACGCTTTGAACTCTCTCTGATAGCTTTGTGGAGAAGAATTTTTATTACTGGGAAGTGTTTTATGGAGGATATTATTTACTTAGGAGTGAAAATCTGTTGCCTAAAGTTGTATGGTATTGTTTCCTTCCAGACTGTATATTCACTTGCATTTTACTTGAGTACAAGCCTGCACATAGACACCCAGTGCTCCTGTTATGAAATGTCAACACATTTCTAGCTCATTTAATAAAATAAGTAGGTAGGAATCCATTTGCATGTATATATTTATATTAATTCAGATATTTATCGCTTATATGTAAATGTTTGGTTTGGGAAGGCAGGAACACCTCTCCAGTGACTTTAGTAAGAAAATATGATAATGCTTTCTATCCTTTATCCACTTTGGTGACCTTTTAAGTTTCAACTTGTTCCCTAAGAGTAACACCAGTTCAATAAGCTCTACTAAAAAATAATAAAGAAACTTGGAAAACACATTGTTTGCATTTACTTAAAAGGAGAATTGCACCTCTTATTCAATCCTGTAAGACTTAGTAGACTTTTTTTTGGTTTTTTAACAGCTTCATATAAGAAGTGCTTCTAGTTCATTTTTAAAAAACGTTTTGGCAAGCCTTTTCTGCAAAGCGAGAAGCCACAAGGTTGAAGAGGAATTACCGGTCTGCTGCATATGTAGCAGCAGATTGCATATGCATGAGGTGCAGCTGCGTGAAGGCCACCCCGGGAAGGGGAGCGCCAGCGGAGGGGAGCTGTGTGTGCCTGCAGCCAGCGCTCTGACAGGGGCCGAGCCTCCCTCCCTGCAGGAGGGGCAGCAGGCAGGGCCCCACGTCTTTGGACCGCTGCACTTTCTGAACGTGTTCCTCTCCTCTGCCCCTTAAGTTCCCTCCCAGCCATCTGTGTTCTCCTTCCTGCTTGCCCTCACCTTCCCCTGCCTCCTGCAGCCTTATCACCGCCGCCCGTGTAACGTTCAGCTCATCTTTTCCTGCCATCTCTACAAGAGCAAACAGCTGCAAGCAGGCAGTTCAGCAGAAGCCCACACAGTACCAAGAATGAAATAATATTTGTGCCCACTTCCACAACATGGTGATGTCACCCAGATTTCAGCATCGCTGATAAGAGGGAGCTACAATACCACTGTGCATTGAATTAAATGTGGGTTGTTTTTAAAGATCTTCAAGTGGGATGTTGCATGCTATTGCATTTGGTGATGAATGTCTTCTTGTATTAAGAAAAAATGTTGCTTGTGCTCACTCCTCCTGGAAAGGAAGCATAAGGTATTCCCTGTGCACACAGGAAAAAGATGTTTTGTAAAATGTAGATCTGACTCGGTTTTTGCAAGGTCACTTCTTGAGTGATATATTTAAGATAATTAAACTAAAGGAGGGAAGAAAAGAAAAATACCTTGCATACTGTTTAGTTGTGAAAACGGTCCTTTATTTCTTTTTCAAGCTCTGTGTTATTAACAAGTGATTATCGACAGGGTCCAACTCTAAGTAAAGAAAATTCCTCTGGCAACCTTCAGGCAGTTGGGGTTATCCATGTACAAGGTATTCTGGCAGAGGCAGACAAAGAGTGGTCTATCATTTCCAGCCTTAGAGATTGTCTAGAACTTGTTATCATAAAATTGCCTTTGTACTCAAAAAAATCCATCACCCTCCATTCAGCCCCATAGTCTTCAGACATTAATGGATTAATTCTTGTCAAACAGTTTTTATTTAACTTTTCTGATTTGATGTTCCTGATGCACAGATCAAAAAAGCTTGATCAGTTTCTGGTAGGAAGAGGCAAAATACATTTGAATCTAAAATGAATGAGAGAAAAAAGTAATTTTCTCTTTTCCCTTTTGTGTGCTGGACAAATAGAAGTCTGGCTTTCATCCTGGTTCCTTCCATATAATTGTTCTTAATGATGGTGCTGGTGTGACAACTAGTAAGTAGATTTTGTTTTTTAATCTTTTCTGAATAGATTGCTCAAATGATACCACTCTGTATTTGCCAGGGTCTCTTCTATAATCTGAGACCTACCTTACTTAGGCTATTTGTACAGAAGAAGTTTATTAGTTTGATGTTAAACATGAATATTTATTTAGAAATAATAATTTTTTCAAAATCTTGTTTTCTCTAAGAATTGTACCTTTTTGAACAGAATGCCAGATGAAGGTAGTGGAATTCTACACCACCCTATGTAATCCTGATCTAGCTGTCACACTCAAGAGGTGTATACAGGAATTATCTCCATGTGCAGGTGTGCTCAACTGAGGCACAATGCCTGAATTTGCATTGCTCTTAAGAAAATATGAGTATGAAAAATAAATCGTCTGTATGGAACCTTGGGAAACTGGAGTATTATACACTACAAGAATCAGGCATTTTCTATGTATTTTCTTAAATTTAAATCACAAGCTCCTGTGTTTCGACCAATAACATAAAGTCTGGTATCTTACCTAAGTATCAGAAATTAATTTTAAAAGTCCCTGAAGTGTTGAATTTTGCTTTATATAATTATTGTGTTATTTAAATTATATAAGAGTATGCTAGTGTATAGTAATTTTGTAATTATAAATGTTGCAGTTGAAAAACATTACAAATATTGCATTTCTGCTAATTAAAGCTCTTCCACAGAAAGATTACCTGCTAAACTTTTATTTGTTTTTTGGGACTGCCCTTGAAATTGGAGGTGTAAATCTGGTTGATAAGCTAGAAAATATCACTGTATTCAGGGAGATTGTGCGCATCCAAATAGTCTCTTCTTATTCTCATTTAATTTAACTTGATTTTTAAAAATTCCTTATTTTAATGTCTGGCTGATGGGCAGTTCAGGATGGGGGTGACTTCCACAAATCAGTAGTCTGCTCAGAATTATTGGTAAATTACAAAGTAAGATGTGTTACAATGGCCTTACAACCCAAGTATCTCCCAGACAATACAGAAAGTCAACATTTACACCAACATTGCTCAGACTTCATCGAACCTGCCTTCAGCAGGAGTCCAGGTCTACTCCTTCATGCACTCCTCCTGGTCTTTGTGGAGGCTCTGAGGGGCAAGGTGATGGTGCTGGTGGGTGATGCTGCAGCATCCCCACGCATGGACCCTTCCAGGACCACACCAGGAGCTGCCCGCATTTGCCCCAGGGACAGGGTGGAGTTTGAGGCACTTACTCAGTTCCCGTGCAGATCTTGTGGTTTTCCTCAGGCTCTCACCCCTGTGACACAAAGAAACTGCGAAAGCGTCTGCTGGGGTGGCCCGGGTGTTATGTGGAAACAGTGTAGATGTTTCACAGGGTGTGAAAGTAACCAGGATACCAGGCTGCATCTGGTGTGTCCTGTAGCTGATGTGTTGAGTAAGGCTAAATGTGTTAAGCAAGGCTCATTCCAGAGGTGTGCCACTGTCAGGGAGCAGCTCTGAGGCACCAACCACGGTGTGCTGCTGAAACGAGCATGTGCATATGCACAGCCACTGAGCTCAAGGCTTCTCTGTATGACCTTGTCAAGGGGGAGGAAAAAATCGCTGGCAGAAAAAATAGTGAGACCACTAGGGGAAAAAATCCCAATATTTAGACTACAGAGCTAAAAAAGACAGAAGGTATCAAGTTCCTATAGAAATACACACTGGAGACACTTGCTTTTTAGCATAGATATACCCTGCAGTCTGTGGTGTGGTGCAAAAATACCTGAGCTAGCAGTATATGAGCCATCTCAGGCGCCAGAAACAATACTAGCTTTTTAGGTCCTCGCCCTTGTTGAATGCATCCCATCAGCAGTGATTCCAGGGTGGCTCCAGTTCTCTGAGGGACTAACAGAGCAGCTGGGAATGGGCTGTGGTGCTGCCTGGCTCTTGTCCTGCTGGTCCCAGGTGCACAAATCTTCTCCCCACTCCATCCTGGGGGAAGGCTTCACCAAGTAAGCACCAGCAGGCTTCTGGCTCCTTAGCATAACTTCACCAGCCCACAGCTTCTCGTGTCTTGAACTTTGCTTCACTGTTCTCAGCCTCTAGTACAACTTCTGCACTAATTTGTTACTAATCCCATCAAGGAAATTTAAACAGCAATGACCCAGAACACAGCTCTCATTCCATCCAGCTATGCAAAATTTACCTATGGGTGGTTTATTGATTTCATCTTCAGAATCACACACAGCAAGTAAGAAGAAAAATTTGCCACCTACTGATGAAGATAAAAATCATACATCATTAAAACTTTCTCAAGTAATCTATTTTTGTTTTTCCTTTTTTTTTTTATCCTAGAAATATATTGCCATCTTCACTGCTATAAATGGAAGAAGTTCTGCTGTTCTTACATAGATATATGCTGATGTATTTTGTAATCTTATATGCTTCATATCTATATTCAGTAAGGGAGCTTTGAAAATGCCTGCTGCTGTACATCAGCAGCTTGAAGCTGCTTCTCAGAAAAGCTCAGCATGTAATGCCAAAATTACTGCAAACTAGGGGAGCAGAAGTGGTGTCTGACTGCTCTTTGGATTGTTCACAGAGTTCTAAGCATATCCAGCTGTGAAATGATATCTGACACTCAACTATCTCACAGCCATGGTAAGACGTCAACTCAGACATTTGATTGTATTTACTTTTTTTCCCTCCTGCAATTGTTCTCCTTTTGGAACACAGAGCAACATCACTATATTAAGCAGTGACAGGAGCAGTGAAATCTGTTGTTTAATGAGGGCTGTAATATTCATGCTGGCTGCTGTGATATGCCATTACTTAAATGAGAGACTTGTGTAGCTGATATTGTCATTTGAAACAAAGACAAATTATAGCACAGGTACATTTTCAGCAGTATGCTTCAGCAGTCTTTTAAAGTTTAGTTAATAGAGTAGGGGACAGTATCTAGCTGGAGTAAAAAAATTATTCAGCTGGAATAAGAAAAGGTTTTGTACTCAGGGCACTCATTAATCATTAATCATTCCTTATTTATCATTATGGCTTTGGATTCTTCAAATTGACTTGTGACTGCTAGGTCTGGTTGCACATGTGGCAGGTCTGCTCAGGGCTGGTAGTCCTTCAAGACACCTCTCTGGCAGCATCTTCTCATGACAAAGCAGGAAATCATCCTGCTGGTTTGGTCTGTGGTACACCCTGTGTTAGGCTGGACGTGACATACACACACGTGACCAGGGTCCAAGAAGAAAAGAGCTTTTGATTCTGTGTGTTCTCCAGCTTATATACTCTTAACAAAGCATGATCTTAAGTCATTAACTACACCACAATAACTTATTATATTAATTGGTGCAAAGCAATTAACGTCAATGTAATTGGCAAAAGTTTTACAGAAATTTAATAAGGCACGTATGCACATCTACTTACGCACGTAGTCTAACTTACAAAAATTTTCATGATCCTTTCTAATCTGTTTCCATGCTGATGGCCTTGTCTTCTTCCTTGCTATGGATATACTCGAAAACCATCAATTGTTATTTCTTCTATTAGCTCAGCTTTGCTGACAGGCCAGCTGTCAAGTCCCCCCATAACACCCTGTCCTGCCCCCAGGAAGGGTGGCCAGGGCCCCTGAGCCTATGGCACTGCCCTGCTGGAGAGGAGCAGGGGCTGCCTGGGTGCTTCCCAGCCCTGCCTGTGCTCCCTGGGCCCACTCTGGGCTGCTGCCCTCCCTGAGGAGATGCCCACCCCAGCACTGATGTGTGGAGGGGGACAGCATCTCTGGAGGGGATCACTGCTGCTTTCTGGGGATGGCAGCAGCTTTGCACCCCTTGGTCTCTGCAACAGCCCCATGCTGCTCCTCACAGCCACCCTCTTCTGCTCAGCATTCTGACACCCATTCATGAGCAGGCAAGGCATCATCCAAACACCACACGCGCAATGAACTTCCTCTTCTTGTGTGGTTTTTCTAGCCAGAAAATAAAGGATAACCAGCAGCAGCAGCAGCACCATCATCTGTTACTCAGGAGCTGGCAGTGACTCTCTCAAGCTGTTGGTAGGTTAACCTGTAGTTTTGCTCAAAACTGTAAGATGCCTTGGAAGGCCTCTGCAGTCCTGAAGGCAATTTCACTACAGAGCACTGTTTCTTCTCTCCATCAGAAACAAACACATTTAGATGACTTATTCCATCCACACTGGTGAGATACAGTCTCATTTATTTGATTTGCTTCTTCTCTCTTTAAAAGCAGGAAAGCACCAGGGCAAACTTTGCACAAACTATAGGAAAACAAATCCACTGCATACCAATTTTTCCTTATTATTTACCAAAGGGAAAAAACACCCCACCAACATCAGTTACTCTGCATTTATCACAGTGACTCGTAGAAAGCATGTGATTCTTATGGTAAGCAGCAATTTACAGATGGCCAGGTGCAAACAACATATCTAATCTTATCATGAATTTGCTTTATTCGCAGCTGCAACAGTTGGTGTCAGTTAATAGGTTACCAACCATGAAGTATATTTGTTTCCTTTTATCTTGCTTTGGGGCCACAGAAATGATTTGTAAACTGTCCTAGATCTTGAATTCACATTTAATTTTTGTGTTCGTGTTTCTTTTGTTATTTAGTTAGTGCTACTCAGGAAGAAAAGGACAATGTCTTTCAGAGAACCCCTTTTGTTTTCATTTTATCAATTTCCTTCTAGGGATTTAGCAACTCTAAAGTAGTGTGCTCTCTGGGCTTCCAATTTACAGTAAAACAGAGGGTTTTTTCAAGCCTAATTTTTCCTTTTTTTCAGACTGATCTATCATTGATGAGGACTCATTTTTGCCTGTTTAGTTCCATCAAGTCACTCGATGAATTCACTACTAGCTTTTCCAAATAATCAAATAATAGCTGAGTTTTAAATACTGGTCATAAAAAAAAGGTAAATTTTAAATTCTCTTCTTAGCTCCATGGCTCACACTGTAGACAGCAGGATGTGTAAACATGTATACAGCAGTGAACCAATCAAATAAACCATTTAACCTAGAAAGCTTTCCATATTCTGGCACAAAAATAAAGACGCTGTTTAAAATGATTGTATATGGTCCTTACTAATGAGTAATTTCCAGTTTTTGTAATGTGTGACAGTCTTGGTTGTGTTATTTTGGGGTTTCTGCCTTCACTTACATCAAGACCATTTTGTGTTAGATAAAGAGTGACAAAATAATTCCTTGATACCTATATATGTTTTTCTTAAATTCATCTTCAGATCTACTTCCCAACGAAAGGAGGTTTAATTGTAAAGAGCACAACAATTAACACATTTCCATGTGAGAAAGTCAGGTGTTCAGGTGTTCTTAAAAGTAATGAAATTGCACATGTAAATGAGTTTAAAGAAAAAGAAACAAAGAGAAAAGAATTTTGGATTTTGATCCTGAGGATGGTTTTAAAATGCACAACCAGCAGTGTCTTATCATTGGCACAGAGCACTATATATGCGTAGTAATTGGAAACAGTTAAATGTGTGAATTTAAGCGACCTGAAGAAATAATGGAGGGAATAATATTCAGATTAGCCCCCTTCTCTGCACACATTACTTTGAGGTGGATTGAAATTCTCCCTCACCTTTTATTCTGAATTATGTTTTCACCTTTAAATACATTTTTATTGCTCTGATTCTTAATCCTAGCATTATATTTGCACTGCTGTATAAAATACTGAAAATAAGATATTTTCTTAAAAAGCCTATTTTTCATAGAGTCTTTAAAAAACCCCAGTTTTTAATAGATTGAACATCTAAGATGAAGGTTTTAAAGCATTTTGTAATTTGAGATAAATAATGTTTGGGTGCATGCGAAGATTTTGCAGAAACTGACCTTGTTTCACCACTGACCTCTCTTTGTAGGCTTTGGTGTTTATCCTCTTTATTGCTCATCACATTACTGGAGATGGGAAAACTTCTCCAGCTAAGGCTAAAATTTTCCCAGATATATCTACATCAGTTACTCTGTCACTGGGATTTGAGACAGAATCATCTAGATTGAAAAAGAGATTGTAAAAATGCATGAATTTACAGTTAAGGAAATAGGGCCATAATAGCAATTTTAAAGCTTCCAGCTTAAGGACCTCTAGTTGTTGGAAGGTAAAGTTACTGCATTACCTGATTTAGTTGTCAAATCTGTACTTAAATTTCACAGATTGACTATTTGAATAGTTGACTGCTTATGCTTGGTCACATATGTTACTTCCATTCCAAAGCAGAAGATACTGACACGTGTATGCACATCCAGCTGCTGGGATGCCACGAACATCACGCTGAGTTCACTCCCTGTCTGCACTGCAGGGAGGGGACAGGGGTGCCTGTGGCCTCACATCAGCACTGTGGGGCCTGACTGTTCTCCTTTTTCACTTTTCTCTAAGACTGAGACCTGCTCTTACTAGCAGCAAGGACTATAACATGCTTTCCTTATGTCTGGCCCATCCTTCCCTCCAGTGTCTGTCAATGTGATTTCAGTGTTATACTCTCAGGACTTCAGCTTGTCTGAGTGACCCCAAGATGCATTAGAAAATCTCTTTTCCCAGCCTGGCACTTGAAGAAGGAGTCAGAGCTCTTCGGTTCTTGGTCTCAAGGTTGTTTATTGTTCCTTATCTATAAAATTCTTTCTCCGGTCCAGCCAAGGTCTGCTCAGCAAGACAGTCAGAGGCATTCTGCCCGCCTCCAGGGTGGCGTATCTTTTTGTACTAAAAACTACGTTTGCAACGTTTACAATTACTTTCCAACACCTATCACCTATGTTACTCAGTATGCTTCTACTCTAAACCAATCTAGAAGTGCCAACATCACAGCAGAAGATGGAGGCCAGGAAGAAGAAGAAGGAGAAAGGCTGGACACGCCCAGATTCCTCCATCTTGCCCCCTGAACCCCCATTCTAAAAACCCCAAAAATCTATTTTTCACCCCGTGATAAATTCACTATCATTCTGCTTAAACTGTCGCGGCTTACAGATCCTCATATAAGGTTAGTAACTTGCTCCATGGGTCACAATTAAAACCACAGGCGTCTTGGGCTCTGTGCCAGGGTCTCTGAGCCTCCTGGCAGGGGTTCTGGCAATCCAGGACAGCCAGAGGGATGTTCTGAATTCCAACATTTTACTGCTGAGCAAATCAAAGAAGAAAGGCACAAGAGCAGTGCCCCATCTTGATGCAGTGGCAGGAGGATTTTTGTTAGGCAAATGCTATTCTCTGCCCAGACCAGTCCACAGAGCTGGACACTCTGTAGAGATGCTCAGGGCATCAGAGGTTCCCATCAGCCTTGCACTGAAGGGAAGCCAACTGCAGAAGTGCAGGAGCAATGCCACTCCCAGCCAGTCTGGTTCCCAGGAAGTTGCACCTCTTCTCTGGAAGCTGGGGCAAGATGTTGGAGTCTCCCATTTCTCACAACATCTTCTTTCTCACCAAGGTATGCATCTCAGCAGCTTTAACACCTGGGTCATGTTTTCCTGTTTTTTTCTCCCAAAGCAAAGAAAGTGAGACTGTTTTGGTTGTTTGCCAAGGAAATACTGTGGCTCAGGTGTCATCAAAGGTCTCTAGGTATCAGGATTCTATATACTTCCTTATTATATTACTATTTTTGGCTGCAGCCCTGTGTAATCCACTGAAGTAAAAAGTAATCCACTGCAGGAAGTTCTGGTCTTAGAAAGTGCAGGGTTCATATAATTTTCTTGAGGAACACAGGTGAAAGGGGTGCCAGGTTGGAGAGAAGTGCTGCTCTGTGCCTGCCTGTGACAGCCCCAGGTGCAGCACAAGCCACCAGGTGCTGAAGTGCTCATCACCCTCTTTGTGTCTGCCTATTCTTTTACTAATTGAATATGGGCAACTTCCCAATGCAGGATACAACTTATAGGGCTGCCTAATCTGATGTGTTCTCCAAGAGAGTGTTTTATTTTGCGTTTACCTTTTGCAGTGCAGAGCGTGGTCTGACTCCTAATATCACGCAGTCAGTCTTCAAGGCCTGTGTACCATTGCAGCAGCAACCCTGAACTGACCTGGCTCTCCTGTGCCATGAAATTTTGGCTTTTGCCCTTTGGTTGTAGGTACATGGAGTTGTTTTGGCCCTGGGAGTTCATCAGTTTAAAAACTGCATTACTTTACCCTGCCAGGGTCAAGCCTTTCTCCCTGCAGGTAGGTTAGGGAAGGAATCCCAAGATGACTTCTCAAGTCACTCTGAGGGCTTTCTGCAAATTTGCCAGTTTAGAATTTGAAATGATGTTGGATTAACTTTGCTTTTAAATGACTAAACACATAATTATTTTAATAATGACACTTCAGTCACCCAAGTACTCATTATTGACAGTCTACAGGTGGGCACATACAACTCAGAATATGCTACTAAAATGATGTTCTGTCAGATTTCAGAGCAAGAGAACACAACTTACTTTTTTTTACCCTCACTGAATATTATTTTTTTACACCTTCGAAGTACAGAATTTTAGATTTTAGAAGTAATCTTGTCTCTTGGCCTAGAGGAGAGATTTATGAGAGGGGGTAAGAAATGCATTCTTTCCTTCCTAAATTTATTAAGTTTCACCTTGATTTCAAGCCTTAAAAAGACTTGTTACCAGTCTCAGATGCTGCCTCTGCAGCAAGTGGGCATAAATTTAAGCATTGGCCTCAGCTAAGGGAAGTGAGTGCTCTTATTTCAAAGATGCAGGAACTTCCCTTTCCATTCACCTGCTTGAGAGAGATAGTTCCCCTTGGACTGTGCAGTGCCATGTGCTGCCCACAGCAGTGTGTAGGAGAAAATGAGTCTCCCAGTGGTGTCTAAACTCTAACAAACCTCACAGGTATCCCACAGCAGGGACCCTTCTGTTTGTGCTCCAGACTCAAGAATTCATATTGTCAGCCAAAGTCCTCTGCTGGATACAAACTCAGGCAGGGAAAGGTGGGATCGTCCTCCGGAGCCAGGAACCACCTTCAGTTTTGACAGAAGTCTAAATGCATGTGACACAGAAGGGACAGATGATACCAGTGGTACCTTTGGTGCACCCAGTAATAATTGCGTTTTAGAACAAAATTAGATCAAGGTGATGACAAGAAATGTCTTTGATTCTCATCAGTCCAGGCAGTGTAATGTACAGATGGTAGATGGAGCAAACACAGTTTAGGCTCTACCAAAGGCATCTTCTGGCTAAATGACTCCTAGGATGCATTAGATAAAATAAAAAATTCTCTAGGAAAACAAAAAGAATGATTAAGAGGTCAGTAAAGTATTTGATGCAGTGCTGCAGAGGAAATAATTAATTTAACTGGAGAAGATGAGGAAATTTTATTTGTGACATTAGTGAGGCATGGGGGCGGGGAGCTCAGCTCTGGAGCCTGCTGAAAAGAGAAGGTTTGAGCTGGAGGGAAGCTCACAGTGAAGTAGACAAGGATTGGTCCTGACACTGTTTTCATTTAGTATTTTCATTAATGGTTTGGAAGCACATTAAGGAAATTTGCTCATTACTCAGAGATACTGCTATTAGAGAGCAGGACTGGGATAACTTACAGGAAGAACTGGGTTACCACAGGAATGGGGCAAGAGAAAAGGGCTAGAAAAGTACAAAGTGTGAGTCCAAGCTGGTAGAGATTCCCAGCAGTCATTATTACTGTGGGATAAGTGTTCAGTGCTTATAAATGATAAAGGCAGATGGAACATTCTGCATGTACAGGTCTGTCACAGTAGGGTTAGTATCTATCAAGGCACAGCAGACACGAAATTTCATAAATCATAAAGATTCTAAGATCAATCTTATTTTTTTTCAGCGAAGGTTTTGCAAAGCATTAATACTGTTATACACAGTCCTGGTAAGACACCAGTGAGAAACTTGGGACACTAGTCCTTCATTTTTCCGAAAAGATTAATTCAGATTAGTATAGACTTACAGAACAGTCACTCCCTGAGGGAGATATCTGATGGGTTTATGGAGGCTAAAAAAAGTTGGTTTCTTTAATTTGGCAATATAGAGGCAGAGAGGGGATTGGACTTCTACTTACTTAAAATAAACAGCAAATAGGGTAAACAGCTCCAGCAGAGTTAAGCTAAGAATGGGGTTATCAAAAGTTTAAATAGCTATACAACAGCTATGAGCAAGTTGAGAAGTAATTATTAAATACAAAGTTCTGTGCAATGAAATTATGTGGTGAAAGTGGGACTATTTAAAATACAATTTAAAATATTGGCCCAGAAGTCTGTAGGATATATTAGTAATACACTTCTTTAATTTTAACCTTAATCTTGGCATTCTGTAAAAGCACTTCTTGTATTTACTTAATATATATATATTTTTATTAGATAAGAAAATAAATTTTCTCTTGGCAAGTAGTATGGCATTCTTCTTGGGATTGCAGCAGCCTTCAATGGTCAAAAAGTGCAAGTACAAGGAAATGCTGCAGCCTCAGGCTATATCATGTTTCCTTGGACTGACATGGGCATTGGCCTGCCACATATCCAGAAATTCAAGGTGATGTAGCACCATCAGTCACTGTGGAGATGGAACAAGCAGAGCCTGTGGGCAGCTCCTAATTTTCCAAAACACTGAATACTAGACCTTATACCCCAAACACATGAGCTTTGATATTTCAAGCATTAATTATTTTGTCATACTATTTCACAGTGATGCAGTTCTTGGGCTCTCAGATTTTCAGTCCATGCTTCAACAAAACAGTTTCTTGAGACAGTGGTGGTGCTCCTAATGAGGATATGTTCTTTCTTGGTCACAATTTCAAAATGGACTCAACTATAACTTCTCAGTAAATAGCCTGCCTGAACTAGATGTCTGCCATGAAACATTTCAGCCTAAGCAGTTTTAAGTATTGCAACAATAAAATTAAGACAGTATCTCACAGCAGGAAAGGAGTTGTTAATTCATAAGGATTGGATTCACCTAATTTTATACTGATTAGGACTAATTTTATTCTATCTTTCAGAAGCATTAGTATCATATTTTTAAAATGCATTATAACTTATTTAATGATATGGTAAATATACACAACTTTGTTTATGCTGTTATAGATGCACACTGTATTTTGAACGTAGAATTTCAGTCTCTAATTCAACACATTTGACTGCTTAAACTTAAAACCAAATAATAACAACCACATAGCAACTCACCAGCCCAAAAGTTGCTCACAGACCACAGAACTAAGATCAAACAGGAAAACAAATAAAAAACGTTCACCTGAGTGAACTTTCAGGAAAATGGTTAACAGAGATCCGAGAAACCTCTTTACAGGAAAGTGTTTTTAAGTAATTTTAAGCATATACTTAAAATGAGGCTTCTGTTACTTTTGAAGCCATTTAGTTCAGTTTTTGAACTACGCCAGAAAGGAATGAAGAGATAAATTTGAGGCAAATGTTAATTGCATCTAATAGCTCAACTAGAAGAACTGGTTGAGCTTCATTTGCTGATTTTTCTTTTTAAATCATTAATTACTTTATTGTTTAGCATAACAGCACTTTATAGTTCCAGATAAGATCAGAGATGCACTGCATTTTGTGTTAAGTCAAAGACACAGAAACATGATTCCCATCCTCAGACTGCAGAGCAGGGGAAATACTGCACATCAAATCCTGGCCCTGTTAAGTCAATGGGAAAATATAACCACTATTATTCTTTATAAATTTCAAACCAGAATGGCACATTTTTATTTCCCCTGAAATAGATTTAAATTCTGCTTTATTTTTGATCAAGCTATATTTGATTTGCAGACAGAAGGAGGAATGACTAATTTTCAGGGGCTATATAAAACTACAGACACATTAAATAGAGCAAAACTGAAAATGTAAAGTGAAGAAGCCTGTAAACTGTGAGTGACTGTGAAGCACTCTCACATGGCTGGTGAATGAGCTGTGGATGTAAGTGCATGGCTGCTAAGTGATGTGTGCTTGCCGTGTGCTTAATATAATTGCTTTAGAGTTCCTCTGAGTGGGTGAGAGTCCATCAGGCACAGTTTTCTGCTTCTGGAAAGAGGAATGTTGGAGAAAAAAAAAAGCATGAGAAAGTGGGTAAGTCTAGGATGGATATTTCCACAGACACATCCCTCTAGACCTAACAATTTGCATGTTCTACATTCATAGCAGTGAGTTTGCCTGACTGCATTTGTGTCTTGGTATGAAGTGTGGTGTGTAAGTGTGGTTTACCCCTGCTTAAAAAAGGAGGAAAATTCCAGTATGAAACGTGGTGTGTAAGTGTGGTTTACTCCTGCTTACAAAAGGAGGAAAGTTCCTGGGTGAAGGATGAAGGAGAGGTCATTGTGTGTAGGGTCTTTTTCTGCACGGGAGCCTCCAGTGTTCCAGGTGCTCAAGCCTGAACCTGTTTGCAGGTGTGCCCACGTGCCTTACTCGTGAACTGTGCTTGGGTTTTGGGCCTGTCAAAAATCCACATACATGTATGGAAGAAGGTCTTCCAGATGTTACCTTTGGGTGCCCTTGCATAGGAGAAGTGTTTATTCCTTTATACAGGAGCTTATGTACATCATCTTCTCTTAATTTAAAAACTAAAACACAGAGGTTGCCGTCAGCAGCATCAAAACCAGTTTTAATAATCTTACTAATTCTGAGTGATAATAATTTATTGTACAAGCAACTTCACAGCTTTGGGAGAGTAAGCTATGCCGGGTGCAGTATAAAAGCAGCGCACAAGTGCAAGTTTTCTTACAGTTCAACAGAAGAACAAGTAACAAATCTGCATGTAAAGTGGTTTCCATTAAGCCAGTGAGCAGACCAGTGATTTGGTTAATTCTAACCAAGTAGCTATGTTGCCACAGCTCCACAGATCCCAGCAGACCAAACATGAAACCTGCATTACACTGTGATTTATTGCCCTACTTACTTTAGAATGTCAGAAAGAATATTTGTAGGGAAATCTTGCTAAGGCTCATTAAAAATATGTACTTTAGTTTTAAGAAAGCTAAGCTGACATCCAGGGTATGGGGAGCCCTGTGTTCAGAGAGGAGGACTGTGCAGGAGGCTTTAACAGGTTTGCCTGCAGCCAAGCCAAGCTCTCAGGACATTTTCTCTTGTCCTTTGAGCTGATGTGGATTAGCTCCTGCTACCTCACAGCTAGGTGCTTCTTTTCATGCTCTGAAAGGCAGGGTATTTAGAGCTGAACTTTGCACTGCACACACGTAGGAAAACTTCAAGCTGGGACTTGCCAAATCAACACACCTGGGTGGGTGGGACACAGGGCTGAGCTCTTGCCCCTCTAGCAGGGGAGGTCAGACCCAGTCACAGTTGCATCTCAGAACCAGAGAGTCAAATGGCAAGTGGCCATCAGAGTTTTGCTCTAAGAAAGGGAAAAGTAAGAAATATGCAAGTTAAAACAAGTAGCAATGCAATTTCCTTTAAAGTGCTTATTTAGTAACTGAATGGGAACAGGAAAAAAAAAAAAAAGTAACTGCGTTAATTGATTACTTAATTACATTACACCAACCCACATAGTATTCCTATACAAATTTCTTTTTTCATTTTACACAAAACCCCAGGTGCTGATATCCTTCTGGCTATTGGATACAATATTGAGCAGTTTTGTACCACACAGGGCCTGACTTAGGACACCCAGCGGGTGAAGGCTGGTAAGGGAGCAGAGGCCAGAATGGCAGGTCCCCAGTACCTGCTTCATTGAAATAGTCCAGTGTTATAGGACTGACCATAGGATGGGAACAGGGTCTCTGTCTGTGCCTGTACTATCACTTCAGCTTGGACCAAGAGGAGTCTTTTAAAGCACATCTTTCAGCTGTAAAGTACCAAGAAGGCCTTGCAAGCTCATACAGGGCCAGTCCCAGGTGCTCAGCACCAAGTGTTGTGCTGTATCACTCCGCTCTTAGTGGGCTGCATCCCTTGCTAAAGCCTGGGAGCCCAGCCCTTGCCCAGCACTGTCTGTCAGAGACTGCCCTCTATAAACCTAGCAAGATCCATCCTGAGGGATAATAACTTCTAGTGGCTTTTTAGCCCAGCCTCTCCATACCATAAGCCTCCTCCAGACTCCTGCTGCTCCACTGATTGGGAACACTCTGCCACCATTTCAGGAGGCTGCTTCCTTAATTTTGAAACCTAGTGCAGAACATGTAGAAAATTAAGTCAATACCTCTGTTTCTTCCCATTTTAAAATGAGTGAAAATAGAAGTCTGGAATGGCTCTAAAGAAAACCACTAGTAACTGCTATGAGTCCGTGACCACCCAGTAGTGGAAAGGGGGGGAGGGTGAGTGTGGGGAGGCTGTTTTAAATCTGGAACTGATTGCATTAATTTTAGCACTTCCCTGCATGTTTGTTTCTATTTGTAATTTTTAATTTCAATTTTTATTTTTAGCCGTGTATATTTTTATAATTTAACTCAACATATTGATTTATTTTCTAATTTTGCAAGTAATAGTGGTCATTAAAAATGTATCTATTAAGAGCATGAGAATTTTAAATAAAATCATTACCTATCAAACACAAAAAATACACAACAATGTAAGCACTGACAGCTTGGGGATCTGGATATAGGTGTGAATTTTTTTTATTAGTGGATTAGGTTCCTGAGAGTTTGTGGAGAATTTCAAGTTTCTGGGTGGGCTGTTGCAGATTAATGGCTTTATCTCCAGGCCGCTGCATTTGGCCAATACATTCAGTGCACTCTCTCAGTTCTGTCCTTTTATAGAGGTCCCCCTATTTATGCCATATTTTTCCCTTTTCATTTTTCTCCAGGATTGTTTCCTCATTCGTCCCTGGCACTGCTGCAGTCTTTCTCAGCAAACAGAACTATCAAGTCAAGCACAAACAAAAGCTGAAAATCCAGAGGCCCCAAATGGATAATCTCATTGATTATTCCATGATTAATTATCCCAGATTTATCAAATGCCATATCCAAATAGGGTCAAACATGTAATTGTAATCTTCCTCAAGGCACGCAACCACTCCTTTGCACAAACCTTTGTTTCTATCATGGGAACTTAGACTTCCAACAGTAATGATAGAAAGAAGACGTAATGTTGATACATTCTGAGCTATATTCTCAACATGTCAGGAAGATCATTAGTGACTGACACCAATGATGTGTCACAGACAACAAGATGTCTCTTTTGCGCCTGTCCTTTACTGACATTCCTGTCACATCCTATCCACCAACCTTGTGCAGTGATCCTCTCACACTTTGGATCAAAAATTTTCCATGTCATTTTTAGTGGGGCTTGTGTATCACCATTTTGTTCTATTTTTCACACAGTCTTGTTTGTATTTTAATCACTTGAATGAGAAAAGGTTATTCATACCAGAAATTAGCATTTATATCTACATACACATATCAATATATACCTGTACCTGTTTGAATATCATCCTTTTGACAGGTTGTAAGCCACAAGTCCCAGAGAGGGACCCACAAATTCACTTAATTTCCCTGATTTCACATTTAAGTCTCCACATTAGCTATAAATGTATAAACCCACGTGGAGGTAGTTCCTATTTACTACATAGCTGAGGAGGCACAAGGCTCTTTTTTTCCTTCACCATATGGCTGAAGTAACTCACACACAAGCAATTTGTTCTGATTCAGCTGTTTCAGCAGGAAGGATTTGCAGAAGCAGGATTGGGAAATACACAGGATTCTCTTTCACTTCCGTGACAGGAGTTACATTTTTAATTAGGCCCTGTTAGTCTTCCAAGGGCAGTTTGTAAAAGTTTAATTCTGTGTGTCAAATTTGAGTCCCATTTGATAAGGCCATTTTTAAAGTGTATTTAGGGACTAGTACTGAAAGCCTTTTCTGGTTTTCAGAAAAGTCAGTTCCTTAGCAAATTTTGTGGAAGAAAAGTAAGAGTTTTGGACTTTCTTTTCTCCCAGTAGACTCAACTTACATGAAGCTTATTGAAGATACAGAGACACAGGTGAAATCCTAAGAGAACCAGCTGTTGGGGAGATCTTACACAGTATGTGCTTATCATTTAAAATGCCTGAAGGCCCCAGGTTTGTACACAGGGAAGTAATGACAAAAAACAAGTCAATGAACAATGGCCATGAAAAACCTGTAGGTTAATGTATTCCCTGTTACTTGCCTACACAATAGCATCAGTAAAATCAAGACTATCAGATTTACTTAAATCTGACAAGTAAAAAGGAAAAACCTGAAAAGGTCCATTTGTAATAAATATTATTTGGTGAAAAATAGCATTTAATTGTACACATTGACTAAAAAGTATAAGCAATATAAGAAATACCAAAAGAAATATCCATTCTGACAAATGGATATAGGGTTGCACATGTTTATAAGGGGGAACACAGCGCCCAAAAGACTTCCAAAACATTCTGAATTTGTCATTTATGTAGGATCATATGGGGGATATATTTGGTGATGCCTTAAAAATGAATCTCTAACACAACATTCTGTTAGAAGTGCTATGGTTGAGAGCCTGGGAGAGAGCATACCTTAAATGTCATTGACCCCTCAGCTTTCAGTTTAATATTTAAGCTGTTTCTAATTGTGTTCAGTTGAAACTTGGCATCCAGTTTATGGGCTTGGATGCAATTTCCATTACAGTGAAAAAAAAAAAAGGGGAGAAAAGAGGCAAAATTTAAATCTGTTCTTTTCCTGGAGTGCTTAAGTGGTAAATGAGGTAAAAGTTTCAATCTCTTTTCCCAAATTTGTCCAAGTGTGATTTCTTACCCAAAACATAATGCAATGACCTTCAGTGTAACACAGTACAAACACATGGATACATATACAAGAACTAATCAAAACACTCATCTTTGAACCTTCTTCAAGAAAACCAAATTAGGATCTTGTCCATGGGGGGAAATGTGTGTGTTAATGACTAGAAAAGGAGCTCTGCACACATGGCCGGAAATTGCATTAGCCTTCATCAACATCAGAAAACTAAAGTGAAACGTCAGTCCCAGAAACAAACCCTGATGTGGGCTTTAAAGGAGCTTCTGAAGTGTTCTCAGTGGATATGACCCATCCTGCATTTCACACTTTGCTGACCCCCCAGGCACTGCTGGCTTTCCTCAGCCTTCCCTCAGCAAAGGCTGCAAAGCATGGATCAACCTACAGGGCTTTGGGGGAATAAAATACCTCTACAACAGGATTACAGGGAAAAAACATGGTGGAAAATCCAGATTTATGATTGTTACAGCTGTAGCTGCCCCCACAGAGGTGGGGGCTGGAGGAGAGAAGTGCTCCCTCCTGCCCTCCCTCTCCAAAGGCAGGAATGGTCGGCGGAAACACAAATTCTGCCATCTACAGACCATCCTTTGCTTAGGAAGAGCTGAGGCTTGAAAGGCCCCCGTTGGAGGAACAGCCATCCAGCTTATCTCAAAGCCAAAAACTGGGGCTATGCAGAGCTCTGCAGAAAAAGAGCCTTCAATCAAGACAACACTTGTCACTCAGCAAATCCTGCAAGGCAGGAAAACTGGAATCCCTGGCTTCCAGGAGCTTGCTTAGACTTCACGCTTCTTTCCTAGGCTTCTGTAGGAGATCCCAGATGAGCAAGTAAAAAGATAGTCTTGAGCACCAAATGTATGGGGCTGAGGAGGCACAGCCTGTAATCAAGGTCTGGGGGTTGTAAGGCAGGGGGCAGAGCACAGGCATTTCCCCGCTTGTCGCCTGTGCTGGTTTGCTGATTGCAGAAATAGCGGCCTTCAGGGCATTTAATAAAAAATTATTAAGGAAGAGACAGGACTGTGGCTATATTACTCACCCATTAACCGTCTGCACATGAGATCAGACATCCCTCCCACTGAAGCAATCCAGCAATGGACTACAGTCATTGCATGGGCGCTCTGCTCTTTGTGTTGTCCAAGAGAATTGCACTTTAAAGATACTGCAGGGCTTTTACCAATTTTATGGCTTTATTACAGTTTGTTTGGGTTTTGGTGCAAACTGCTGTGTTCTAACAGAATTCTGTATTATGTCCATTTTAATGCTTATGTAATTTAGCATGAGTATGGAAATCACAGGAAATAGTAGCTTGGTGTGTAGTGGCTGCTCCTTACTTGGGTGTTCCTAAACTCCAGGATAAGACTTTCTGTGCACTTTAAAATGAACTTATAAAGTGTCTCACTGAAATTGCACAGTCTACAGTAGCAGTTGTGAGAGCCAATTTAGCTCTGGCCTGAGCACGTACAACACATCCACTGAGATGAGTGGAAGATGATCTGTCCTTGGCCAAGGATAACATGCTGTAATAGAAATTCTTTCAGTAAGTGACTGACAAGTTGATTTATGGCAATTTCTGACAAACCTGCTGTAGCTTTAGGTATAATTTAAGTAGGCAGACACATGCTGAAGGTTTTCAAGAGCTTGCCTGATGCTCCCCACAGGAACTTTCAAAGCCCCTGGTGGCGGTGGGGAATTTGACTCCTGTTGACTCAGAACTCTAGTAAGTTTCCATATTTGCCAGCTGGAAGTTTAAATTTCTTCCCTCTGATTTCTCAGAGGCAGGAACAACAAGCTGTTACCCATGAATTTAGTTGGGAGCTACAGAGAAAATCAGTCTAGGTAGTCAGATGCTTCAATTAGAACTCAGAGACACACTCTTGTCAATTAGGATTTGCCTTTCAGGGGTGTTTACCTGATAACTTTCTGTCTCCTGGAGCATGTCCACAGTCACAGAGAGGGGGAAGTAAATAAAAACCTACAATTTCTTGTGGAAATGTAACCACAAGGAAAAAAAAGGCAATGTTTTTAAAACTGTTTACCCAAACACTGTTATTAATGATAATAGTTGTCATCATCTGTACATGATCATATTGTGATGGAAGAAATACTGCTCAACAGATGACAAGTTCTGTTTGGCCAAGGAGGAAAGAAGAGAGGGAAAAGAGACCCTTAAAGACTGACAGGGTCCTGGTGATAATGCTATACATCACCACAAAATCACTCACAGGTGTGCACAAGTCTTGCCACTCCTTCTTGCCCAGGTTCTGCGTGCAAGGTCATCCTCCTGGTGCTACCTTAGAAACTGGCCTTATTCTATAGAGGACATTGAATGATAACACTGCGAGTCAGCTGACTGCTGTGTCACAGAGCTGCTGCTTTCTACATTATCGCAACTGCCAGAGCTCTTACTGCTGCAGTTTTCTAGTCGCAGTGCGGCAAAGCAGACGCATAGAACCAGGCACAAAGCAGCATAGATTTTTTTTCATTCTTATCTTTTTCATATGAGGGGAATATTCCTGGTGTTAGCATAGGAACAGACGCAGCTTGGATGTGTTGGCTTCCGCCTGGCAGCATTTTCAGCTGAGCAGGGATTGCTTGGAGCTCTGTACCCAAATTGCCTCTGAGGAAGAACGCCTGATTTCCCACTTTGCGTACTGAGAGGGGTTTTTTTCTTTATGCTACGGTGATGTACCTGCAGCAATAGGACGAAGGAGATGGCACTTGTCACTGTCCGTCCGACTGGGGCCTTTTGCAGGTACTCCACGGCCGAAGCTGTGCCAGCATCCCAGGCTCAGATAGACTGGTGATACAGATTGCCGCAATTTCTTACATCAGTTAGGGCAAAGCTCAAACAAGAAACCAGACTCTCTGACCTAAATCAGCCCCAGTCCTTCTGGATACAGGGCAGCAGTCGACTAGCAATGACACAACCAGCCATCAAGTGGAGAGTCTCTGGGATTGCAATCTGTATCAGTTGGAGTGTGAGAGAATGAAACCCCTTCGGGTATCCAGTCGCTTCTTCTTCTAATACTACAAATACTACAACTGCAACTACTGCTGCTGCTGCTTCTGTTTCTCTTGGCTGTAAGAAGCTGTTAATTGCGGTTGGTCTCTGCCTGTACATTTGCGTGGATTAGTCTGTCTATAACGCAGTCCTTATCTGCTCCTGCTGGAAACCGGGGCACGAAGTCAGCCTGCTTTAACAGTTGTTTCTTTCTGCGTGATGCTATGCAACTAAAATGGGTTACACTGACAACAAAGGAACAAGCACAAAGCACCACTTTCTTTGCTGGACTGTTACAGGAACATAGCTCTTCTTCGATATGACACCCTGGTCTCTTCTCTTTGCTGGCTTTTTGTGTTTTTTTAAATTTAATTCATCTAATCGAAGAGCCTAACAGACACCATCGTGAATGTGGCTTTTAATGATTTGGAAAAGACAGCCTGTGGAGACTGCGATTCGAGACAGCAACACATTTAGGTTATTGCCAATTTTAAATACTTGGTTTGTGAAGCACAGCCCTAAGGGACGAGCTCAGAGATTGTAGATAAAGAAATAAAAATGACAAGCGTAATGGAGGCTCTGCAAAAGAGACTGTCAGAGAATCAGTTCATGGATGGCAATTTCACCAGTCTGAATCTGAATAATTCATAGATTGAAATTACCCTGCTTTCACCTTTCCATTTAAACCGGCATGATCTGAATCTCTAATAAATTTTCAAGATAAAGTAAAATGCCAATTTGAATCTGAAGAGCTTTTAAAACCAGATGCTACACCCTGAATCTTTCGATACCTTTCACAATTATCCTGTGAGAACCGCACTTCATCACGAAGCACCATTACCAGTGAAAATTACTGTGATTACAATAGCAACAATAGAATACCATCAAATGATCTCTAATCTACCTAATTTACCAAGGCTGACTGTGTGCCCATTGTGTTTCACCACGTCTGGCATTGGATCAATATCACAGTGGAACAAAAATGCCTTAGCGTGTGCTTCCTTTTGGTACCTTTGACTTTGACAGCACAGGAAAAAAAATCTACCTGCTGTTAAATGTTTTTACAGCCAATCTACATGCCTGCTGTAGGATCTGATTGATTGTCTATGATTTTCTGTAGTGCTTGGGTATCAGATGTCTTTGTGTTACTAATTAGTTTATAATGTATACTCATGCACAAAGACTGCAGCAAGTGAGTGCCAGCACAGGGACCCTGCACTGCTGGTGCAGTTGTAGCGCTCTCACTGGGGAAGCCAAAAAGAGTTCGGTGCCTTATGTGAATAATTACTCCTGTGTCAGGTAGAAATGCTTTGTAGCATCACCGGTCTTGGTCGTCTACGTGAAAAATGTATGCAAAGTCCACGATCAAGAGAAATGATTGCGTGTAATACTAACAAGATTTTCCCCCCATTCAGCAATTAGCATGTGGTTGTGAGAGACAGGCTGTGACTCCTTCTGCGTGTGTGTGTGTGTGTGTGTGTGTGTGTGTGTGTGTGTGTAGGTATGCATGCACATACAGAAATGTAAAGTTACTGTGCTCTGTTAATGAATATGTGCTGATTTCTGAAAGTAACAACTTTCTCTGACAAGCCAGGTGCTGTGTTTTGCTGCAATCTGCTCACTTGTAACAAACCCCTCTTTTGAAGGTGTAAATTTCCCATAGGATGATGCGTGACTTCTGGAACAGTAAGTACCATTTATGCAATATGTTGGTGGCTACAGCTATGCTGCAGAATAGTATTTTAAGCATAGTTTGAGTCCTTGTAGCATAAGTAGAATGTGAAGAAGTGAGAAACGTACAGAAGGCTAGAAGCAGGCATGGAGGCGACTGTATCTGCTGTTTGTATGTATGTGAGTTGTACACTTCAGGCTTGTTTTTCATTTTATAATCAGATTTACTCTGCCTTCAGGGAATATTTTCTAAGGAAGGAAGGTAAGCAGTATTTCTTCTTATTTCTATGGCGGTGTTGTATTTCTGTTAAGGGAAACGCATGTTTACAGCACATAGTTATATAATACAGCATGATCTCATGGCATCTAATTAAATGTTTCAATATTTGTTCATGTGAAAACTGAGCAAGAAAGCATATTTAAAATATGGATTTTTATTGAAAATACACTTCTAAAAATGCTATACAGAAACAATTTACAGATTTTGTTTGCATTCATCTTTTGCTCTTTACTGTTGTTAAAAAAGTGCCTATTCTACCTAAATACTAATAGTCTTGAAACCTTTGGTTTTTATATATTTTGTCTTTTCAAAACACTTTTTACTGTACTTCTAAATTTTCAGTGTATTAGTGGAGACTCTTCTCTAGAGGTAGAAGGGGCAAAAGATTTTACAGCTTGAGCTGTTATAACAAAGGAACTTGAAAGGGCACAAAATATGATTATACAAAAGTCTCAAAATTTTAAATGATTCAGTAATGTGATTTAGCAAAATGCTGTTCTTAGACAACACACTCTCAAGATACTACACTATGTGGAGATAATTCATCTATTCAGTGCTATATTTATATTTATATTCTTCGTTTTCACGTAGTATTTGAAACTTAACAAAAAAAAAGCTGAGAGAAAATTCTGAAACTTTGCTAAAAGTGTAACACCTGCATTATGTTACTGTGGTAATAAAATCAAGACATTTAGACTGAACTTTGCTGAAGAGAACTAGTCATTGCGATTTAACTATATTATGAAGGGCATTTTATGTTTTTATGTACAGAAATATAACATATACTGATATAAGTACTATACTGCAAGGACCATGCAAACAGATATGTGAATGTTTTGTAAAATACCGTACAAGTACCTGGTAGCATTTACGGTATTATTAACACTGCCACACTCCTCCAGTATCATATACTGCATTGAAATCATGGTTAACCAACTGGATTTCATGGAGTATTTACAACCTTAATTTTGTATCAGTCTTATCTGCTGCAACAGCCGGTAGAGAGCAGCTGGCCATGGGGTGCAAGGTGTCCTCACTAACAAGTGCAGAGCAGAGCTAAGGGAGCACTCACAAGCTATTGGTGGCTTCACATCAGGGCCCGAAACAAATCCTTCTGTGGAACTGTGCTGGAGTCCTCTAACTTTGTGTTTCTGTTATTGAGCTTTAAGCATGCCACTGGCTTTCTCCCACTGCTCCATACTGGCCTCACATTCCAAAACATGCTGTGCTGGTCAGGCCTAGTGCTGTTTGCCAGTGTGAGCTCCTGCAGGATTTGCCAGACACTGTTAGGACAGCACGCTCAGGAGGTGAGAGTATCTGTGAGGCTCTGCTGAAAGTACTCTGGAAAAGTTTGGAAACCTTGGGAGGTGAACTCTGCCATTTGGCATGATGTGTGTTTCAAAGGTAGCGGGATTGCAGTCTGTCAGCAGGATATACTGCACATGCAAAAGGGGAAAAAAGCCTTTAAACTTTTCCAGTTGCAGGATTGTGAAGAGAATATTAGCAATATTACTTAATAGAAAGTATTAAAATGTAGTCAAGTTATATCATCCATGATTTTCTGTATTTTCTATCAGATAGCTATAGCTGAAGTGTTTTGTATTTCTAATTGTATGTGTCAAAATAAATGGCAGACTACAACATGAGACTTCTAACATAAGGCCACTAATTTCAGCAATAGGAATTCAACAGTTACTATTCATCATATCAAAATATCTATTAGTCTGGTTTTATACCTGCTTTTCACTGTTTTATGCTTGTCTATAAATCAATCTGCAAAGGCAAATGATGGACAAAACCCTTCCTTACATGAGTTTCCAACTAAACACAGATATCCACCACAGTAAAATTACTGCCATGCATTTGGTGGGCCCTTATCTGCAGCTAGGCAGCAACCACGATGCAACCACACACATGAAAAACATATTGGAGCCCATTCTATTACCTCAGAATTTACTAACAAGCCTCCCTGTGCCATCAAATAAAAGATTGATCCAATAATTTCCTTCCATTGCATCCTTTTTGTGAAAGTTGCTGCTATTTTGTTGGATGTTTTCCTCCTTGATTACCACAGTCATGTATAGTTGATACAACTCTGAACAGAAGATCCTTTCTGTCCACCGGGACACAAGACCTGAGCAAAACATACACTGAAATCAACATCTCAGCACAGGTTTATTTGACAACTGAAGGGACCTTCTCACCCGTAGCTGATAATATTTGTTCTCATTTGTTTGTCAATTCTGCATTATCATCTGCTATAAAACACACAAGTTCTGATCTGTAATGGTTCTATTTATTTGGACAAGAGCCCTCAGGACAGGGGGTCTGTTGTGGGTTTCATTGCGGGATTTTTTCTCTGTACTGTTGCTTTAAATTAATTGCAACTGCCTATGGAAATATGATCCATTAAGAATGTAGAGAAATACATTATTAATGATTATGTATGAAGAATTGCTAGATTCCCCTGCATTCTGGCTGCTGTGAATTTCACACCATCATCCCCAAAGAAAAACATTAGGGAGAAAGTAAGACCAATGTAACTTGAAATTAAAACAGCAGCATTTCCAAACCAATCATTTTTGACACAGGAAATTCAGAGTTAAACAGAAAAAAATCCAAGTGGTTCACTGACACAATTAAAATACCTGAGCAGCTTCCTTCCTCTTTGATGTCATAACTCCAGGATGTGATAAAGGTAAATGATTTTGCCGTGTCATTTTATGCTATACAGATAAGATCAAACCCCTTTTTTTTTGGCTTTAAAAATATTTGCACTGCATTTCACAGCATCAGTTCAGTTTCTTTATGGACTACAAATGTACACCTGCCCTGTGCTTTTAGCTGAGTAACATAACCAGAAGTTCTGAAAATCAAATGATTTCTGACCAACCTAAAGAGGGAAATGAAAACCTAAACAGGAATTGCAGAAGAGGCAATGGGTTTCCCAGGTCTCATGCCAACAGAGACTCTTGCTGGGGGTTTTCCAGGTCAGGTTAAACTACTTACTGTGTTAGAACTTGTTCTTAAAAACCCCCACAGTTAAAAATGAGCGGGAATTTGAAACATGGCCAAAGTTTTGCTCAAAACAATAAGGGATTTTTTTCTTTTCTAACTACATTTGACATTATTTCTGCCACAGGCCTTGCCTCAAAATTTACCAAGAAGCTCTGTTCAAAATAATATTTGCAATGCTATATTTCATTTGTAGATGGTCATGCATAATGAAGCACACACAACAAATTAGCAGTTGTGTGCTAAACTGGGAAATGTTGTTGAAATGGAAAAAAATATAAATGGATAGATTATGGTGTTGCCGCTGTACTGTTCCCAGAGATAGTGCAGAAATAAATGTACAGCTAAATTATACACAGTTACACTCAGTGAAGTGCTCAATAGAAAAGCCTTATGTTGGACTCACCTGTTTCGGCTTCTTCTGCCTGTGTTCATTCAAAACTCACCTCCAGTGGCACAGCAGTAACAAGAACTGGCTACCCCTCTAACCTGCAGGTAAGAAATTTCACTGAGGATGAGAAAGGATGAGATCCCTCATCTTGTGCTCCTAAAGGCAATGTTCTGGTTGGTGGGGCCAGGGGAGAGGCAGGTGTGCAGAGGGGCATGGACATGACACACTTCTGACTCTCCTACAAAGCAAAAGGGGGAAAACGTCATTGTTAAGTAATTAAAGAGGAATAGGAACATCTTTAATTTCTATGTTTTCAAAGGCAGCTCTTCTGCAAACTTGTCAAATTTATACCTAGCACGACTATCATGTATGAAGCTTCAAGTCATGGAGAAAATTTAAATTGTCAATCGAGATTGTGGGAAAAGGGTCCATAACCCAAGAGACTACACTGATGTTTACTCAAACATAGTGAGCATTGCATTTAATTTGCATGCCGCTACACCCATAATATCTGTAAAGTGACTGTATATTTCATATTTGGCTTAAGCAGCTACATCCCACTTAAACTGGCCTTTTTAGCAATGGCATTTTTGCTTTTCCTTTGACTGACATAGCATGCCCTTTGTTATGCATGCAAATAAGCATGAATTGTTGCAACTCCTTTTGTCAAAAGGTAAGGTTTTTCCTCAAAGCTTGTACTAAACTTACCACCTTTCCATAAGGTGCAGCCTGTCTTTGCAAGCTGATGGGATTGATATGGTTATGAATTGCTTGCAGTTTGTATTTTTTGTATTCTGTGGTTTTTTTCTTATATTTAGAAGTTGGAGTGCACCCTTTCCTCTGCCACAGAACTTAATGCTAGGTAATTACTTTAAAAAAATTAAGGACATGTGCTTCATCTTCTGAATGCCTCAGAGTGTGTGTGACTTCCTGAGCTTTCAGAGCAGAATCTGGAGTATGTGCAGGATGGGGGAAAAAGCAAAAAAAAAGAAAGCAATTTTCTGGTGTTTCTGACTGTTTGCCTCAATTTAGACAATACTTGTAGCCATAATCTTTGAGTCTTTATTTTACTTTTGTAAATAAGTACTGCTAAACACAATTCTTTCACCTTACAGGGCACTTCATGAAAATAATTTCTTTAACAAATGTGAGTCACATAATGAATCAGTAACAGTTGGGGGAAATCCTGGTGGAAAGCAGTGCTCCCATCATTAGTGCTGTGTGTGGTAAATTAGGAGCAGGCTCTTCAGGAAATGAGGACAAAAAGGCGGAATTGCTGCTCATTAAGAGTTTGTCTTGAGCACAGAGTTCATGCTCCTTAAGAACAATGAGAACATCCTAAGTTTGTGTTTGAGATAAATACATAAATGTATATATATGTACATACATGTATAACTTGGGGGAAAGTTGATCACTAGCAAATACACAAAAGTTATAAAATTGGCTACTCCAAAGATTTTGAAGTTTCAGTGGTACTTTGGGAATGTTAGGGACTAAAAATAAAATATACTTGTCAAGGAGTATCATAAATGTGTGAAAATTACTGAATACCTAACCATATTTTTTTGTTTATTTATAAAGCATTAAAATGCTGTCTTAATGTAGTACTGAAAGAATCCCAGTCTCCTTTTTGTTTCAAATTTGGAGAGGTCCTTTCATTTTCCACTACAGCAGTAGCCTAGGGACTCTAGGCAGGTATGTGTTTCTACCCAGATGTTTTATATTATTTGTGGATAAGTAGTCTACTTTCTTTCACAATTTCTGTGCATTCATAACAGCACAGTGGAAAATATTTGCATTACTATATATTTAATCACAATACCTGTCAAGAAAAACCAGTCTTATTGTGCGAGGCATTGTATGAAGGGAAAACAAAAGGTCCATACTTTGGAGTAGATTTTTATATGAACAAAGAATAATCACTAAATATTTGAGAAGAAAATATGTCATTTTCAGATAAAGAAGATAATTTTTAGAAAACATATAACAAAGCTATAAGTTATAGCTGAAAGATTCATATTATAAGAGTAACCCAGGTTTAGAACAGCCTTATTGCAAAGCTCTTACCTTTTTTTATCAAAAATGAAATGCACCCGCAGTGATGAATTGATGATTGCTTTTAAAAGAACGTGTGACTCCCACTCCCTCCAAAGAATAACTGCTTTCAGACCTGATTAGATGTTAGAAATAACAATAATAATACCCTTAACCAGTCATTCTTACAGCATTCATAAACTTACATGTAGCAAAAAATAGTTTAATATGCATGGAAGTCTTGAAAAGCTTTTCTTCTGTCAGCAATAGTTTTGTAAACTTCGTGTGTCTTCTGCAGAGTTTTAAGAACTTTTCAGGCCTGGACAAAGACTTCTAGACATGAGGTAGCCAATATTCTGTATATTTATCAGTGCTCAGTTAAATACCATGTAAACAGATCTTTTCATGCTCATGTAACAACCTACCATGGTAACAGGGAAGTTTCTGTATTTTAATTTAATCAATTCACAGTAAATTGCTGGTTTTCCCTACCCACAGACAGAACACTGAATTTTAAGAGACAGACTTGAAATAAGAAAATTTAGAAAATAAACTAACATGTCCTGGAATATCAGAAGAAGGAAAGCTTCTCGGTTTAGACAGACAAGCAATTTATACCAAAAGTATTTGAGAATATTTCCATTATGTGCGTTTGGTTTTTAAATTATTGTAACTATAAAGTTTGGTTGGATTTTCAGTTTGAAAAAAAGTGGTCATTAACCTGCATCAGGGCTGTGAGTTTAGTCAATCTTGCTGTATCTGCATGAGAAAATGATTTAAATGAGTGAGGTGAAGTTATACAAAGGGACAAGGTAGCTTTTGCACAATCAGGAATGCAATTTTCATTGATGATGGATAAATATCTAGTCATTTTAGAAGTGCCTGCCACCAAGTTTCTTAAAAGAATATTTACTCTTCCCCCCCACCTCTTTTAAGATTTATCACCATTTGCAAAGTACTTTATTTTTAAATATTTTTCCTTACTCCAAAACTGGTTTATTCAGTTTTCTGATAATCAATAGACACCACCAAGGGTATTGAAAGTGTGTTTAATATCATCCCAAATATTAAATTTTCATGCTGCATTAGAGCATAGTCTGTTGAGAAAGCTTACTTCAAAAGTCACCACATCCAAATGCCAGACAGAAATTCAAACTAGTCCAGAACAAAGATAAATCAGAATGCATGGATTACTGCCTCTATTTCTCCATATGTCCAATGTTGATGACCACTAGAGCCTTTCTACTAATTTCATTCTTTGAAACTCAGTTTGCTAGTTAAATCATGAATCCTTTCAGAGCTGGAAAATTACTCAAAACAGAATTTTGGGTCTTTTCTGTCCCATTGCACCACAGCAGAGACACGAGTCTTAAGTAAAACCTGGAGATCATAAATAGAGATTAAATGCAACTAATGAACAGAGACTGCTAGCAGTGTGGCGTGGGGTGCAGGATTGAGACATGACTCAGAAGTTAGAAGGGACAGGACTAAAATCTGGTCCTCTTTATTGCATTTTAAGAATCAGCTTTGGCAGGATGTGCTGCTGAGTACAAGCCAAATCATCTTTTGGATTCTTACCAATGATTTGGGGTTTGCTCACAACCTCTTCACCACCAGCGAAGGTGTAAAACTTAGTGCAGAGAGACACCTTTGCTTTCATGTCTTTGACCTTTTATGAGCACTGATCCCACCAAATGTGTTAAATTTCATCCCATATTGTAGTTGCATTTCCATTGTGTACAGCCTTCAGAAACACACAATAACCCGGCACTTACGGTGGCTTCCCTTTGTTTCTCCTCCTTGGAAACTGCAGTTTCACTTTCAAAAGCTAAATCAGAGGCTATTCATTTACAAGCCACAGTAAAACTTCACCAAGTCCCACCTGGCAGCTGGCTGCTATTGGGATGGGCAGACCAGCCTTCACAGAGGGGAAACACATTCCTGTGTTTCACAGACAAGGCATGGTGTCCTCCCAAAAGTTTACTGAGGCCTTCAGGCTCATAATTTCAGTTAGATGTGAATGACAAAAGCTGCTGAACACTGTACCTAGCAAATACAGGTAAGAAGAGGTTAAAAAAAAGAGAGAAAAAACATTTTCATACAAAGGTGAATTGAATTAAATGGAACTGAATATTGAGTTATGTTTTGACATTTTTACAATAAGCTAACAGCTATGCAGTTGATTACACAGTTTCTTCCATAGTAGATCTTTTGCAAAGGGGTTTACAGAGAAGACAAATTATAAATAATTTATGAAAAAATACATTTATAATTACATGCATATGGGCACACATGCACATGCAAATAAGACTTTTTATCATGGCTTTATGTATATGCAGTCATTTAACTTTATTTTCAGTAGGGTTCTGTCACTTATTTATAGTTTCACACTGATAGGGAAATACCACTATTTTGCCTTTGCAATGTTTTGGTTTTCTTTTTGCTGCTTGGCTTTGCTGATGAGAGAACACAGACTAGTTTTTAAATAACTGTAGGTCTTCAGATGGCATAGTGGTATACCAAAGATCTGAATTTCAAGAGCCACTATAGTGTTGGGTGAAACATATTTATTAGCTATTAATAGTGAGACTATAACAGGCATCAGAAGCTGCACAAGAAAACCCTAAGAAATGCTTTCATGTTGGGTCTCTAGACTAAACCCCTGACTGCAATCTCAGCAAATTCTCTCTGTGTTAGTGGAAGTTAGCTTCACAACATATTCCTTGTTTTCTTTGGACATCCTTTCTGAACTTTAAGTTATTCTTCTAACTCAAATATGTTTGGGTTTTGCTTGCTTCTTTCTTCCTGATATTCAGATTCCATCTTTCCGTGGTGAGCATCAGGGGCTTTTTTCCTTAGTACTGATTTAGGCTAACAGCAGATGCTCATCCGAGGAACCCAGGGGCCAAATGTGGCTCAACTGGTATAAATAAATAGGCAGATGTTATTTTCCATCTGTGTCTCTCTGTTGTCCACACAGTGATAATACTGTTGTCTACACCTTTAAAGAAAACAAGGCAAAATAAAAGCAGAAGAAAAATACACTATAAACCCCAGGAAAATTAGAATGTGACAAATTGCATCTTCACATTAAAAAGAATTAGCTTCCAACCATTAAATACAGTGCAATGCCTATTTATCACGTTAAATTGTTTTCCTGTTGCAAAGCACAAATATAATTACAGAGGCCATTTACATATGGATGGCACTTACTTAAGGACTATTTTTAACACTGTATGCATAAATCAAGTTTAATATCAATATTTTGGTTTTTTATTTTACCCCACACTTTCAGGGGATAGGCAAACAATGCTGGAAACAATCTCTTGGATGATCAAAATGCAGACTTTTGCTTACCAAGAGAACTGTGCTGGTCGCATTTTTGATGAACTCAATAATCCTTATCATTAAGTAGCTTGAGCTGTTATTTTTTTGTCCCCACAACTTGTACTGAAAAACTACTCTAGAACCTCACCACTTTTATGGCCAGAATCTTTCTAGCTTCCAGCCTAAATTTATTCATGGCCAAATTACACCCATTTGTTCTTGTGCCAACATTGTCTGCTAGGGTAAATAGGTTTTTTCCTTGCCTACTGTTTACCACCCTATTGTGTTTCTAGAGAATAATTATTTCCTGTATCAGTTTTTGTTTCTACTAGACTAAACAAGCAAAAATTTTTGAGCCTTGCTCTTAAAAGCACTTTGCTCTGGAAATTTATCCAGTTTTTCACCTGTTTCACCTTCCACAGACATGATGAAAAAGATCTGTGTGAGATCTCTCAGGTGCTTTAAGCAATGGCATGCATTTTTACTTTAGTCTAATAAGAAATAGTTTATCTGGTTCACACTTGGGTGGCATCTGCTTTTTCATGGTTGTATCCCACTGGCAACGTAGCAAGGCTGCAGTCAGCTAATATGCATACATAGATCTATCTCCTGTGTTATTTAAAACTGATATGCTCCTGGTTTACAGCACATTTTTAAATTAATCCTTGAGTGTATGTCTCCCCTGCCAACCCCGTGCGTTTCAAGAGTGAGTTTAGCAGCATGTATTTTTAATGTGCTTTTTCCAAGGGTAACACATGTTTGGGATAAGCTGATGCCAAAGATAATAAAAAAATAAAAAGAAATAATGTTGTGAGACCAAAGAGAGGTACTCAGCATGC